>NC_140936.1:84840085-85330085 GCF_014529385.1 Adiantum capillus-veneris | reverse complement strand
GGTGCATCCAGAATCCCAATGAGCCAAGAACCCACTCTCTCAGATCTCTCTCTCTCTCTCTCTCTCTCTCTCTCTCTCTCTCTCTCTCTCTCTCTCTCTCTCTCTCTCTCTCTCTCTCTCTCTCGTTTGAACTCTGACCAATTGTGTAGACCTATCTCTCTCTATTAAAAAAAATAAAAAAACTACTGGAAACAGTCCGCGTCAGCGCGGATTGTTTTCAGTAGTTTTTTTTAGTTTTTAATGGAGAGAGACACACGTTTTTGAAGAGAATACGGACAGAGGAGCTGCCATGTCAGCCCTGGTGATTGCAGCATGCTTTACTACAGGGCATCAGTTTGTTTTGTGGTCTCTCACTGGCGCATCCAGACTCCCAATGAGCCAAGAACCCTCTCTCTCTCTCTCTCTCTCTCTCTCTCTCTCTCTCTCTCTCTCTCTCTCTCTCTCTCTCTCTCTCTCTCTCTCTCTCTCTCTCTCTCTCTCTCTCCCCCCCCTCTCCATGCAATGCCACAGAAAACAACAACACATATTGTCTTTGCTACCACTCCATCTTTATTCCCATTCTTGCCTGCTTAGTAGACGACATGTTGTCATGTCTCTTTTAAGCTGCATAAGTCACAATTGGCTGTAGTTGAAACTAGTGTTAAAAAAAACCGAGGTCTATTTTAACCGATTGAAATTCTAAAATTCTGGTATGTTGGCTTGAAGAAAAACGGACATAATTTCAAGTTTGTCCTTATTTTCTTTGGTTAGCAGAAATGTATTTTTCTATCCCTAGTTGAAAGCCTCTCTCTCTCTCTCTCTCTCTCTCTCTCTCTCTCTCTCTCTCTCTCTCTCTCTCTCTCTCTCTCTCTCTCTCTCTCTCTCTCTCTCTCTCTCTCTCTCTCTCTCCCTCCCCCCCCCCCCCCCCCCCCCCCCCCCCCCCAAAAAAAAGCTCTTAAAACAGTCCACGCCAAAGTGGATTGTTTTGAACATTTTTTTAAAAGGTTTTTGACGTTTTTTAAATGCCTCTACTTTACCAAGTCTTGCCAACACTCTCTCTGTCTATAAAATGTACCATGCGTTTACCATGCCGATTCGACATCAACTGCGTATTCCCATGCTAAAATGCCCAATTTGTTTTCCATGCCAGCCAAGTTGAAGCCCTCAACAAGCTCCACATGAGCGCCTACATAATCCTCCTGCATTCACTACTCCAATACCAGTGTCACAATGAAATCAAGGCTAACATACCACTACTCATGCACAATCCAAGTAGCTTCATTGCCTTCTCCATTGACCTGATTACAAAATCATGTCCTTGATGCACAATTTACATTCAAATCGGTATCACGAAACCTACATGAGCATGAGAACAATGTCATGAAAAAAGTGCTTGCAAGAAGCTGATTTTGCGTCTCTCTCTTGCTCATGTATCTCAATGAGCCAAAATCTCTCTCTCTCTCTCTCTCTCTTTCTCTCAGGTGTAACTTGACAGCCTTCCTCTACTCCGTCAACAACAGCTCTTTCCTTGATCTCCCTCTTCATTCAACTAGGCCCGCATATATTAACTTCTAGGCCCATAATCATTTGTACCAAGATACACGCATGCATAGCGCAGTTGACTCGCGGCATCCGACGAATTGAAATGCTGCAAAAGCTTAAAGACATGTCACCAGCTTCCATGGGCATTTGTTTGTTTTGTGGTCTCTCACTGGTGCATCCAGACTCCCAATGAGCCAAGAACCCACTCTCTCAGATCTCTCTCTCTCTCTCTCTCTCTCTCTCTCTCTCTCTCTCTCTCTCTCTCTCTCTCTCTCTCTCTCTCTCTCTCTCTCTCTCTCTCTCTCTCTCTCTCTCTCTCTCTCTCTCTCTCTCTCTCTCTGTCTCTCGTTTGAACTCTGACCAATTGTGTAGACCTATCTCACTCTATTAGAAAAGTAAAAAAAACTACTGGAAATAGTCCACGCCGGTGCAGATTGTTTCCAGTAGTTTAATTTTAAGTTTTTAATAGAGAGAGACACACGTTTCTGAAGAGAATAGTGACAGGGGAGCTGCCATGTCGGCCCTGGTGATTGCAACATGCTTTACTACATGCTAGGCTGGCCCGTTTTAAGCTTCCATGGACATCAGTTTGTTTTGCGGTCTCTCACTGGCGCATCCAGACTACTCCAATACCAGTGTCACAATCACACCAAGGCTAACATTCCACTACTCATGCACAATCCAAGTAGCTTCATTTCCTTCTCCTTTGACCTCATTAAAAAATCATGTCCTTGATGCACAATTTACATTCAAACCGGTATCACGAAACCTACATGAGCATGAGAACAATGTCACACAAGAAGCTGATTTTGCGTCTCTCTCTTGCTCATGTATCTCAATGAGCCAAAATCTCTCTCTCTCTCTCTCTCTCTCTCTCTCTCTCTCTCTCTCTCTCTCTCTCTCTCTCTCTCTCTCTCTCTCTCTCTCTCTCTCTCTCTCTCTCTCTCTCTCTCTCTCTCTCTCTCTCTCTCTCTCTCTCTCTCTCTCTCTCTCTCTCTCTCTCTCTCTCTCAGGCGTAACTTGATTGCCTTCCTCTATTCCGTCAGCAACAGCTCTTTCCTTGATCTCCCTCTTCATTCAACCAGGCCTGCATATATTAACTTCTAGGCCCATAATCAGTTGTACCAAGATACAGGCATGCATAGCACAGTTGACTCGGGGCATCCGACGAATTGAAACGCTGCAAAAGCTTAAAGACATGTCACCAGCTTCCATGGGCATCTGTTTGTTTTGTGGTCTCTCTCTGGTGCATCCAGACTCCCAATGAGCCAAGAGCCCACTCTCTCAGATCTCTCTCTCTCTCTCTCTCTCTCTCTCTCTCTCTCTCTCTCTCTCTCTCGTTTGAACTTTGACCAATTGTGTAGACCTATCTCTCTCTATTAAAAAATTCAAAAAAACTACTGGAAACAGTCCGCGTCAGTGCGGATTGTTTTCAGTAGTTTTTTTTAGTTTTTAATAGAGAGAGACACACGTTTTTGAAGAGAATACAGACAGAGGAGCTGCCATGTCAGCCTTGGTGATTGCAGCATGCTTTAGTACAGACCAGGCCGGCCCGTTTTAAGCTTCCATGGGCATCAGTTTGTTTTGTGGTCTCTCACTGGCGCATCCAGACTCCCAATGAGCCAAGAACCCTCTCTCTCTCTCTCTCTCTCTCTCTCTCTCTCTCTCTCTCTCTCTCTCTCTCCCCTCTCCATGCAATGCCACAGAAAACAACAACACATATTGTCTTTGCTACCAGTCCATCTTTATTCCCATTCTTGCCTACTTAGTAGACGACATGTTCTCGTGTTTTTTTTAAGCTGCATAAGTCACAATTGGCTGTAGTTGAAACTAGTGTTAAAAAAAACCGAGGTCTATTTTAACCGATTGAAATTCAAAAATTCTGGTAAGTTGGCTTGAAGAAAAACAGACATAATTTCAAGTTTGTCCTTATTTTCTTTGGTTAGCAGAAATGTATTTTTCTAGCCCTAGTTGAAAGCCTCTCTCTCTCTCTCTCTCTCTCTCTCTCTCTCTCTCTCTCTCTCTCTCTCTCTCTCTCTCTCTCTCTCTCTCTCTCTCTCCTCCCCCCCCCCCCCCCCCCCCAAAAAAAAAGCTCTTAAAACAGTCCACGCCAATGTGGATTGTTTTGAAAGTTTTTTTTAAAGGTTTTGGACGTTTTTTAAATGTCTCTACTTTACCAAGTCTTGCCAACACTCTCTCTGTCTATAAAATGTACCATGCGTTTACCATGCCGATTCGACATCAACTGCATATTCCCCTGCTAAAATGCCCAATTTGCTTTCCATGCCAGCCAAGTTGAAGCCCTCAACAAGCTCCACATGAGCGCCTACATACTCCTCCTGCGTTCACTACTCCAATACCAATGTCACAATCACACCAAGGCTAACATACCACTACTCATGCACAATCCAAGTAGCTTCATTTCCTTCTCCATTGACCTCATTACGAAATCATGTCCTTGATGCACAATTTACATTCAAATCGGTATCACGAAACCTACATGAGCATGAGAACAATGTCACACAAGAAGTGCTTGCAAGAAGCTGATTTTGCATCTCTCTCTCTCTCTCTCTCTCTCTCTCTCTCTCTCTCTCTCTCAAGCGTAACTTGATTGCCTTCCTCTACTCCGTCAACAACAGCTCTTTCCTTGATCTCCCTCTTCATTCAACCAGGCTTGCATATATTAACTTCTAGGCCCATAATCAGTTGTACCAAGATACAGGCATGCATAGCGCAATTGACTCAGGGCATGCGGTGAATTGAAACGCTGCAAAAGTTTAAAGACATGTCACAAGCTTCCATGGGCATTTGTTTGTTTTGTGATCTCTCACTGGCGCATCCAGACTCCCAGTGAGCCAAGAACCATCTCTCTCTCTCTCTCTCTCTCTCTCTCTCTCTCTCTCTCTCTCTCTCTCTCTCTCTCTCTCTCTCTCTCTCTCTCTCTCTCTCTCTCTCTCTCTCTCTCTCTCTCTCTCTCTCTCTCTCGTCTGAACTCTGACCAATTGTGTAGACCTATCTCATTCTATTAGAAAAGTAAAAAAAACTACTGGCAATAGTCCGCACCGGCGTGGACTGTTTCCAGTAGTTTAATTTTAAGTTTTTAATAGAGAGAGACACGTTTCTGAAGAGAATAGTGACAGGGGAGCTGCCATGTCGGCCCTGGTGATTGCAACATGCTTTACTACAGGCGAGGCTGGCCCGTTTTAAGCTTCCATGGACATCAGTTTGTTTTGCGGTCTCTCACTGGCGCATCCAGACTCCCAACCCTCTCTCTCTCTCTCTCTCTCTCTCTCTCTCTCTCTCTCTCTCTCTCTCTCTCTTTAGTCTGAACTCTGACCAATTGTGCAGACCTATCTCTCTCTATTAAAAACTAAAAAAAAAACTACTGGAAACAGTCTGCGCCAGCGCGGAGTGTTTCCTGTAGTTTTTTTTTAGTTTTTAATAGAGAGAGACACACGTTTCCGAAGAGAATATAGACGAGGGAGCTGCCATGTCGGCCCTGGTGATTGCAGTCTGCTTTACTACATGCTGGCCGGTTTTAAGCATCTGCATAACATCTCCAATGGCGTGTTCCCTCATACTCAGATTCGCAAGAGAGCCAGTGTGAGAGATACACGATTCTGATGAGATTGAGATGGCAAGGCTCTGGCTGTGGAGGATGAAGCCCAAATCCCTGACATTTCGAAGGGTTAGGGAGGTGATGTGAGGCAAGAACTTCGAGGAGATTTGCATGGTGCAATGCAATGGCCAAGCGTTATTTCAGTCCTTGGTCGATAGCCTCTACACAGCTCCGACGCGCAATTGACTCAGGCCATGCGCTGAATTGAATCGGTGTAAAAGTTTAAAGACATGTCACAAGCTTCCATGGGCATCTGTTTGTTTTGCATTCTCTCACTGGCGCATCCAGACTCTCAATGAGCCAAGAACCCACTCTCTTTGAGATCTCTCTCTCTCTCTCTCTCTCTCTCTCTCTCTCTCTCTCTCTCTCTCTCTCTCTCTCTCTCTCTTTGGGAACTTTGCATTTATATTGCAATATCATGATACAATATGCTACGGTTTCTCTCTCTCTCTCTCTCTCTCTCTCTCTCTCTCTCTCTCTCTCTCTCTCTCTCTCTCTCTCTCTCTCTTTCTCTCTCTCTCTCGTTTGAACTCTGACCAATTGTGTAGACCTATCTCTCTGTATTAAAAACTAAAAAAAAACTACTGGAAACAGTCCGCGCCGGCGCGGACTGTTTCCATTAGTTTTTTTTTAGTTTTTGAAAGAGAGAGACACACGTTTTTGAAGAGATAACAGACGAGGGAGCTGCCATGTCGGCCCTGGTGATTGCAGCCCGCTTTACTACATGACGATCGATTTTAAGTATCTGTATGACATATCCAATGGCGTGTTTCCTCATACTCAGATCCATAAGAGAGCCAGTGTGAGAGATACACGATTTTGATGAGATTGAGATGGCAAGGCTCTGGCTGTGGAGGATGAAGCCCAACACCCTGATGTTTCAAAGGGTTAGGGAGGTGATGTGAGGCAGCAACTTCGAGGATATTTGCATGGTGCCACGCAATGGCCAAGCGTTATTTCAATCCTTGGTTGATAGCCTCTGCACAGCTCCGACGTGCAAGAGAGGGATGAGAGCAAGGCCTCTACACTAGAGTTCATACGCGCGTGCGTGCGTGGGTGTCTGTGTATGTGTGTGTGTGCATGTGTGTGTGTGTGTGTGTGTGAGAGAGAGAGAGAGAGAGAGAGAGAGAGAGAGAGAGAGAGAGAGAGAGAGAGAGAGAGAGAGAGAGAGAGAGAGAGAGAGAGAGTTTATGTCTCTCTAGGCTATTCAAAATTCAGAAAAAAACTATCCGAAACAGTACGCGTCGGCGTGGACTATTTGTAGTAGTTTTTTTTATAGTTTTAATAGAGAGAGAGCGATAGAGAGGGAGACGTTTCTCAAAGCATCTGCAAAGTTCAAACGTGCAAGCAAGGAAGAGTTAAGACGTGCGAGCAAGAGAGCGAGAGTTTTTCACAAGGGACTTTTAAAAGCTCCTTACATATATGTTTCTCTATGCAAACGTGGACTCTATCCACTAGGTTCTTTTTTATCATTACAATAGGTCACTTGAATTCCGGTGCCACATTACTGGCGTCACTGGCGGGCGTCTGTATATGCGTGTGTATTTATGGAGGGGACCAAGGTTTTTTTTTAAATTTCATTTTCAAAATCTCGATGCCTATGTCGACAGGTCTTTCGACGCCAGCGCGAATGCGCATTCCAACGCCCTTTCATTGACTATTCCGATCGCTATACCGATAGCTGTACTGTCGGTACGTGCAAAAACCAAAACCGTGGGCTTTCTCTATGCATTTCTCCTAATTCTTGCGCCACATCTCAAGCTCTCCTCTTTACCCTCTTTCACAGATCTGCTGCGATACACGCCGTCGGAGGTGCTAATCTTGCTTGTGGGTTTGCGCATAACACTAAGGTAAGATTATTTTTATGTTTACTTATAGATTTGGGGTTTAGGGTTTAACTTTGTGTTTGTGTTTTGTGTGTGCGTTTTTGCAGGTTCTAGGACTTAGGCGACAACTTTCATTGCTCAAATAGGACTTATGTGAGTGCTCAAACCTTTTAAATGCATATTAAGTTTATTTAAATTACTTTGTATATTAGAAAAAGAAAATTTCATGCTTTAAACTTTGAATACTTTAAACTTTCAATGCTTTAAAAGATATTAGGATTTGTTATGTTAAATTTTATTTTAAATTATGAAAAAAATTTGTTTAAGTTTATGAAAAAATCTTCTTTTGAAGAAATTTTTTATTGAATTATGTCGTTTTTCAAATTATGTAGTTGATGGGGTTTATGTTTTAGGTTAAGTTTAAGTTATAAGTTAAGTTAGATTAGGTTAAGTTATGTTAAGTTAAGGTACGCTGTTATGTTAGGTTATACGTTAAGTTAAGTTAGGCTATCTTGTTCGTTAGGTTACATTAAGTTAAGCTACGTTAGGTTAAGTTATGTTAGGTTAAGTTAGGTTGAGCTACGTTAAGTTAAGTTAGGTTATCTTATATGTTAGGTTATGTTAAGTTACGTTAGGTTATGTTACGTTAAGTTAGGTAAAGCTACATTAGATTAAGTTAGGTTAAGCTACGTTCGACAATACGGCAAGCTATAGAGCTTACCCACAACGCATATTAAAAACAACACAATGGCGTTCTGTTCGTCAATATGGCAATCCATAAAGCTTACCCACAACACATATGCATTGTGGGCAAGCTCTATAGCTTTTCGTATTGCCAACAGCTCGCCATTGTATTGTTTATATGTCCACGAGCGGATTTCAAGTCCTAAAATAGCACCATGGCGAGGCGTTTGGCAATACGACAAGCCATAGATCTTGCTTACGATGCATATGCATTGTGGGCAAGCTTTATGGATTGCCGTATTGCCAAACGGCTCGCCATGGTGTTGTCTATATGTTTGCGAGCGATTTTCAAGTGCTAAAATTACCTCGTGCCCCTAAAAACAACACAATGGCAATCCGTTTGACAATACGACAAGCCATAAAGCATGTCCACAAGGCGTATGCATTGTGGGAAAGCTCTATGGCTTGCCATATTGCCAACGGCTTGCCATGGTGTTGTCTATATGTCTGCGAGCGGTTTTCAGCCATAAAATCTCTTTGCAACTCTAAAAACAACACAATGGTGAGCCATTTGCCAAATTGGCAAGCCATAGAGCTTGCCCCATATCGCATATTCATTGTGGCAAGATCTAGGGCTTGTTGTTTTGCTAAATGTCTCACCATTGTGTTGTTTCTATGTTAGGTTAGGTTATGTTAGGTTTAGGTTATATGTTAGGTTAGGTTAGAGCTATCGACGGCATAATAGTCGAGAAAATATAAACGGACTTTGAATATGACGCGTGTGCTTCAAAAACGCAATCGGGCATCGAAGTGACTCGTGTACTTCTAAAACGCAAATAGACTTCGATTAGGTTAGGTTATACGTTAGATAGATGTTATAAGATAGGTTACATTAAGTTGGGTTAGGTATAGGTTTTACATTAGGCTAGATTATATTATAGGTTAGGCATAATGATTATAGGTTAGGTTAGAGCTAGCATCAAATAAATAATAGTAAAAACGTAATCGAACTTCGAAGATGACTCCTGTACTTCTAAAAACGCAAATGAACTTCGGTTAGGTTAGATTATAGGTTAGGTAGATGTTATAAGTTAGGTTATATACATTAAGTTAAGTTAGGTATAGGTTTTACGTTAGGTTAGATTATAGGTTACGCATAACGATTATAGGTTAGGTTAGAGCTATTGTCAAATTAATAGTAGAAAAAACGCAATCGAACTTCGAAGATGACTCGTGTACTTCTAAAAACACAAACGGACTTCGGTTAGGTTAGGTTTAGGTTATAAGTTATGTTACATTAAGTTAGGTGAGGGTTATGTTATAGGTTAGGTTAGATTATAGGTTAGGTTAAAGCTAGCATTAAATTAATAGTAGAAAAAACGCAATCGGACTTCAAAAGTGCACACAGACTGAAAGAACCTTAATATATAGTCATTGACCAATAAAGACGAGATTATTACCCTGTGGTCCTAATATTTGTGCACCTCTAGACCGAGGTGTGCGGGAATCGGGCCTGGCTAGAGAATGTGAGGTTGTTAGAGCTAGCAAAAAGTAGCTGACAAAATGCAATCGGACTTCAAAAGTGCACATAGACTTCAAGAACTTTAATATATAGTCACTGACCAATAAAGACGAGATTATTACTCTGTGGTTCTAATCTCCGTGCACCTCTAGACCGAGGTGTGTGGGGATTGAGCCTGGCTAGAGAATGTGAGGTTGTTAAAGCTTGTAGTTATAACAACTAGAGTCTTCTAATTATTTTTTGCATCATTGGTATATAAAGTATGGACAATAGGATGGCGTGTCCTTGTGCGCATTGCAAGCATCAGATATTTCAAAAACGAAAAATCTGTGACCAACACATACGCAATCACGGTCTCTTTTTGATAGAGCAAGTACAAGACCTGCGTTATCAATCTCATGGTCTAGAGATTGAAGATCGAAGTCCGCAAGTAGATATTGCTCCAACTGCATCCCAGAGAAGACGATTTGCAAATGAGCAGCCATCGACTAAGTCCTCCCAACCAATACCTGAAGCGGAATTTCAAGAAGTAGAGATGGAGCAAATGTTGGACGCGTTCTTTGACATGGATTCCAACATAGAAGGTGACAACACTGAACGTAGTACTGTGGACCAATCTCAGCTATCCCGTTCATATCGACGGCATGATAGCAATGATGAGGAGGGCAAGATGATGCAAAGTCTTGCATGCATGCTGCTCTAGACTGGTGTAAAAATCTTAGTTCTCCGTACTGCATTGGCAATGCTTAATTTGCAGTCTGTCTATGGTTGGTCTGACACCTCAATGAGTATGTAAACCTGGAACAATGTCCCAATTGTGGATCAAACAGGTACAGGGAGGACACACTGGGAAAATTTATCCCAGCAAAGGTCCTTCGACACTTTCCTATCATTCCAAGAATAAAGAGCATGTGCAAGTCCATAGCCGCTTTGATGACATGGCACTCACATACTAGATCACCAGATGATGTTATGCGGGTACTTGTTGACTCTCGTGCATGGAAGCACATAGAGGAAATTTGGCCTACATTTAAGAACAAGCCTTGATGTATCCGCTTTTGGTCTGGCAATGGACGGAGTAAATCCATTCAGATTATGGAGTTCGTCATGGAGCACGTGGCCTATTTTTTTGGTTAATTATAATCTTCCACCATGGCTCGCTATCAAGAAGGGACATCTGTTGTTGTCATTGATCATCCCAGGAAAGTACAAAGCAAAGAACATGCAAGTCTATCTGGCACCACTTATAGAAGAGCTCCAAATCTTGTGGATAGGAATCGATGTGGTTGATGTGTCCCAACCAATCGGACGACGGAATGTACATGTGCAAGGCATTCTCATGTGGACCATGCACGATTGGCTAGGGTTTGGTGAGTGCTCAGGTAAGTGACTTTAAAACCCTCACACGCATGTGATTCATGGCTATGTCAACACTTTTAAATATTAATATGTGATGTTTCAGGCTTGAGTTACTCGAGCAATCATGCATGTCCAAAATGTGGTCCTCGACTTGGCTTCCGCCGCTCTGAGAATTTGATCAAGACAGTCGAGGAGCATGGTAGATTTTTGCCTAAAGGACATGAGCTACGTGGACCAAACATATGCAAACATGATATGCATCCACTGAAACCGAGCAATTGGAAAAACATGAGGCTGGAGAGGGGAGATTGGATGCCACCTAGAATGAAAAGACTTTCTATTTTCCATGATCTCTCGTATTGGAGTGACCTGCTGATTAATCATTTGCTCGACCCAATGCACATCTTCAAGAATGTGGGGGAGATCATCTGGAAGATCATCATTGTAAAAAGGGAGAGCCAGGCCCAAAGAGATGACCTGTAGGCTGTGGGCTGAATGCCAGAGATGTGGCCTCGACTTAAACCCATCGGGAGCCACAGGAAGGCCGCCAAGGGCCTGGTCATGAACGAGGCAGAGGAGAGAACATTGTTGGTAGGAGAGAGAGGCCATGTGTAGGAGCTACCTACTGAGCAAGGTCACCAGTTGTAGGTAGAAAGGGGGGCACCACCCTCAGGGACTGTGTAAAGACACAAGGAGCCATCAATGGGGAGAAGGAGAAGCTGATCCAGGGGTTGCTCAAGAGAGCTAGGGGTGGAAAGGTTGCATGAACAGGGGGCCCGACAGTTGTAGATGAGAGAGAGCGCCATAAAGCAGAAAAACATTGCACTAATATTACAGCTAGCTGGGCCGTGACCAATGGGCCGTGACCAAGAGAGATGCCGCCATCTGTTGGGGGCTGAGAGTTGTGAGCTAAGGAGTAGGTGAGCATGGTGGCGTGTCACATGCAGTAGCCAGGAAAGGAGGCCAAGGTGGAGAGTGCATGCAAGAGAGGCCATCAAGGGGCCAGCATTGCATGGCGGTCAGGAGTGGAAGGGTTGCGCCATCTACAGGTCCGAGGGTTGCACGTGAGCATTGAAGGATGTGAGCGAGTTAGAGCAAGAGGAGGATAGGTGCTATCTCTTGGGAGAGGAGGCCACGGGCTACAACAAGAGGGCATTTTCCATGAGTTGGTAGGGCCAAACATTGTAGAAAGCGGTTTCTGGGAGAATTGAAATTCATCAGGGGGCCTGCAATTGGAGAACAAGTCCATTGTGAGAAGCGCGAGCTGCAGCCATAGAGGGAAAAAGTCACCAGCAGGTAGCAAAGGATGGTTGGCCAGAGAGGGCCCGTGATCGGGCTTGGGCCGGTTTGAGCAGGGGTTCTATACAACATGGTGGGGCTCGCCACAAGTTGCCAACAACAAGGTGGGCGAAGACATTGGAGGATTGCCAGAGGGAGTTTGTTGCTGCCAAGGGGTGACATTTGGAGAAGTAGCTGGACAGTGAGAGCCAAGGGCTGCCAAGGATTGCAACAAAGCATGTAGTCGACATTAACCATCATTGTACCTGAGTTTTTTTTGCTATGCATAAGCAGATTTATGGTCTGGTTGGGTTATTTTTGTGTTGGATTTTCCACCAATCTTCTCGTCTATTCGTCTTGTCTCATGCGTAGCATCCATGGTAGTTGTGGCTCTGGATAGGCTGTGAGTCTGTAGAGGGAGAGAACGAGGGAGATTGTGTGTGCGGATTCCCGAGGTGGTTGAGGCACGTGTAGCCTCCTGATTTGGGTGTGTTTATAATGTATGATGGTGGTCTGTCGATAAGTGATTGCGTGTGGTTGGTGGTGCTTGAAGGCGAGCCGCTGCATTGTAGGTTGGCAGAAAGTGTGCGTGTGTGTGTGATTCTGTGTGGTTAGGGGTGTGGAATTTATCCTGGGCTATAGAGAGGCAAGCTTGGAGTGTGATGGTGTGCTCCCCTTGTACTCGATTAGTGCTTATTGTATATATATCCTTCTCTCTCTCGAATCTATCCGAGCCTGCAACCTAGCTGATACACCAACTCTGTTCTTTCGCTCTCTTTAAATACATCATGTTTCTCCTCTCTTACTAGTACTTGGTGAACCTGGGCTACGGATTCAGATGATCTCCCCTACACTAATGTTATGACAACAACACAGAGCTTCCAGAATTCCTGGGGGATATTTGTATCCTGCTTCTAGACACAGTGCTTACATAGAGGCTCCTCTTGCGGACGTATAATTTTGTCGTGCTCATCTTGATGCTGCTAAGGTGCTCTCCATTGTTTGAAGGGATTCCTATTTAACAAAGGTGAGGATTATCTTCCCCTCACTTAGCTTTGAATCTCGTATCGTCTTGCATTCTATGAGTCATGGCCATGGTTGCTTTACTGATTTGTTGTCTTCAATATGGAACACTCTGAGAAGCTTTACCTTTCTGAGGTTGTTGCATAAATCTCTTTGCACTATTAATTATTAGTATGTGGCAACTCGGATTTGGTACATTGTTAGCATTAATATGCACTTTATTGATCTCCCCCAATGACCTAAGTTCTATTGAGAAGCAACTAAACATGTTGGTTGAGGCCAAACTATTTTTCCTTCTTAGCTTTAAGATAAAACTTTTTCAAGCTGATGCTCTCTTCCTTGACTGAATGATGATGTTGGTGGCTAAGGATGAATTGTTTTACCTTTTTTGGTTTGGAAAAAGTTAAACTGATCTGGTATTGACTAATCTAATATTTGTGATTAATTTGCCGCTATTGAGGTGCAGATACATTATGTGTTTTGATGAAAGATTGTGCTAAACAAGGCTCTGTCCATTTTATCTTCTCAATAGTATATAGCACCATGAGATTGATTGAGCAATGTGAGCTCCTTCTCATTAGGTTTCAAAAAAAAGATTTTTTTCAAGGGTTGCTTATTTATAACTTCTAGGTGATGTTGTTCATTTGCTGGCTCTGATTGCTTAGCTAAGATGGAGCTACTAAGATCTCTTACTTGATATTGTTTGGTTGTTTTGACTTTAAAATTGTGCACATTTTTCCTTTAGGGTTACAAAGGGTGTGTTTTATCTCAAACTGATATAACCAGTAGTACACACTTTGGGGATCGATGGTTCCTAACTTGACTAGTGTTGTGTTGGTAACCAAGAAATATTTAAATCCTAAGCTCGATCAATTAGAGTCCCAAGGCTCATTTTTGAAGGGTGACCCTTATCATTCATTTGAAGGGTAAATTTTTAGATATCCTTCATTAAGCTATATTTAGGCAAAAGTTAGAAGGGCTACTCAAAGATTTTTCAATATTCTATTCTTCTTTTGAAAGGTAAAAATATTTTTGCCCCTCATTGAAGAGTAAAAGTGCTTCCGAAGGGCGCCGAAGCCTTCAAAAATTAGGCCTTCAATTACCAGGAATGATTTAAGTCTAAAAACTTTGGATCCCTAAAACAAAGCAGTTGGAGTGCTTTTTTGAGGATGTGCTAATTTGAAGTAGACCGCATTATTGCTTGGGAATACAACAAATTCTTATCACAATGAAGGCTATTTTTTCTGTGCTTTTGTTTTGATTTTAGGATTTGACTAGGGAGGGTTTAAACTCTAAACATTTGAACTGCAGTTCCTAAAACCATTCAACTTTTAAATTGCGATATTCTAGGTGGTGTTTTTTTACCTCAAACAAGGGTAACCATTGGTGCATATATTTGATATTTCTTAACTTACTTGGTGTTAGGTTAGCAACCTTGAAATACTTGATGGATCAATTACCTAGAATGATTCTATTCTATGGTAGCTTTATGTTCCAAGAAAGTAAAACACGGCGAAACCAGCACACATTGATTCTCACTCATTTGCATGTCGCTCATCATCTTTACTCGCATGACATTGGAGAGGAGGAATGGGAGAACACACCCGGCACACAAAATGAATGTCTCTCTATAGTCCAGGGTGTAAATAGCACCCCAATCCACTCAAAAACACCTTTTAAAAACACACTTTACTCTAGCAAATCACTGTCTGCTCACATCCCAATGCTTACACACTCCACAAGACCACCACACAACACACACCTACTGCCACAGTCCATCTCCTCCCTTGCACACACACATAAATGCTCAATCTCACTCTATCACACAAAGCACCGCCGGTTTGGGGGGGGGGGGGGGGGGGGGGGGCACACACATCCACGCTACCGACACCATAGGGAAACATAAGAGGAGGAGAAAGAGAAGGGGAGGAAGGGGAAACGACAACAAAATTGGGCCATAGTGGCTTGACTATACTTGAAGAGGCACATACAAAGATTGCATTGCCATCACAATGGCCATTTTGATGAAAAATTACAAAGGGGGTTGACAAGCACACTCTTCTGTAAAAAAAACTCCACTCTGCAGGCTTCCAACGGCACAAAAAAATCCCCCCATTTCACTAAAAAAAGACATTTTATATGGGGGGGGGGGGGGGGTCTTCAACTTTGGAAATTGCCCTCCGATTGGTGTGGCATCTTGATTTGGAAACTTTTGGAAAGGCGGCTCCCCTTTTGCATACTCTAATCAACTTCTCCTCTTTGCTCTTGAGTGAGGGGGCATTAGCGCTGTTGCTAGTGGCCCTGGCATTTTCAATTTTTATTTATCTTTTTTTCTTTTTTACCTCTTTTTTCCACATTTATAACTACCCTATTTGACATCTCTCTTCCCTACTCACTTGGAGAACCACTTTGCCCGGCCCTTGGAATTGCTCTTTGTCCACTTACATTAGCCCTCCTTGACCGGCTTCGTTTTGTCCATCCTTGACTGGCCTTGGGACTCTCTCTCTCTCTCCCCCACAAAACCCTCCCCCTTAATCACATCTCTACCCACCTTGATTTGCCTTGTAATTAACCACTTTCCCTTTGTCCTACCTTGGATTTCCCTGGGATTTTCTCCCTCTATCTCTCTTTCTCTCTCTCTTGTACATGAACTCCCCTCTACCCTGAGCACTAGCAACCTTGGTAAATGGGGGCGGGGCTTTTCCTTAAGAAAAATTCCCATTGAGGGCAATACAAGGCCCTTGTGAGTTCCTTGCCACATCATCATGCCAAAATGCTGTCCGACCACCACCGTCGGCAACCTCCACCGACACTGCGAACAACCAAAACACCTCCCATCTCCGCTCAGTGTGCCACTGCGCACTGCCATCATGGCGGCCACCATAGCAACACAAGAGCAAGCTCTCTCACCCTTTTGCATACCTCTTAATGGACCACGCTTCAGGCCTTATAGCATCTGTTTCCGCTTTTCATCCTTGCATATGGGAATTCCCTATCACCACATGGCAGCCACTGGGCGGTCCGTCCTTGGAGTGACCCTTGAAGCCTTAAAACCTCCCCTAAAATATCTCCTCATGGTGCCACTTTTAAGCTTTGCCATGACCTGCACAACAGTCCAATTCTCAGCTGTAAAAGCTGAGTGAAAGTCCCCCTTCCCAACTCCAATCCTTCTAGCCCTTGTCGCAATCCAACTTCACCATGCCCTTGAACAGTGTGTCTGAAAACCAGAAAAATACCTCCACTCATCGGATCGACACTAACTCATAAATTTTCTTTGTCGTATCTTCAATAATTGGGCATCTAATTGATGAGCCGTTAGTTCCTGCCAATTCCACACAATGTGTACTACCTTCTTGAACTTTGCCAAGCACAAAAGAAACCAGATGGCACGATTCCCAATGCAATCGGGTGGGCACATAACTAACCCACAAAAATCTTCTAATGGCCATAACTTGCAATCTAGAGCTTTGAATTGCAATCCAAAAAGACAGACATGCTCCACAAATTGAGCTCTTCACATGTATCCACTGCCATTTGCTTTGGCCCCCTGTCCCCAACTGCCCTATTCGTTGGGGATCTGCAAGGATTTCCATCTATAGTTTGTGATACCTTTCACACCGGGCCATCTCGACTGGCTTCTAGAGAACATCGAACACTACATTCCACGTCCTCGACAAAGCATTTTGGACACTTGGAACCACTTTTGCAACTGGCCCATTCAAGAGAATTTTTTGGACAAAAATCCGCATTAAGCATACATTTCCTCTACACTTTGGTTGCACAGGACCTTGATACCTGCTTAAACCCTTTACCATGCACTTGTGCACACCTCTAGCACTACTTAGCACCATTCGTAGCCTCGACCAACTTTGTTTGTACCATCATTGCTGAGTCCCCTCGTCGAACATTTATGTTCGACCAAAAGCATATTTACAGAACTTTAGAAACTAGCACATCACATTGACGGAACCAAAGCCCTTGCAAAACCACAACCCTATGTACAGGTATGTACAAAAGCTTCATTGCCTTTTCACAGTGCATACTTTAGGTGGGTATCCGATTCCCTCCAGGTACAATCTGATGCACCTCAGGCACTAAAATGCTTTCAACATAGAACTTGAGCTGCACACCATTCACACTATGCACAAGAATCTTACCATTTCTCTTACTAGCTGATAGGTCCCGTTTGGAAATGCCTTCTGCAATTTGTACGGACCCATCCACTTCTTCTTGAACTTATTCTGGAACATGAAGTCGAAGTAGCTCTCGTATTTCATCATCAAGTCTCCCTCTTCTGATTGAACTTGGCAATTAGCTTCTCCCTTTGCTTCACATAGTAGTCCGTTGTTGCCTCCCTGTCAATTTTCAAAGCCTCCAGACTGGCTATCTAATCCTGCAAAACCGCTTGTTGAGTGGCATTATTATTCCACATACCTTTTAAGACACCTACTGTGCATGCATTGGAAATACAGCCTCTTTACCATAGACTAGCTTGAATGGAGTGAAATTTGTAGCCACCTTGTAAGACGTCATGTATGCCCACATACACTTCTCTAAATTTTCTTCCCACGCAGTCTCCTACTTCTACATATATTTTGTCAACATTTTGATGATTTTCCCATTAGAACTTTCTACCAGACCGTTGCATTCAGGATGATAGGGTGAGGAAAACCAATGTTGAATCTTTAATTTCTCTACTAATGCACATTTTGATGATCTTACCATTAGAACTCTCTACTAGACCATTGCATTGAGGATGATAGGGTGAGGAAAACCGATGTTGAATCTTTAACTTCTCTACTCATGCACGCATTAGCTTGCTTTTGAACCACTGACCCCTATCAAAAACTAGCACCCATAGAACCCCAAAATGGCAACAAATGTTATCGAACACAAACTAAGCTACCACATTATCATTCACTTCCTTCATAGCCTTGGCCTCGACCCACCTTGTAAGGTAGTCAATGGCTACCACAACATACTTCTTACCACTTGTAGACTTTGGGAGCGGACCTATGGAATCCAAACCCTACTTCTTGAAAGCACTTTATGCAATGATTGCACCTTGTGACTCCGCCACCAATCGTTTTTCATCTAGAGTCTGACAATCGTGGCATGTTTTGCACCAATAATGCACTTCCTTCACTATGGAAGGCCACCAAAAGCTTGCTCTCAGCACTCAAAATAGCACTTTGTATTTATCTTGATGTTCGTTGTCTTCATGGCATTGCTCCAACACCATACCTATCTCTTCCTTGTACAACACTCTCCTTAGCACTTCGTCACGTCCATAGTTCATCGTAGATCTTCACCTACCAGTGTGAATTTGTGGGCCTTCTGCACCACTCTTCTTCTCTAAAACTTGGACAAACCCTCTGGACATTGCCCCGCACTCAAAAGTCCTTCAATCTCCTTCAAGGTCTACCTACTTGCATAAGTGGGTGGGGCCACATATAGGCCTGCAACATGCACCTGCACTCTGCTACTTGCTAGTTGGTCCGCTTCTTGATTCTGCTCTCTCCTCACATGCTTGAATTGAACCACTTCAAAAAACTTTAGCATCTTCTTAGTGGTGAAGAACCAATGCTTCAAATAATCCCTCTTTACCTGCCATTGCCTAACAGTTGCTTGATGACTAGCAACACATCTCCCTTCACCACTAGCCTTGAAATGCCAAACTCTATACACTGCTTCAAACCCAAATGGAGAGTGAGATACTCTGCCTCATTATTGGTGTAGACATCCTCCAAATCATAAGCCTTAAAAAATATAACTCTATCATGTGGATCGTGTATCACCACACCTCCATTTGTATTCTGTAATATCCTTTGATACGCCCCATCAAACCACATTGTAAAAGCATTCTCCACATCGGGCTCATCTTTAGCTTCATCTTGCACCACTCTTGGATAGACTGGCAAATCAACAACCTTATTGACAAGAATGTCCACAAAGTGAGACCAACTCGTGTGGTCTATTTTGAACTCGAACTCAAACTCTTGTAGCTCCAACACCCACTTCATGATTCTTTTCCCTGGCTTCAAATGTAGCTATCAACACAAAAATCTTATGCACAACTAAATGCACTTTAAACTTCTTGTAAGCAAAGACCAAAACCATCACCCATTGCTGTGCTTTAGTGTAGGTCGCCTCTCCTAGGCAAATCACTCTGCTCTCAAAGTAGACAGGTTTGTAGCTTCTCCCTACCTTCTGCAGCAAAATCGCTCCAACGGCAATCGTGCCTACTGTCATAGACACGTAAAAGTCATCCTCTCGATTAGGAGGGGACACCACCGACAACTGACCAAAATTTCCTTCCTGTCAAAATCTTCCTGAGCTTCCTCATCCCACTCATAACCATGCACTTGTTGAGACCTCTTTTGAAGGGGATGCACATATTGCGACAACATCCAAAAGAAGCATGACATATACTTGAACTTATAAAAAAATAAAGCCAAACCTTGAGCATTTGATGGTGGCTCCATCAACACCAATGCTTTCACCTTCTCAAGATCAGCCTCTATACCATTCTGTCACACCACATGACCCAACAATTGCGCTCGAGGTTGTGCTAGCTTGCACTTCTTGGGGTGTAGTTGACCTCCTTCTTCATCAAGCCTTTGAAAGCATAACTGTAGCTTCAATAGGTGCTCTACTCTTGAGCTATAACAGCCTATATGAAGACTTTGATAAAGCGGCCCAAGTATGGACCAAATACCCTGTTCATCCAATCCTGGAAGGTATCATATGCATTCACCAACCCGAATGGCATTCTACAATAAGCAAAACAACCCCATGGAGAGATAAATGTGGTCTTCAGCTAGTCCTCAAGTGCAATCCCTATCTGAAAATATCCCAAAAAAACATCCATAATCGAGTATCTTTCATGCCAGCCACCTGGTTTAAAATTTCGTCTTGAATTGGAAATGGATAGTGATTTCTCTTGGTCACCACATTTAGTGGCTTGTAATTGACACACACCCTCCATTTCCCATTCTTCTTAGGGGTTATAACCACTGGTGAAACCCATTCTGACTCTTTCACGAGGTATTTGATACCTACGTCTAGTAACTTATTGATCTCCTACCAAAGGGCCTTCTTTTGGATCCCCCGTAGTCTTCTCAGCTTCTGTGCCTTAAGTTTATGTCCCTCCTTGAGAACAATCTTGTGCTCTACCCCTTTTGCACCTCAAAAATCTTTGTATTCCGTTGCAAATAGGTTAGGATAGGACTCACACAATTGGACATAATTCTCCTTCTCGCCTTTGGTCAAATCCTTATTTAGCATGCTTGACCACTCCTCTATGCTTAAACAAGGAATTCCAAACACTGAGCGAGTTTTTTCGAGCAAACCAAAAAATCAAGTAAGACATGCCAATGCAAGGCTCCTTATTCTACTTCAAAATAGTCTACAACCAAGCTGATCACACAATAAAATACAAGTATCTTCATTTGTTCATGGTTGCTTTTCATATCGACTCTAGCATTGTATACAACCAAGATGATTACACAATAAAATACAAGCATCTTCATTTGTTCATGGTTGCTTTTCATATCCACTCTAGCATTGTATACCCATAATATTTGTTATTTTCCATTCAAAATTGTCCAAATGAAGAAATAATCTCTATTTAAAGTAACCTTGCTCTTGAATAACATGTGTATTGTTCTAGATGCATCAGTTAGATCTTTAAGGTCTCTTTGGATTGTTTCTTAAATAATCCCTCTTTGTGGAAAAAATAAATGTCAACAAAGTACCCTACAACAATCCATGTCGTTTTGGAATAGTGTAGACACTTTTTGGCATTGTCATATGCAGGCCAATGCAGCAAGTACAAAAGTTTCACATAAAATTATGGCCCCAAATTTTGTTAATAATACTAGAAATTACTTTTCATCTATGATCGAGTTCGCAAGATGAGTAATCCACTTGAAGGGAGCGAACTTTTTTGGCTAGTACAATTTGTGCATGTGTGGACTATTGTAAGAAAAAAATTCCCACTCTCTATCTCTTAATTTTAGGTGAATAAATATAACAAGAAGACAATGTTACATGTTGCAAAAGAGGAATCTGACTTATGATTTATGGGGGGAGGTCCCCCCGGGGGGGGGGGGGGGGGGGGGGGGGGGGGGTTCCGCTGCAAGCCATTGCACTTTGTGCCTCAACACGAAAACGTATTTTCATACATTTATCCAATAACAATTAACTTGATTCATGAGCACCTCTCAATTTCAACGGATTGAGTCAGCCTTCAAGCCTTCAAGGTTCAAGAAAACATCGTTTACATAACCAAAGAGAAAAAGGACACACCCACAACACTTCCTAGATTTCACTCGTGTTTCATGCTGAAACATGTTAAATTTTTCCAATTCCTTTCGGGCAGACTAGTCGGGATTTTAGAATGTTAGCTTATTTAAAGTGCGCTTTTTCTAAACATTGATTGAGAGTAGCTGTAAAAACACTTTGAGTGGAATCGACTGTTGGAGTCTTGCAATACTTTTTGGCAGCAACCAAAAAACTGTCCAAAACAGTCCGCAGCGCCGCGGACTGTTTTGGGAAGTTTTTAGATTGAGATTGGAAGGAGAGAGAGGAACCTATTTCTGTTCAAGTTTGCTATTTGTGAGCCTAGGGTGAGAGATCGTGTAGGTGCCAAGCCATGAGCATGAGTCTCTGTGTATGGAAACATGGAGGAGAAATGGTTTGCCTGCAGCTCTTGTAGCATTTTATCTCCAAAACACCAAGCTCTTGCTTTCGTTTCATGAGGCCTCTCTCTCTCTCTCTCTCTCTCTCTCTCTCACACACACACACACACACACACACAGGCTCAAAGGGAGTCTCATATTGGAGAGATTCATTGGCCTCGTGGGCAACTATTGTCAGTAAATAAGTAGGTACGTGTCAAAATAGCAACTCGCAAGCTCAATGTTGTATAGGGTTTCAACTTTCCTTACCTTACCTTTTAATAACGCTAGATGTTCTACAAGCGTTTTCTGGCTTGATTTAAATGTTACAAAGATCTCATAATTTTTTCCAGTAAAGAAACCTATGTGTCCTAAATTGAAGAAGTGCCATACTTGGGCAATTGAAACGTTTCTTTTTTTTAATTTTTTTTTGCAAAACTCACAATCGTGAGTGATTGCATTAAAGGTTATTTTACTTTCATGTTCTAATTTGTGGGGAGCACTAGTGCACAAAACACATACACACACATAGAATTTTAACATTGTAGGAACAATGAGAGAGAGAGAGAGAGAGAGAGAGAGAGAGAGAGAGAGTACCAACCACATAATCGAGAATTTTAACATTGTAGGAACAATGAGAGAGAGAGAGAGAGAGAGAGAGAGAGAGAGAGAGAGAGAGTACCAACCACATAATCGAGAATTTTAACATTGTAGGAACAATGAGTGAGAGAGAGAGAGAGAGAGAGAGAGAGAGAGAGAGAGAGAGAGAGAGAGAGTATACCAACCACATAATCGAGAAGACAATGCCATCAAGTGGCATAAACTATGTCTACAAATTAGTGCATACACGTCTTGTTTGCCAACTGTTTGCATTATGAATGAAGGATCTATTCTTTTTTTTTTTTTTGCAAAACTCACAATGGTGAGTAGATTATATTGACAAAACCAAAAAATAACAATTTCCTGCCATGCTTAAACCAAGCCATGACATCTTCAAAAGGTCATAGATACATTGGTTGAAAGGGGAGCCACCCCACGACTATGTATGAGCCCACATTTTCACCCATGCACGTCTGTCATTGCAACATCCATGGTCTTGTACCACTCTTTAGAGTTCCTCTGTTTTCCAATGGTGATGATCATCTCCCTACTTCCATGGATTATCTCCATGAACCTAGCTCTTTCCATAGAGTTCTTGAAGATACAATAGTCTCTTGGTATCCAAATATGTTTGAAATAACAAAACCTCACGATTTGTGTTACAATGAGCAGAGCTTAGATCTTGAACATCGTCCCTCCCAGGCAGAGATCGTTCTTGAAGAATCCTATTTTCCAGGTCTTTTGTACCCATTTTCAAATCTTCCTGCAAGGCCATAGATTGTCGGGCACTCCTTGAACAGGTGAGGAAGGTCTTCACTAGCCATTCTGCATTGTGAGCATCTATTTGTACCAATTCTCTAGCCAAAACCTTCATCCCAGCCGGCATGGCTCCCCTCAATACCTTCCATAAGAAGACCTTCATCCTATGCAGCCATGGGGTTTGCCAAATGTTTTTAATGACCATCTCCCATCTTGACCCTGGCCAATTTTTGCCCCATGCTTGTTGAACGGGGAGAACTAATCCTTAGAAGCCATAAGGGTGAGGTACACTTCCTTAGTTTGAGGTTTCATGAAATGTCTACTCTTAAGTCATTGCCATGCTTTCCACTCAAACTTGGATTCACAGTTCGAGAGAGACCACCTGTTAAGCTCTTCAAGGGCTCTATGTTCTACTTCATTACATGTGTTTGTGCATGAAGGTTTTTTGGGGATTGAAAAGTGGCAAGTATGCCAAGAATTAAGATTTATATAGATGATGGGAATCTAGGTGATTTTTGGAATGTACTAATTGATTGCCCGATGCATATTGTGAAGGAATAGCAAAGATCTTAGAGGAGGAAAATAGGTGGCACTTGCGGATTCTAAGTCACCTTCAGTGGCTATACTAAAAGGTTTTGCTCGATTTTAGCTTTGCTCGAAAATATTCGCTCGGAGAATTGTACAACTTTGCTTGAACCATGAACTTGGGGCTGCATACCTTTTTTCTTAGGAGGGGAGTCATTTATGGTGACTCCGAACAGATCTGCATCTATCTTCAGCATGTCATCTTTTCTCTCATCTTCCTCTGTGCTAGTGTAGCCTACATCATAGGCCGTCTCCATCTTGTACTCGTATCTTGTTGTTTCATCTTTATCTTTAGCTGCCATGGGATGAGAATTGATCTCCTTGGTCTTCAAATCTACCACAATCTGTCTCCTTTTCTCTTTGTCATGCAAGGTGAACAATTTTCTCTTCAATCCTGCTTAGCACCTATTGCCAAAAGCCACGGCCTACCCAAAATGATTGGATAAGCATTATCACCTGCCTTCATCACAAAAAAGTCTATCAGGCACTCTATGCCCATCACCTTGACCTTCACATCCTAAGCCACACCTAGACACCTAGTTTTAGTATGGTTGGCCATTCTCATGCTCAACTTGGCCACCGCCTTGACTTTCGTCTCCTTCATGGTTTCTTTCGTCATGACACATACCTGTGCTCCACCGTCTTTATAGGCCTGAACCTGCATCCTTTTCTCAATGACCGCATCTACCAGTGGAAGAACATTAACGGGGCTACCTATCCTCAAGGCCATGTTATGCATCGCGTGCACACTCCCTTTAGCTCTTGGCAGCCTTGTGCTAACACTCGTATACCATTATCTCCTCAATTTGGTATTTAAAGCCAACAATGACAAAAAGTAATGTTTTCTTTTTGATTTTGTATATCACTTACAAGGTTTTACTCGAGGTATCCACGTCCCAATTGAAAATCCACTTGCTTGATCTTGCAATGTCTCCTTCTTTTGCTAGTCTCAGGCTACTCTCTGCCCTCGTACACCTTCTCTTTACCCTTATGAGCTTTGGTTTCACGCTCTATCTTTGTCTCTCTCCCAGCTCTTGCCCTCTTGTTAGCCAAAACTTCCACATCCTGCTTATCCACCCCTATAATATTCACCCTTGGGACTTCACCTCGATTTGGCAGAGCTGACTGCAAAGGATTCTCCAATGCTTGCTCCCTCGGATCATTAAATTTCCCTTGACCTTGGCCTCTACCAAATAGCGGGTATATACTCCCTCTTTGTCTAAAAATCAAAGTCTTCGCTTACATCTTGTCTAAGCACCTTCAACTTTGCATCCATCTCGACTAGGGATGCCTCCTTGCGAAAGTCGTGAAGATACCTTGCCCGTAGAGCCGTCCATGCTTGCCTTGGCTCGCCTTCTAGAGCTTCATACCAAACTTTAGCTTTTCCACGCATCACCAAAGGAAATGTTATATCCTCATTTGGCATACACAATGATAGCATATACAGCACAAAATCCAACATCCACTCATCCGGACTCTCCTTGCTTGTGAAAATCGGTCCATAGCTTCTTGCCGCCATGACTTCCAACTCCAAAAACCACTTCTCTTGTATCAATTAGGAGCAATCAATGTGCTCCTGCTCCTCAGTGGGGTAGTCGAATTATATCTAGTTAAAGCTTATGCACTCTTTGGGGCCGATTGAGGCTATGGCCATGAGAATAGGGCACAATCATCCAAGTTCTTATCAAATTCTTTTGTTCTTATTTTTGCAATTGCCTTCACTCAATGGTTGAGTTCTCTACAAGAATGGACATTATATGATGGTAGTTTCCTTTGCCCTTTTTCAATATATGATGATAAGCATCACTATCAATTGTAGAAACGTTTCCAAATACATGTGTGTGTTTCACACACACACACACACACACACACATGTACATATGTGCATAAATATCCCTTTACATTAATGTCCATGTATAATCGTATGTGTACATGTATGTGTGCGCATGTGCATGTGTGTATGATACACTCATCTAGCAATATGGCTTAGCTAGAAACACATTATACATGCATGCACCTTCCCAATAAATATTGGATAGTTGGAGGCTATGCGGATAGAATAGTGCCTAAGAATTCTCATGCATGACACACTCCTTGTTGACATGGACTAACTTCCAAGCCACTCAAAAACACTCTATGTCTGCATGGAGTGGTTTTGAAGCCCCTTGTATAACACACACACACACACACACTTGGTCACAGTACTTGGTTGTGATTGATTTATCCTGCTACATTCTTTTGGTGGCCTTACTACTATACACACTCACTTTGTCACTTCAGGTCACACTATCTGGTTTATGCATGATGGAGTTGATGGCTATCTTATGGGTGATTACCATGAGACTTGCACTGTATACCCCGGGTTGGAGGGGTCTTTTGATGCCCATATGATATTAGGTCTTGGGTCTCCTTGCTAACAATTTTTACCTTTCATTTCCCTCAAGGGGTGAGTCTATCTTATGCTTTACTTATTGGAGCTGATGGTTATAGTTGTTTGCCCTTTGGGATTACCCCCTTATCCACTATGTAAAAATTGCATATAGCACATGCGAACAAGAGGTATTTAGATAATCCCTTACCCGTATATTTTCAAGTATTATATGTACCCCTTATGTATGATTTTTTTATAAAAAAAACTAGCCCTTATGTATGAAAATTTTCAATTTCTTAATTAAATCCCTTATTTTGTTTGCACGTGCTATCTTACATATTTCCTAGTGGATGCCTTGGGTTTAAACTATCACTAAATTGATGGGAGGTTCCCATTTTGCTTTTATTTTGGCAAGAATTGGGCTTTCTTTTTGTCACTGTTACAAAGGTGAATGTGCTCCACCCTTGTCGCGATGGACTACAACCCATTGTACCCCCATTTTCTTCTGCACTATGGGTACAATACATGTTTAATGCTCACTTTTCTCCCTTATAGTGGATTGTTTACTTCACACGAGGATGGTCTCTCACCTCGACAACAGGAAAAATTTGAGCTCATTTCTAGGGCCTTTGAGGGTGCCACATCATCAAAGTTACACAAAAGAGAGTAACCTGATAACTCCTCAAAATATTTCTTAGAACTCCATAATATGACCTACCATTAAAAAGCTCTTCAAAAATGGATTCTAAAGAGCCAAGCTTTGAAAAGTTTAGATGAGCTATATGAAACTTATGCCATTTTTCCCTGATTAGCTAGTTTTTGTTACCGTTATGGTAACCTGAAATTGCATTTTCCTATATCTATATGAAGGCTATGTCCAATACATGCATGCTATATATTGTTTTACCAATCCTCACTTTTTGAAAGCTTTCCACATTAGCAAATTCTTACAAGGCCCAAAAATGAGCTCAAAATTTTTCTAATGATACCTGTGTGTTGCCAATATAGTTGCCTAATCTTTAGACCCTTCTTGTGGATTCCCCTATTGACTTGCAGGACCTCCTGCTATTACCGAGGCTATTTGGAGTTTGGTACCTAGTTGGAGCCCACTCACATCTTGTTCGCACCTATAAAACTGGTGAGGGATTCCTTTTTCCCTCACTTAGCCTTGCAATACTTTTTGAGAGAGTAAGTGTGTGGGATGTTGTGCATCTTTGCTATGGAGAAAGCATTCTGTTTGCTGAAAATACTACCTCATCATACGTTTTCTAAAACTCACTGGTTATATTCTTTTACAATTGATGTCGGCATGTTGTGGATTGCCTATCGTGGATTTTATTTCTAGAAATTTTGTTTTGATGACACTAGCAAATAGGCACTTTGATTTCTTTGAAATTTTGTTCACTGGTTGTTTGGATTATTCGTTTGAGGAATAATATTTGAATGACTTAGTATTTTTGAGGAACTTACAGATGGTATTGGCATGACTTTGTGGTCTACTACTAGCAATGATAACACCTAAAAGTGTTGGGATTTTGTGTTTATACTCTTGGCTTGGAACTCTCAAATTATACTAAGGATCTCTGATCTTTCTATTGATTGACTGGCAGGATGATGAAATGAAGTTTTTTTGCATATATTGATAGTGCATAACTCAGAATTGCCTACATTTAGTGGAGTTTTGATTAGGGTGTTGGTCTTTTGGTTCCTAGCTTGGAACACCTGTACTAAATCAAGGTATTTTGACCTTCTTGATGATGGTATGTAGATTGTGGATTAGTTTGGGGTATAGTTCTTGGTAGGGAATACCATGATTAAATTAAAACTATCTAACCTTAGATGGTTGACTGGTTATAGGCTGGTTTGTAAGCTGAAAATATGTGTTCTCGGTGTTGCTTCACTTGGGTGCTTCTAGTACCTCAGACATAGACTCTCCTTTGGATTTATTGTGTTGACTGTTTGTGGAAAAACATACAAATTTGCTTATTTCTTATACATACATATTCTAATTTTGTAGTTTTAACCTTAAACTTACTATTAGGAAATTTGTTGATGAGGTCTTAATCTCAAATTTAATTGCTTGGATTAAAGCTTAGATTATGGCTTGGATCTAACTGATGGTTTAATCATACCTTTTTAGCTGGTCTTGGGTATTTGATACTTTTCAATTTACTAACTTTTTGCTTATTGAGGAATCTAAGCTTTGATGTCTTTGCTTGATTCTGACCCTTTGTAACTAGGAATCTCGAGTGGTTGTGTTCCATTTTTAAATTTATATTATGGTTCATATGGCCGTATTTTTGAAATTTGTAGCTTATGAATATTCGACTTTGAGAGTTCTTTTTCTTCTAGCTATGATTTATGAGACTTTGAGAAGACTGGCTTGAATAATTTTTATGATCTTCATTGTTCTAGATGTACTTGCAGTACATTTACCACACTCATTGTTCATGCTATAAAGCTTGATCCTTTTTCTAAATGTGAGCACCATTGACTTCAAAGTGATCTCTTTTTTGGAGAGGATATGAGTCTAACTGCTATAGGAACCGTATTGCACCTATGTGATCAATTCTCGGAAAGACAATGAAATATTTAGTCTTTATAGTCATAAAACCTCGGAAAATTTACTTCATTATTTTTTTAAGTCAAACAAATTGACTTGATTAACTCCAATCTATGGACAACATATTACTTTCATAAAAACAAACTAAATTAGGTATGTCCGAGAAACACATCTGCTTAGTGGTCCAAAATATTATATACAAGTATTGCCATTTGCATCGGAAGGGGTGATGGCCCTCTGATGCTTTACATTTTACATACTTTAAATATATATTTTAAACTTTTTAAGATAGTACTTTAAGTTTAAAATTTTTGAGTAGGATAAGGATAACAATTGATATTCGTTGACACATGTAAAATGTACTCAAGGCTAACAAATGTGTTTTCTTGTTTATATGGATGCAGGTGATAGTTCTATCTTGGGAAAATTACCAAAATACCCCTCTAATTTGTGGAAATTCCCAAAATACCCTTGTATCTATGTTAGCTGGATTGTTCACGATTTCCTAATCTTTATTCCTTTTTGACAATGTATATCCATTTAGTACTTAGCATGTAATTTGTCACAAATTACCTCCCAAAAAAAGATAATTATGTCTAAAAATAATGAAGCAATTCATCTCTAAAGCCTACATAACCAGCTCAAATTCTAGTTTTAGTATCTTGTATTCATAGACAATCAGTCTTCTTATGAAAAGCTACAATTTTTTTCTAATTTTTGGATAAATTTACTCTCACAACCAGGGGTATTTTGGGAATTTTGGAAAATTTGAAGGGCATTTTGGGAATTTTTGACAAAATTTGAGGGGTATAATGGGAAATTTGAAGGGTATTTTAAGAATTTCCTCAAATTAGAGGGGTATTTTGGTAATTTTCCCTTCTATCTTTGCGTAAAAAGGTTTTGCTTTGTTGCGGTTTGGCCTAGAAGATGAAGGAATATTTCATCCTCAGAATATGGTTTAGTCCCGTTGTATAGGATAACTAGAATGAGATGTCATTTTGATCATATTGTAAAAAAATGAGTCGAATGAAGAATTGTTTTTGTACAAATCACCTTCCAAATATCTAAAGCTAGTTGTCTTTTGAACGTAATGTTCTTTTTTGTATAAGTAGTATCTTAATACAGCAACACACACATCCTAAACACACGGCCTTCCTAAGAAATAGGGTTGGCCGGGATACTAGATTTGGACTAATTTATTGTCTATGTGATCTTTGACAAACCCACTGTTGGTAAGTCCTTTTTGGTTGACATGTGTTAGGTGGTCTGACATTGACCTTAGACAAGGGTTCCTATTCAGAACCTTTATGGTCCTTTGGCTTGGCTGGTTGTAGGAGATATGAGCTACCAATTATACTTCTATGATTATATTTTCATCTTATATCGATGTCTTTTTTTGATAAAGACTATGAAAGACATCCACACTATTTTCTAATGGCCGACAAAGCCTTAAAACCCCTAATGGATTACAATCTTCCTTGAAGTCATTATCAGATAGTGCTTTGAAAAGACTCACTTCAATTTCTTCATGTATTTTTGAAGTGTTACAACTCTTTTGACTTCAAACTTGACTTTTTTACACTCATAAACTTGGTACTATTAAGTATGGTGCCTGCGAAAGGGTGGGGCATGCACGCACGCACACGCGTGCACGCACACACACACACACACACACACACACACACACACACACACACACACACACACACACACACACTTGGTCACTTCATCTGGCTATGATTGCTTCACCTAGCTACACAAACTTACACTTGAGCTACTAAGATAGATAATGATTATTCTTTCTTATGGGGGGCTACCTTATGCCTCAGTATACGGTTTTATCTTCCTTGGGTCTTACCTCTTGACATAACAATTTGTCTTAGATAATATGCCTATTAGGGGATGATGGTTACATTGTTCGGAGTATACATATACACATATCTTTTGGTAGTATACCTTATGGATCTCATAATCCTTAGGTAGGATACTCTGGCTTAGTAGTGGCCTATCCTTTACCTAGAAATTCCTACCTCAAACTCCTAAGTTACAGTGTTCATCATAATTTGGGCATGTCCATTGATGGAACTTTCACTTAAAGCTTAAAATTTGTAGCTCATGTGGGCCTAACACTTTTTGGCTCAAAGCTCTTTGATTTTATGCATCACATACAATGCACCCCTAAAAACGCTTGTATTGAGATGCTACTCTGCAATGGTGTGAAACTCCCCTAAAAAACTTACTTTCAATGGGTATAATTTTTGTACAGACCCTTGAAGGAGATCCCCCCTCTCGAGCATGATGGGTTGCTCTATAATGGCTTTCCCACCTACCACTTAGTACTAATGTACTTGCGTAGTTGTTGTGCCTCTACTCATGCATTGCATCAAATCCGACTTTGACATACGCCCCTACCCCCTATACCCAATTAGTGCTTACTACATATATCTCCTTCTCTCTTGAATCTATCCAAGCCTACATCCTGATTTATACATCGACTCTGTTCTTCTGCTCTCTTTGATAACATTATGTTTCTCCTCTCCACCAGTATTTGGTGTACCCGAGCTATGGATTTTTATGATCTCCCCTACACTAATGTTATGACAACAAAACACACAGCTTCCAGAATTCCTTGGGGATATTGGGATCTTGCTAATGGACTCGGTGTTGGCTTAGAGGCTCCTCTTGTGGGCGTGTACTTTTTCCATGCAAGTTTGCATACTGCCAAGGTGTTCTCCACTTGTTGAAGGACTTTATAATTAACAAAGGGGAGGGTTATCTTCCCCTCACTTAGCTTTGAATCTCGTATCGTCTTGCATTCTATGAGTGAGGACCATAGTTCTTGACTAATTGTTGTCTTTGATATGGAACTCTCTAAGAAGGGTGAAGCTTCTTAGGTTGGTTCATAAATCTATTTGCACTGTTAATTTTTAGTATGTGGCAACTTGGATTTGGTATATTGTTAGCATTAATGTGCATGTTATTGCTCTCCACCCCCCAAGGACCTAACTTCTACTGAGAAGCAACTAAACATGTTGGCCAAGTCCAAATTGTTTTTGCTTTTTGACTTTTGAAAAATTAAAACCTTTTCAATCTAATGCTCTCTTCCTTGACTGAATGAGGATGTTGGTGGCTAAGGCTGTGAACTATTTTTATTTCTTTGGTTTAGAAAAATTTAAACTGATCTGATATTGACTGATCTTGTATCTATGATTAATCTACCATTGTGGAGGTACTGATATATTATGTGTTTTGATGAAAGATTGTGCTAAAAAAGCCTCTGTCCATTTCATAGTATATAAAACCATGAGATTGATCATTAGGAAGGGAATGTGGTCTAAGGGGGACTCTTTATTTTCCATGGGATTAAAAAGGAGATTATGGAAGGGGCAAATGGGTGGATGCCATGTGGAGTGAAATGGTGGGTATGGCAGGTCCTAAAAGTAAGTGGTCAAACTTGTGCTCTTTTACAAAATACAAAGAGAAAATCTCTTATAATTTTAAAAAAAATGAACTTTTCTCTAAATAGTTGAGTAAAAACCAATACTTTCTCTCTCTAGTGGCTCTCAGTTTCTCCCCCCTCTCTCCTAAAAAGGGGTCCCTCCAAAAACGTGCTGATCATTCCCTCCATCTCTTTCTACTGTACCATCTCTCACTTCTCTTCACTTCACTTTCAGTTTTCCCTCCCAAAAGCTCTGCTTCTCTTTCCTTCCTTTCAGTTTTCCCTCCCAAAAGCTCTGTAGCAGAATTTTGAACCTTCTTTCCCTCCTCAATCTTACTGCATTCTCCTCAAGCTGAAGTTCTCCATGAGCCTCACTAAACACTCTACCTAAAGTTGAAGATCTGCTGCATATTCTTCTGGTAGATCATCCCTCTTTCTTTCCTCAACAGGTTTCCTGCTCCTTCTCCATTGTGCTCTCTAGAGAGGATCTATTTTCCTCTCAAGATTTTCAACATTATCTTTACAACTAAGCCAACAAGCAGGTTGAGCAGTATAGCTGTAAGTGGCATCCTTAGTCTAATGTACCATCAAGAATCTTGATCTATACAACTGAGAACATGGATGTGCAATCTCTAATCATAAGTGTTTGTCTGCAGGTTGTGCCACTATTCTCCATGGCATCATCGGGTACTCGACGACCTAGGAGTGTCATTGACTCCATTTCATGCAACAATGTACAAGGTGATAGTGGATGTTGGGTGACGATGGAGTTCAAATGATTGATGTGGGTGACAATGCAACCCAGCTCAAGAGGTTCACACAAGGTCTCAAGGAGACACATGGCTTCTCGAGCACACCATTGGAAGGGAAGGATCATGGAGTTCAAGAAAACCCATGATGGCAAGCGTCTTGCAAAGGTGCAACATGTGTATGTTGCTTCACAACTGAAGCTAGATACTTTCTTGCAAACTGTAATTTCACTCCTCTGTCAATTTTTTAGATTGCATATTTTGTATTTGTGTTGTATATATTGCTTTGATGTCTATAAGGCTTTCATTTCTTGTTCATGTTTGCAGACGTATTCCCATATGCTTTTGCAGAGTGGGAGCCAATAGATTCCTTCACAGGAACTTTTGAGGCCATCCACGACCTTGGCAAGCTGCTCTATGCTTGTTGTCCATCCGTGGAGCTTGTCTCATGGGACATTTTTTTTTATAACCATACTTATGTAATGCCTAGGCAAACTGGGTATGGTAATCTTTCTCCAGTTCATCCACCAACCTTGCAGAGTATGGAATGGCCTAAGCCTGATAGTGCCTTGATCACAGCAACCAAAAGGAGTATCGAGGCAGATGTGTATTCAGCAATGAAGTGCACCTATGGTTCCCATGAAGCTTCCCTAACTTGGTTTATGTCCCTTCATGTGTTCGTGTTTATCTTTCGACTACAGAGTGTTCACAGGACACCAACAATGTGGACTTGGAAAGGGGAAAGTGCGATCAATAGTTTCCTTGTAGTTGGATGGCAGACTAAGGTGGTCAACCACCAGCGAGATACAATCAAGTGCTCTGTAGTTTCTTAGAATGTGGTGTGCAGATACCATATTGCGAAGCAGAGCTTGTCAATTGTCTTTCCCTACAGAAGATGGAAGCTGAGGAAGGGAGAATGGGAGGCACTAGAGTCTGATGTTGCTCCTAGAGAACCAATTGATTTGCAAATATGCCTCCACAATAATGCAGTGCATGATATCTCATTGAATAACGACTGGAATCTCAGTCACCTTCGCGGGTATCTTAATCTTAGATATACCTTGCCCAATCAATATGTTTTTGTAACCAATAAAAAGGTTGTTCGTTCCAAAAAAGAGAAGAGCTTTTTGTGTGAAAACATTGGTTTTCCGCAATGTATTAATGTAAAAGCTTGTAGCTAAAATGATTTTGCTCCCATTAATACATACGGCATTTTGAATCTCTGTCTCATTTTTTAATTTGTTCAAGATTAAGTTTGAAATATGCAAGTTTTTTAGTTTCGCGAGTGAGGACTTTCAATGTTGGTGTCTTTCAATGCTTGTTGCGTGATTTTGTTTATAATTATAGTTTTAAGTTAATTTGATGTTAATTTTAAGTGCTTTAAAAAAGTGACATTGAGTATAAAAGTCACTTTGTAGGTTTTAAACTTCATTTCTCACATTCACAAAACACAAGCTTTCAGCTCTCTTCCCATCTTCTTCATGAACAGACCCATGGCAACATCTTCTGATGCACTTCTCACACAATTACAGAAGACAGGACTTGCAGATTGTGCACATGAACTAGCCAGTGTGTTTGAGGGAACGATTGACATGCATGCCACTGCTAACCTTCATGTAGAGGGATTCTAGAGCTTTCTTGACTACATGATGGAGCACATGGAAGAATATGCAATAGTCTTCGAGGGATCCAACATGGCATGGTTGCCAGTGGATTTTCTCAAACACCTCTATGCGGCTGACAAAAACTTTCGCTATCGCTTATTGAGGTTTATCAAAGGGCTTATTGAGCGGGACTATAGGACAGAGGATGAGGATGACCTCATAGACTTGGGCATGGGGTGCATAGGCACCCAATTCAACTCTTGGGACATGGTTCTAGTACTTCTTGTGCATGGAGAAGTGAAAATCAAAGGAAAAGGCCGACCAGAAACCTCCTATAACCATTGTGGAGGAATCAAATGAATTTGTTGAAGAGGTTGATGAGCAGGCTGAAGCATCTATAACACTTTTCCTCTTGCAAGATCCCATCTCCACTAAGGAGTAAGATGGGATGATAGAGGGAGACGAAGTGCTGGAAGAAGCTCCTGACCTCCAAATTCCACTTTGCATGCAGTGGTGGTGGATGGTCGTCACTTCTTGTTCCTTGATGACATTGCAAAGACACTACGACTCAGAGAAGATGAGTCTCTCTCAGTGCTCGCTATCTATGCGGGCATGAAAGATCCCAGTGGAAGGAAAGAGAAGGTCAACTTTCAGATTGACTTTGAAGACCAAGGTCTCCCACCAAGCCTCTCATTCCTCCTTAGTGAAAACAAACAGAATTTGGTACAAACCGTGACAAATACACTTATGGAAATCAAATCATGTGTTTCATTTTATGAAAGCATCCCGGAAAGCGCTTTTCTTCCTCACAAACCGCTGACTATTATGGGCGGAGAAGATCGCTCTAGCATCGACCTTACAAGGAAAACTTTTGAAGAGATGGGTGAGGAAACTAAGGTATCCACTTTTTAACTTTATCGATAGTAAATTGTTTCCTATAGCAAGTGTTGAAGTTGTTTAAAATGTTTTGTAGACTGCATACCATGTTGATAAGTTTGCAATGTGTACTGGAGGTTCATGCAACAATCCTATGGGTAGAGATAGCTCTCTATGGCACTACCTTGGCCATATGGGGCCATCCGTTCTTCGAGTTGCACACACAGAGTTCTCCAAGCATGGTTCTGCGGAGCTGCTCAAGTGCAAGGCATTAAGTGCCATCCTTGCTGAAGATTCCCTTACCCTTAATGCTCACAAGGGTATCTTGGTGGATCGAGAGGCCGCATTGTATGCTTTTACAAGAAAGCACCCTGGGTGAGTCCTCTCCCACTGTGCCTTAAGCCTAGGTCAAGGGGTGACAAACCCAGAGAAGATTGTCAAAACTTTTGGTGTTAAGTCGGCCATTCGCCCTATACCAAAAGATGTAATTTACAAGAAAACCAACCAGCCATGATGTAATATTCAGAGCAATATACAATAATTTTGTCTTCTGTATTTTGTTTGTCACTTCATGTACTTTTTTTTCTATTGCACATATTGGCCAATAAATCTTTTTCTTCAACGTTTTCACACCTCCTCAACCATCCAAGCACCCGTCTGACGTGGGACGCCTACCGGTGTATATTTTGTGAAATGGAGCCGTTTCGGGTGCGTATGGAGGCCGTGGGACGACCAAAAGCCACGGCGATGACCAATTGACGCGGAACGGGCCAAAAAAATTCCGTGCGCGTCGTGGTGCGCATGAAATTTTTGCGGCCCGTTCCACATCGTTGGTCATCACCGTGCTTTTGGTCGTCCCACGGCCTCCGTACGCACCTAAAAAGGCTCCATTTCACAAAATATTCACTGACAGGCGTCCCACGTTAGACGGTTGCTGATTAATTCAAATACTTCAACAATAGAAAGTACATAATTAACTATTAGAGTTACACCGAATGAGAGAAAATTCAGTCGTTTATATTATATCGAAAGATTACAAATCTGATAAACAGAGGTTACATGGGAAAACTAATTCTTATGGAGACACCATTCATTCCTCAGCTTGAGCGCTAGAGCTAGATCTGTATTTTTTAATGTAACTCGCTTTGCATGCACCATACAAGATACACCATATTGGAACAACTGCACCAAAATGTCCTCGATGGCACCCTGTAAAGCCAAAAGAGCCGCACGCTGGATACGTGTAACTAAATCTGAATATTCGTCCACTATTTCTCTTACCACCCAAGAAAAAGCTGCCTTTGGTATTATTGGCTTTATGCTCTTTTGATATTTGCGGATCTCACATAGAGCAACTGTTCCATGCTTCCATCGCCTTTTCTTCTGCGCTGTTGGTGGTGGTGGAGGAGCCACTTTTTTGGCCCATTGAGGAGGGTCATTTTTGTACTTCTTTCTCCTCTCTTCTTGGGCTTGCTACTCTTCAGGTGTGAGCTTGCCCTTTTTCTTTTTCGCACATTGTTTTGCTCTTTGAGGAATTTTTGATGGTCTGGAGCTCCTAGCCTTTGCTTGTTGGGTGGCCTGAGCCCTATCCTCTTCCGCTCTCTTCTTGGCTTCTGCTCGTGCTTGTAAATTAGCCAAGTGGGCTCTCTCAGCCTCGGTTCTCTGCCATTCTTCCTGGTCTCTCTGCCTTCTTTGTTCTTCATGCAATTTCTGCGCTTTTATTTCTGCTGCCTCTTTCTTTTCTAACTCTCTCATTCTCTTCCTCCTCTTGGAATCTCGTGCTATTGAAACAACATCATCGGGTATAACCTTGATCACCCTTTGTTTGATTCAGAATTTCCTTGGCATAGTTGCGGCTGCTTGAGCTTAAGGTGTTGTTGTTGCTTGATCTCTAGTTGCTGCCGTTGCTTGATCTTCAGTTGTTGCTACCGTTGCATGAGCTCTAGGTCCTGTTTCCTGTGTTGGTCTGTTAACGGTTGCAAATGATCCGAGGTCCAGTAGAGGTGTGCGATTCGCATGCTGTAGTGGCTAGAGATCACCAAAAATCTATCGCATGGTGTTTTGATCCTCTGTAGTTGAAGGTTGGGGGAGTGGTTGGGTGTTAGGAGCTGGTTCTTATGGTCGAGGCTGTGGATTTGAAGCGGTGGATTCTGTACAAGGTGCTGGTTGCGGATTTGCAGTGTTGTCAGTGGTAGTGGTATCATCATTGTGCGTGGTGGTGTGCTCTTGTGTATCGTCCATGTTGTACAAGATATGAGTGCATGTACGTTTGGGCTTGAGAGGATCTTCTAAAATGTGCAAACAAGAAATGAACTTTGAGTTGTCAGTTTTGACTTATATAGTACTTCAACTTTAATTTTTTTTAAGAAAACTCAATAAAATTACTAAAAATAAAGAAAGACTCGAAAATAGATGAAACTTGAGCCATGGGACTAATAATTGTCGCCTTTACAAATCACTTTGCATGACAATGCATGTTTACAATAGAAATGGTTAGTGTCAAAAGAAAACTAAATTTCCACCCAATGCTTGCCATCATGCTGCCTTGTCTCCAACCAACGTCGAAATCGATCTTTTGCACTCAAAGCATGATATGATTGTGATCACCTCAAGCTAACCACTTTTTCTATTCTACATTTTAAACTTCTTTGTTCTCTTGTCTTTTTTCTCTCTCTCCCTGTTAAAACTCTGTAGAACCAATTGAACATTTCGTGAAGGGCATTGCTCTTTTTTCTTCCACCTCCATGTCGTGTATTTTTTAAATACACTGCTTTTGCTTGATAGTGTGAGCACTTGGCTGCTCCAAATGCCTAATGAACCATAAGTGTCGAGGAAAAAGCACTATGTGCAAAAAGAATGTGCTGAAAAAAAACAAACTTTAGTTTCACATACAGATGTATTTTGATTGAAAATATCAAATGTGCAACACACCATGTAATGTGTTATGTGTGTCTCCCCCCAAGCATCCACCGTTTGTGCTGTACAACTATTGATTATAAACTTTAGGGTGGATATCTCATCATCGGTTAGCTTTTCCTTTTTGAGAAGACAAAAATATCATCAGTAGACTGCCACACACGAGCACGCTTAATTCCTAGGGCGGCTTCATTACCTTTGTAGGTGATAATGTCACACACCTTTTTCCACAATTGAAACTAATTGGGACTTTGGGAGTCTGAATAGTTTGAAAGAAAATGTCTAGCTTTACTACCACCCATACAAACTTTATTAGGGCGATCTTGTGTACTTCCAAATGCCTTCTTGTCTTTTGATAGCTCAACTGCATCCCCATGTAGACCAACACTCGATAGAAAAGATTCTAGTTCTCGTATACACTCTTCTCTTCTTTCTATAGGCTCCATATTCCAAGCGTAATTTATATGGAGCATAAGAAACTTGTCAAGAATTCGTAGATGGGCATGAAGGTTGCACACATGCACATTTATCAGTGGTATTGAAAGAATAGGATCCCAATTTGAATCATCCATGTTTCGGTTAGGAGGTACTTGCTGGTCACAACTGAGGATACATTGAAACCATTGCTGTAGTGCTTTAGCCACTACTTGTGTAGTGGGTACACCTTTTGCAGAGTTGATAGTAACTTTGCCTCCCTTACCCTTACCACCTTTCAACTTGCTGGCCTTTGCACCCTTGCCATCAATTCCCATTGAGACTTTACTGTGGTAGGAATAAATGCATGGAGAGAGGGTCATTGTACCTTGCTTGCACCCTAACATACACGATTGTTTTCAAGTCTCCTGCAAAATGCCACTCAACATGGAACATTCCAAGACTTGAACCATGCAATCCCTGTCTTTCTTGTTGTTGTTGAATGACACCAACGATTGTTGTGTGATTGAAATACCATTTGAGAGTCTCATGTGTCTCACGTGGGAGATGAAAAGCTGTCATCCACCAGATATTTTTCTTTGACTGAACACCTAAACAAGTGTTTCCCTTCTCATTGGAATTTAGCTCCACATCGACACCCACCAAGGCCCTGCTCATCAACGTAACACTTACCCTTTCGAGCCATTGACCTTTAACAACTTGGCACTCATCAAGCTTCATAACAAATATCACTTTCCCATCACACTCTTCTTGTGTCAACCCATAAAATATTATCATTGACTCTTGGAGCTTCAGCAAGTTAACATACACATTGTTGAACTTGTTGTAGCGGAATAATTTGTTGTCATCTAATGGCATGTCATCCTTCACATACTAAAATCCGCCCAACAAGCTTGCAACATCATTATTGGAGCACTTTTTTGCAACACTGACACTGTAAGGCATTGGCAGAAATCAAAACAAACCTTTTGTCCGATGACCGAGTGTGACACTTTTATACAAAGCTTCATAGGACTTGAAACTTATTCCTGCGTTGTCACACACCTCCATCATCTCTTGAGGCGACACAATGTTCTTTAGCTCACTGAAATACTTCTACCACAAAACATTAGCAATGCCAGCGTTGGATGGATCATCTAGTAGCTCAACCAACTCCTTTGGCTTGATGATATGCTGCAGCAGAGCATGTCCGGTTGTTTGAGCATCGGGATCAATTTCCATCATCATTTGAGCCAAGTTTCTTCATATTGAATTACTGTTACACAAACCTGTAGAACATATAGGAAATCAAAATCTTGCATGAGTATTCTTACCGAGTTTGACGAACACATTTCTTTCGAGCTCCACCACTTGAGGATAGCAAGGACATCGCTTGTCTCTTGCGCTTACAAATGTGGTAGCCGAGGGGAATGTGTGTGAGATGATTGATTTGCCGATGCATATTGCGTGAAGTGTGTTGTAGTTAAACATAATTGTCTAGTCGACGCTCCTGCTCTTTTTTTTTGTTGTTGTACTTTTTCATTGATATTCGCCATCTCATCGTTCAGTTGCTTCATCTTCTTGTCGGCATCCTGTCTAACTTGCTGTAGATCTCTTTGCAGACTTATCTTGTAGTGATGAATAGGTAGCCAAGAGATGTTTACTTGCTTCCCTTTCATTGACAAAAGCTGAATACAATCTCTAGCAATAGCCAAACAGTCCGCCTCTTCCATCTCCAATAAAATGCAGAAGCTCAGTGACATTACAAAAGGGTAGTGGTGCATTAGTCATTGGATCACTTGGATAAATGTGGCCATCAACCCATAAGTTGATTGCCTTGCACCCAATGCTTCATAGCTAATCTGCAGCATTGGGATTTGATGTGCCAAGTCGCAGTGGAGGGATATTGAATGACATGTTTGCTAGCTAATCAAGAAAAATAGTGAGAGAATGTGTAATGGTGACTGTTGCAAGCAGGAGAATCTGGCTATGGAGGGAAAAAGTGGAAGGTACCAGAGATAGTAGAGAAGGATTATGTTGTGGAGGGAAGAAAGAGAGGGAGTGTAGCTCAATCTCTTTCAAATTCAAAATATTGATCATGAGGGATTTAGAGAGAGAAATGCAGCTGCACACAGAGGTAATGGAGTTCTCCATTGCTCTCACCTGAAGCTGGAGAGAGAGAGAGAGAGAGAGAGAGAGAGAGAGAGAGAGAGAGAGAGAGAGAGAGAGAGAGAGAGAGAGAGAGAGAGAGTGAGAGAGAGAGAGAGTAGATCTGCAGCCTTGGAGGATCTGCACTTTCTGTCAGATGTAGGCAGCATAGAATGTTCTCTTGATGATTGGGAGGTGGAAGTGACAAGAGAGAAAAGGAGGGGAAAGAGAAAGAGTTGGCTCACATTTTAGAGAGAGAATACAGAGAGAGAAGATGAAAAATTTACTTTTTGGGCAAGGGGGGCTGAAAAGTGCTTCTTTTAATGAGAACTAAGTGAGAGAGAGTGTTTTATATGTTAGAGAGAGAGGAGAGAGATGGGGAAATACATTTTAAAATTCAGTTACCCACCTTTCTTTTCTGTTAAAGTAGCCTGTTTTCAAAACACAAAATATACAAATGGTATTTTTAAAAATCTCAGCATAGGCCTTTTTGCCCTCTCTTTTAGGCTTGGTCAAACTTGACTTAAGCTTTAAGCATTTCTTTAAACTGCTGAATAAAGAGGCCCTCATATACCCCATTCCTTTCCTAATGTTGAGAAATGTGAGCTTCTTCTCATTATGTTTCAAAAAAAAGAAAAAAATTCAGAGGTTGCTTTTTTATAACTTCTAGGTGAAATTGATCATTTGTTGGCTTGGATTTCTTAGCTAAGATGGAGCTACTAAGATCTTTTACTCGGTATTGTCTGGGTGTTTGACTTTAAAACTCTACTCATATTTCCTTTAGGATTATAAAGGGTGTGTTTTATCTCAATTCGAGATAACCACTAGTACACACTTTGAGGATTGATGGTTCTTAATTTGACTAGTGTTGTGTTGGTAACCAAGAAATATTTAAACCCTAATCTGGGTCAATTACTAGGAATGATTTAAATCTAAAAGCTTTGGATCCTTAAAACAAAGAAGTTGTACTACTTTTTTTAGGTTATGCTAATCTTAAGTAGACCGCATTATTGCTTGGAAATACAACAAATTCTTATCACAATGAAGGCTATTTTTTCTCAGCTTTTGTATTGATGATTATTTTACAACCTCACTAACTTTTAGGATTTGACAAGGGAGGATTTAAACTCTAAACATTTGAACTGTAGTTCTTTAAACCATTCAGTTTTTAAACTATCCTTTTTTAGGGGGTGTTATTTACTCCAAACAACCTGGATAACCACAGGTGCATATATTTGATCTTTCTTAACTTACATGTTGGGTTAGCAACCTTGAAAAACTTGATGGGTCAATTACCTAGAATGATTTATTCTATGTTAGCTTTAGGTTCCAAAAAATAAAACAGGTTTATTGGACTTTATGGGTTAGGAAATTTTAAAATTGGTCGTATATATTGCCCATTTTTAAAGCCATTTCATATATGCCTTTTCATTCTTAGCTTTGATACTAATGATTATTTTACAACTTGAATGGCTCCGATAAGTTAACTAGAAAGGATCTAGGCATTAGATGACGATACATGTTGGTTGTTAGCAGTCTTTTCGGCTTTGTTGTTGTCCGTCATTGTCAAACTTGGCCTCTATCACTTTAGTATCAATTGTTCTTAACTATCTTATGTAGAAATTATTAGAATGATATCTCATCCTCACTATGATGTACAAAAGTGAATAAAAAACTAAGTCATTTTTGTGCTAATCCTTGTCCTTTGTCTAAAGCTAGTTGTCTTTTGAATTGATGCGTTATTTTGTGTATAAGTCTTAGTTTAAAAATAGCAACACACACACACACACACACTTGGTCACTTCAGATTACACTATCTGGCTTATGCATGATGGAGTTGATGGTTATCTTATGGGTGACTACCGTGAGGCTTTACCTCGCACTATATGCCTTGGATTGGAGGGGTCTTCTGATGCGCTAATCATATTGGGTCTTGGGTCTCCTTGCTAAGAGTATTCACCTTTGCAATTCCCTCAAGGGGTGAATCTCGCTTATGCTATAATTATTGGTGCTGATGGTTATAATTTCTAGAAAGCTATATCTAAACTCTCTCTAAATTGATAAGAGGTTCCCATTTTTCTCCCATTATAGCACAAATCAGGCTTTTTTTTTCTATGACTGGGGTTAATGCGCTATGCCCTCGTTGCGATGGACTGCAACCCTGGACTACAACCCATCTTACCCCCATTTTCTCATGCAATATGGGTACAATATAGGTTTAACGCTCACCTTCGCCTCCTATGGTGGACTGCTTACTTCACCCAAGCATGGTCTCTTACCTTGAATACCCGCATTTGTTGAGAATATAGTTGCCTTTTCTTCATGCCCTCCTTGTGGATTCCCCTGCCGACTTGCATGACCTCTTGCTACTATCGAGGATGTTTGGAGTTTGGAACCCATCTAGAGCCCACTCACAACATGTTGTTGGCACCTATAGAACTAGTGAGGGATTCCTTTTCCACTATCATGGTATTTGAATAAAACTGTCGTATGCATTGTAGGCTTACAAATCTTTTGCTAAGAAAGATTTAACTCTAAAAACATAAATACATTTCACTTTGCAAAGATTTGTATAGGTTTGATCATAAATACCTTTCACTTTACAAGATTTAAACCCTAAGGTGGGTCACTTACCACCAATTATTTAAATCTAAAAGCTTTGAATCCCTAAAACAAAGTAGTTGTGCTGCTTTATTTAGCTTGTGCTAATTTTAAGTAGACCGCATTAGTGCTTGGAAATACAACAAATTTTTATCACCATGAAGGCTATTTTTTCTCAGCTTTTGTATTGATGATTATTTTACAATCTGACTAATTTTTAGGATTTAAAAAGGGAGGATTTAAACTCTAAACATATGAACTCTAGTTCTTAAAACCATTCAGCTTTTAAATTGTCCTTTTTTAGGGGGTAGAAATATCAAATTTATGCACCTGTGTGTTTATCCTTGTTTCAGGTAAATAACACCATGGTACTGGGTTAGCAACCTTGAAAAACATGATGGGTCGATTACCTGGAATGATTTTATTCTATGGTAGCTTTAGGTTCCATAATAAAACGCTTTTATTGCACTTTATGGGTTAGGAAATTTTAAAATTGGCTGTATATATTACCTATTTTTAAAGCCATTTCATATATGTCTTTTCATTCTCAGCTTTCATATTGATGATTATTTTACAACTTGAATGGCTCTACTAAGTTGACTAAAAAGGATCTAGGCATTAGATGATGATACATGCTGGCTGTTAGCATACAATTTGTATTGATTTTATTAAGAGATTTTTGACTCGGATATGGCCTTGATTTCCTATGGATGAATACCTAGCCTTGATGATTTTAGAAACTTGACAATATGAGATGCTAATAATTGATGAGATCACTTAGCCTTGCATGCGGGCTGCTTTAAATTTAACATACAATTAAAATGGTCTTAAACCTACCTTAGATATAGGTGTTTTTACTCTGGCTTGGCATATAGCTTAGTATTGCTTGATCTATTGCTGGCTATGCTAATGATTTTATACACTAACCTTAAAACTAATGATGGTTTCAAGCTCTGACCATAAGAAGATTGATACATGTGGGCTTGAACAGTTTAAATGGGGTATGGTTCACTAATCTCCTTTGGCAAGGATGACCGAAAAGATTTTCAGAATACTAGGTACTATCATGGTGTTTGAATAAAACTATTATATGCACTATAGGATTACAAATGGTCAGGCTAAGAAAGATTTAACTCTAAAAACCTAAATACGCTTCACTTTGCATAGATTCGTACAGGTTCCATCATATCGATAGTAAAATATTGTTGTCAGCTGGTCTTTATTTGGAATGATTTTACTATTGGAATATTTGTTCACTCTTACTATACCGATCTGTTGAAACAAATCTTTATTAAGATGAGAAAAGACAACTGGGTGGCTTTGGTTTTTTTTTCTAATACTACTTGGAGTTTTAATAAAACTGGGAAGTCTTTAAGTTACTTGGTTCTGCTAGTAAGATTTAGAAACTCACATAGCAGTGGTATTGCCTTTGGAGGTTTTTTGAGCACCTAAGTTCACAAATCACCTTGCTAGTACTAAATAGTTAAGATATCATGACTTCAACACATCTCTTGATTTTTCATTTCCTGTATAAACAAGAACAATTGTAAATTGGTAATGGTTTGGCTAGAATAATTCATATTTGGACTTCTCTAGGACAAAAGATTGGGTAAGACACTTGGATCAGAAGGAGTGATGGCCTTCTGATTAGAACTTAGTCTATTTAAATAAGTATGTATAAATTCCTTTAAAAAATGGGGTTACTACTAACCTTAATTATAACATGTGATCTCATTTGGGTCTGAAGGTGTGATTACATTCGGATCACAAATTAAAACAAACTAAAAGAAATTTAAAGCAAAACACTTTAACACTTAAATCAGGAAGGGTAATGGCCTTTTGATACAAAACATTAATGGATTCATATCAATGTTGGAATTAGGGTTGTAGAGAAACGCACACAACTTGGAGAAGACGAAGGAAGCTCAAGGCACACAATAGAGAGTGTGTTTCTTAGTATGCAATGGAAAGATAGATAGCCCTAGAGTGATGGGCGTATATACAATGCTCGGGGGAAAAAACCTCCTAAAGAGGGGAAAAATGCCGCGGCGGTCCTAGTGTGTTCACACACATCACTACCACATGTATATGGTAACAAATCCCCCCTGGAGTGATGTGGTGAACGAGAGCTGGCACATGAGTAAAGGGAAGTGCCATGCCCTGAGGACATGATCAGTCCACAAAGGGTAGTAAGCCCAAAGCTTTGTGGAAAGCTTCAAGATTGTCACAAGACAATGCCTTTGTGAAAAGATCTGCAAGGTTGTCCTGTGTTGGCACATAAGCAGAGTTGATCTCTCCTGCTGAGAGCCTCTCCCTAACATAGTGGTAATGCACCTCAATGTGCTTTGTGGGAGCATGAAAAATTGGGTTCCTCACAACTGCCAATGCACTCTAACTGTCAGTATAGCTAGTGTTGGTAGTGTCCTGTCCAACACCCAAATCATCCATAAGGCGTCTGAGCCATATACACTCAACCGTAGCTGTGAAGACTGCCTTGTACTCAGCCTCACAACTCGAAGTGGCCACAGTAGGTTGCTTTTTGCTCAACCATGATATACATGAACTGCCAAGCATGAAACAAAAACCACTTGTGGACACTCGCGTGTCAAAACAACCAGCCCAATCTGAGTCCAAAAAAGCATGTTAGTCTGGCGGCAATGATCCCCCCTTGGGATAAAACAAGCCAAGATGTAAAGTGCCACTAAGGTAGCGGAAAATCCTCTTGACAGCCTGCCAATGCTTAGACCCTGGGCTATGCATAAATGTAATGACCTGTGAGACTGCAAACTGAATATCTGGCCTCATGTTGCATACATAAATGAGGCAGCCAACAACAGTTTGGTAAAGAGTGACATCAGCAGGATCGCCAGCATCATGTAGACTCAACTTCAAACCTGTTTCCATGGGAGTGGCAATAGGTTTGCAATCCTCAAGTCCAAACTTACATAGCAATGTCTCTATGTAACTTTTCTGACACAAGGCAATACCACCATCACACTGCTTAAACTATATACCCAAGCAATGATGCAACAACCCCAAATCTTTCATCTTGAAAGTAGCATTCAAATCAGCCTTAAATTCAACAATATGTCTCTCATTTGGTCCAGTGATCAACAATTGTTGGACGGATAGGCCGCGACGGACTTCAGCACAGCGAGAACTCACCTAACATGTAATGTCAGCTAAGGACGAAGCTCGACCCGCAAGCGCGTGGAAGCAAGCATAAGGTGTCAACCTACACTCGACCGACTCGTAACTAATTCCTACAGAGGTCTCTACCAATTGTCTAAGTCACAGTCTTCAAGAGTGCAAAAGAGGAAACTTCCTACAACGCTTTCTAGAGCCGAGCACCCATCAAACAATCTCGAAACACCATAGAACTTGAAGGAGACCCTACTAATACCAATAGGTCACTCTCCCTAAGGTCTATGAACCAAAATCCCGACCCAAAACACCCGGTGCAGAAACACGTAGGATGTCTGGCAGAAATTTGCAGCTGGTCGTTTCCGAAATCGAAAGTGCCTAATGTGTATTTCTACTCAATGTGAACGCGTGGATATGCTGCAATGCAAAATTGGACAACGTATGCTCACCCAAACAACCGATGAAGCTCGTAGAAGGATCTCGCAAAGCCGAGCCGTACGCGCGCAATGTTGGTATCGGCGCTTAGCTCTAGTCGGGGGCAACACACTGCACTTCTCCGCACTCGATTCCGACCACCGGAGCACACATAGCGTCAAGATGAAGCTCACTCTCTCTCTCTCTCTCTCTCTCTCTCTCTCTCTCTCTCTCTTTCTCTCTCTCTCTCTCTCTCTCGTACACAGTACGCTCGCTCACAGACTTCAAACTTTTTTCAAAATGACAAAAGGTTTTTCCTTAAGGTCAAAAAGTGGTATATATACCTTACAATGTCTCAAACCCTAAAGTTCCAAAATCAACCATCTACTCAATCTAACTATCAAAACTGGGATACAATCTGGAAACTTCTGTAAGTCCCAATAATTACAAGGTGAAAAATCGGGTTTTCCTCAATGAATGAATAATTACAAAAATAATAGTCCTCCGAGTAGTTAGATGCCGTGGGGTGTGTCCAGCTTCTAACACTCCCCCCATCCTTGCTCATGTCGCCTCCGACATGGACTTGATCTATTGCTTCATTTGATCGTTTTCTGCATCTTTAGCAGTGATTCGTACCTGGCATGTAGGTTCAGCATTGTTGGGCCAAATATATCTGTATTCATGGTGAAGAACCCCGTATAGAATGCTTCTTCAAAAGCCTGGAGGTGATAGGATGGTAGAAACATGATTCTTTGATACAGCGCATGTATCACCTCCTTGGAAGGCTGACCTGACAGATCATAAGCACATCTGTATGTATCTTGGAAGAAGAATATGCTGTCGGTCACCTGGATTGGCTTGAAGGTCTCGAACACTCCTAAGATGGTTCTGCAAATCTTCCTCATCATAATGCATGTAAGGTCAGGTGAGCCAGTGAACAACTTTATGGCGCCCGTTAGGGTTTTCACCATGTATTGGACACTTATTCTCTCACCTGCCTTTACGCCTGGCAGCTTTGGGTAGTTCAACCAAGTGGGTTGGCTTCTTTGCAAAATTTCCTGTGCCTTCCACGTCCTAACCCTTGGTAGAGGACAGAAGCTGAGATTGTCTCTGATATCTTTAGGTGCCTCTACCAGGTGGATTAGGTATTGTGGGTACTTTGTAAGCCAAGCCTTCCTCGAATTTGGCTGAGAATCCACTATAAGCTTAACTCCTTCTGGCTTCGAGGTGTCTGCATTGTAGAGAGGTACCGTTGGCTCTTCTCTGATCTATTTGTTTATTGTAGCTGCCTCATATTTCAGCAATGGATATGGGAGAGAGGGTTGAAGCCACTCGCGCCTGAGAGTGCTGGCGTCGATCTTCTGAATTGTCATAGATTTGAAGACCCTCTGCTCCCATTCCAAGGCTTCCTTCGTGCTTTCTCTTAGCTCTTCCTCTATTGCCTTACGCAATTTTTCCTCCTCTTCTTGTGTTAGATCCTGTGGCTCTTGAGAGGATCCTCCTATGCTTTCCTCTTGCATGTGTGTGTCCACAAGATTTGCCACATTTTTGAGGTCGATGCCCTCATTGGCGGCTGGCCCTGAGCTTTCTGCTTCTCCTCCTTGCTGGCCTTTCAACTCCTCAATTTGCCTGAGGAGTGTTTGATTTTCTGCTTCAGCTTCTCCACCCATATTCACGAGGAGGTCATTAAGCTGTGCGTTTACTCTTTCCGCCTCCTCGAGCTATTTCTTTATGCTTTCCACTTCTTCTTGCAGGGCTTTTTGGCCCTCCTCCATTCTTGTTTGCATTACAAGAGAACCTTCAGCCATCATTAATCTCTGCTTTTTCTCGAGAGTCAGCTCCTTCTGAAGTTCCTGCATTTGCTCTTCATATAGTTGACTCTCGGAAATGATTTGAGTCGAGCTCGTAGCTGTGACTCTAGCAGGTGATGCTCGTAGCCTCTGGATGGTTTGATCTTTGACTTTTAGTTGGTCCTTGAGCTCAAGGACCTCATCCAGGCTTGCTTCTTGTTCTATCTCTGCTTTTTCTTTCGCATTTCTCATGGCCTCTACTTCTTTCGATTCTTCAGCCAGCTGTAGTGTCAGATTATCTCTTTCTCTTTCGGCATCTCGCAATGACTTGCTGAGCTGCAGACACTCTTCTTTAGCTGCTTGTGTTCTTTTTGCTGCTGCCTCATTTGCTTCTTCCATTGCTTGGCAGTTTTGTAGAGCCGTTGCCAAACTGGCCTGGAGATCAGCTTCTCTCTCTTTTTGCCCTTGGCTTTGTGCCTGCAGAGAATCCCTTTCCATTTTGGTCTTTTCTTCGGTGACTTTGAGAGTTATCATCACTTTCTCTGAAGCCATAGATTGTGCCCTCAATCCGGCTAGCTTTGTGATCACCACGTCCCAGTCATTGGAGGGCGGGTGCAGGTCTACCGTGTCGGTAGCAATTTCTTTTAGTTCCACTAGCCGGATGCCTTGCATCTGTTCTTTATGCTCTGTCTTCGCCAAGTCGAATGCGACTGTGGCGGCTTCTTCCTTTGTATAGCTTGCAGCTAGCAGGTCCAAAAATGCGTAGTAGGCCTCATCTAATCCTTTTTGCTCAGACTCAGGCTTGGCCTCTTCCTTTGGCTCAGGTTCCTGCCTTTGCTCTTGCTTCTCAGCTTGCCTTTCATCTTGTTTGTCCTCAGCCTCCTTATCTTCTGGTGGAGGGCTGCTAGGAGGTGGTGATGGCTGTGGGCTGGGTTTAGGGCTGTCTGGTAAAGCTGCAGCTTTGCCCTTTAAGTCCCTGTCTGCTTTTGTTTTTCTTTCTCTTTCTTGGCTTTCTTGTTCATCTAGCAGTGTCTGCCTTATCTGCTCCACTTCCTCCTCGGTGAAAGGGACATGGGGAATGTTTTCTGCTGTAGCATCAAGAATCTCGAAATTCTTGATATAATCTTCAAAACGGTCCATTTGCACTCTTCTGGATGATCCAGACATGGACTCGAGAGATGGCTTCCAGAGTTCGTTTAAATCACCCTTGAGGGCTCTTTGTGTTCGGAAACTCTCCATCAGCCTCTCGAGTCTTGCCGCTTTCTTAAACCTGGTTTCTTTGGCCGGCACTTGAGCAAACTCCCTCTTTCCTTTTTTTTGCTCGGGCTGCTCCTCTTCAACCGGTTCCAGCCGTCTCTTCAATCTCGTAGCCACCCTTGGTGCCCTTTGCGGCTCATCTTCCTTGTCTTCTTTTACTCTTAGCCAATCATTCTGAGATGGGGGGTCAGGCCACCTTCCTTTAGCGTGTAGTGCCCCATATACCACCTTGGTGATCAGTTCTCCTAGCACTATGTAGGTTGGCTTTTTGTTGCCCATCTTTACTAAGCTGTCATGTATGTATGCCGCATAGTTGATTATCTTTGGGGTGCCTTTTGTCATTGCCCAAGTAAACATTGTGGCAATTGCACCTGGTGGAATCCTATACTTCTGTGGCCTCTTAGTGCACATGTGGAAGTACTGGTTGTACAACTGGCTCATAATTGCCACCTTTGGGTTGGCAATGTTTTCAAAGGTGTAATTTGCCTTTTTCTCCTTGTACACCTTGACTTCATCCCTTCTTTTTGTTACGTTGTCCCCCTCATTGGAGAGGTCTAGTGCATGGGCTACAACCCGCTCCGTGATTATGATCTCTGTATCTGGTCTGCCTTGTAAATCTGTTACCTTGGCCACTCCATCCTCTTTGATGCTTGTTACAAACTCCCATACTCTTTTGATGTCCACCCATGTCGGTATTGCTTCGAAGTAGTTGTGGAGGTCAATTTTCTCCAAGTAGCCGGCCATTTTTCTTCGTACAAACTCATTGAGCTCTCTCGGCAGCATTGGTAGCTCTATGACATTGCCTTCATTGTCCTTGAACACTCCCTGATAGATCTTTAGGTCATTGGACTCTAACAGATCCTCTTGTATCCAGGTGCTGGTGGGATTTAGTGTTCCCTTTGGAATGACAAAGGGTTCCACTTCGTCCAGATAATCTTTGATGGTCATTCTTTTCTTCTTTGCCGGTGACTTCGAGGCCGCCATAGATCCTGTTGCACTCATTAGTCCGAAGTTAGCGTTTTTTCCATATTAGCTGCGAAACTGAGTTTTACTTATCCAAATGACTTGAAAATTGAAAATAAAGCTTAAAAGGAACTTATGAAGCTGTGCATGTGCTCACAGTGCAAATCTGGCCACAATTTTCCATCTAGACATCCTATGTGTAGGATGTCCTTTTCATCAGAATTGGTTCATACTTGACATGCAGGTAGTGTAAGGCTCATGGAACATAGCTCTAGGCTTGGATTTGAATTTGGATATCAAAAAGTGGATTTTTGGGCTGATTCAGACTTTAGGTCACAATTTGGGTAGAATGTTCATCATAGGTAGCAATTGATGTCCAAATGGGTTAAAAATTGGTATATGGGCTCATTGCACCATGGTATTGGCTCCCATGATGTCATTCTTTGCACAGAAGGCTAAATTTATGCTGGAGACATCCTACGTGTAGGATGTCTTTTTTTATCAAAATGTCATGAAACTTGTTCTGTGGGTTGTCCTTGGCCTATGGGACATGGCCATGTTCTTGGATTTGAATTTGGATAAGATTTGATGCCTGTAAGGCTCTGTGAGGTGTTTTGGGCTCAAAAAGTGTATCTTGAAGGTGTTGGGGGTCAAAAGTGATTAGAATGGCTTCAAACTTGACAAATGGGCTCTTGATGATGAGGTAATTGGATCTGGAATGATAAAACATCCCGTGCATGCCAAAAAGTTCAATTAGACATCCTACGCGTAGGATGTCTATTTCATCATTTTTTCTCCCTGACCACACAGATTGTTTGCTGATGTGTTGGTGAATGTGTTGTGCAAGTTTCATGGGATTTGGACAACATTTGGTAGTTAATTGGACCATTATTGCCTCTATGTCGTAACTTTGCGTTTTTCCATGCATATGAGGTCAAACTTGGTCCAAATGTGATGAAACTTGGTGTATGGCTTGTAAATGTCATTCAGAACATGTGCATGATAAAAGATGTTGGAGTTTGTGCCAAAAAGTGCCCTGGAGACATCCTACGCGTAGGATGTCTTCTGGTGATTTTTTCAGTGCTGGTGCTCCCAGTGCTTGCCCTTTGCCCCCCCTAAGTCCCTTTTGAGCCTAATTTCAACAAAAAAGTCAAATGGATAGAGTATAACTCCCTGTGTGGACTTCAGAGCCTTCGAGCCGTTTTCTGACTTTTGGAGTGCTTTTTGGCGATGAAATTTCTCGATGTTGGTCTCCTTAGCTTCCCGATCCCTTGGGGATCCTTGCCGTATGGTTTTCGTTGACTTTGGCTTCACCGGAGCTCCATTTGGCAATTTGTTGCTCTAGAAGCACCCGTGGTTGCGTTTACATACCTTTGATGATTTGTGGTTGTCTACCACCATAGGATTTTGTTGTTGATGGTCTAGGAAAGCCGCTCGTGAAGTTTGGTGGCAAACGGACTTGCGGTTTGGCCGCAAGTGCAATTTGACGCTTTGTGTGTCTGATGCCGTTTCTGAAGTTTAGTGCCACTTCGGGTCACTTTTTGGTCATGCGGGTCATGTAGACTTGTCGAGCATGTCGAGATGCTCCTACCCATGAATTTTGGTAGCATTTGGTCGCCGTTTCGCCGATTTTCCATTTGGTGGCCTCTTGCGGGTTTCTGGGAATTAGGGTTTTTCCCGATGGTTTCCTACTGTCTTTGGCTATCCAGGACTGGTCTCCTAGAATAGGATAAGCTTCCGATGAAGTCTTGTTGCTTTCGGGTTAGCCGTTAGGCCGCCGTCTCTACCTGTAGGTCTCTACCGCTCGCTTTGTGTGTGACCCCTACGCTAGTTTTCGCGACATAATGACAAACATGCGCGAAAAGCTCAAGGTGGTGAGCCTACCTCTCATGTCTGGAGCTCGTCGGCTAGTCGTGCGCGTCGTAGAAGCTGCTAGAAGGTCGATCCGCTCTAGGTGGCAGAAGCTCTCTCCACAAAGTCAATAGTGAGAATGAGCTAAAAATGGGGTGAAAATTTCTTATAATGGAGGTCCCTAAACCACTTTTCATGAAATTTGACATGTGCTCCTATCTTCTTGCGAGATGCGGTTTAGGCTCAAAAATTTCTTGATTTGGACTCCATTTGCTCTGTTTACCAAATATTTGGCATTTCGATCAAAACCTGGCCAAAACACGCTTTCCGCTCCAGTCTCATAATTGCACCCCCACTGTACCATAGGTTGTCCTATAGTCACTGATCATCACCATATTTTTTGTTTTTCATTACGACTGTTTTTCACCTGCTTTTTGTATTTTTGAATTTTTTCTACCGAAAATTAGCAAAATTAAAAGGAAAATAGCAAATCAAACCCAAAAAATCCCCAAAAATCATAATAAATCACAAACATCACCGCAACACATTATATACACTCACATGCAGTTTTTATGGCCGGATTTCTCCGTTTTACCAATATTTTGCATGACAAATGGCTATTTCTACTTATATACACACACCTAGGGGCTTGATTTGGCATTTGGCCCCATATACCTGTAGATTCATGTTGTATAAGGGCATATGTACTTGGGTTACTCCAAAAAATTTTGCAATCAAACAACAACCCTTAAAAGTAGTCGAAAATCATGCCCTTTTTTGTTGTTTCTGTCATTGGTTCTGTATTTGAGAGGGCCTCTAGAATGCCTCCCCCCCTCCTAGCCGGAGCCCTCCCGGACGACAAGGTTTTGCCTCAGAGTATGTGCCATGCATAGGTTAAAAAAGTTGTGCTAATGCCTGGCCGATTAATGTGGCCCTACTTTATGCATACTCTGTCAATGCATGGAAAAATTAATGCTGTGCAAGAGAAGGAATAAGCAAGATGCTTATTGGCAATCGGCGTCGAGGTTTCCTACTTTCTTTGCAAGTAACATCTGTAACTCTGCTGCTCTATGTTTAATTGTCTTTTTTGCAAAAGGCAATTGCTTTGCCGACACTGTTGATGGAGTCGTAGCTGTTTCTAAGGATAGAATTGGCTGGGATGTAATGGTTATGGGCCTTATGACCTTGGCTTTCCATTGGTATTTTGTTGCTGCCGATTTTTGTAGATGGTTTGGCTCTTTCTTGTTTGCCACTGGTTTGTCTTTCATCGGCATCCATATATGTCGGTTTTCCTTTTTGAAATGCCGCTGTCTGCTTTCCATTGTTGCTTGTACTGCAGGTAGTTCCTTTTGCTTTTGCTTTGGTATCCAAATGTGAGTGACATTTGGGTTATTGCTAAGCATTTTCTTTGGGATCCACATCTGTTTTATGCCCTTGGTTTGTGGTGGAACCATCTTCTTCGTTGGAATCCTTTTGTTACATTGTTGTTTGTCTGCCATGTCATTTCTATCTTTCCGCATCCATACTTGTTTCCCGGGTTTTGGTAGCCTAGATCTTTGCATTGTGGCCGGTGACTTCATATGTCTGTAATTAGCATGGTTGGCTTTTAATTGATTGTTTGTCGCGGGTATCATGTTCTTTAATGGCATTTGTGCTTTGGGCTTTGTTTCCAGTGATTGCATGGCTTGCAGTTGATCATGCTTGTATTGCTGAGCAAAAGCTATCACTTGTTGTTCATGTTCATGTTGAATTTTGACCGCCTTTGCTTTCCAATCTATCTGCACATTGTATGCTTTTTGCCAAGGTTGCCCTAGCATCATTTGGTGTTGTGTGCTTTCATCTGTCACCACATAGAATTTTTGTGGATAAATATATTGATGTATTTGTACATGCAATATAGTCCATCCCAATGTTTTCAATGGGTGTGATGTGCTACTTTCCAGCACTTGAGGAGTAGGATGAAGTTGATCTGTGACTTTGAGCTGTTGGTATAATCCGTAAGAGATTAAATTTGCTTGAGCACCCGAATCAAGCAATGCTGTTGATTCAACTTGATTGCTGCCCACTTTGACCGCAATTATTGGCTCCACTGTTTCCTCCTCCAACTTCGTCAGTCGAATGGCATTTATTCTCAATGGTGGTCCACTTTGTTGTTGTTGTCGCAGAAGCCGTCTTTTTGCAATGCGTTCTTGTGCTTCGGCTTGAGCTTCCTCCCGTACTCTCTGTTTTTCCTTCATTCTTTGTTTTCCTTGATGAATTTGTTGGAGCATCTCATGTGTGAGTGGTAGATGATACCTCCTCAGTCGACATCCACTAATCCAGTTTGGCATTTCTTCACTGCTAATGTAGCAAGCTTGACAGCTCCACTTTGTGATAGATCACTAATCACAAATGGTCCCATCCCTCGCTTTGTAAGTTTCTTGGCATGTTTCTTCAAGGTATAAACAAGTACGTAATCACCTGTTTTGAACTCTTTGGTATGCACATGTTTGTAAAAAAATTCCTTTTGTCGTCTCTTTTTAGCATAGATTGAAGCGACAGCTCGTAAGCGGAGTTCATCTAGCTTTTCAAGATCATCAATCCTCGAAGAGAGCTCATGCCCTGTCCATTCCAAGCTTTTTGCTACTCGTAGAGTTGGGATTAAAAACTCTATGGGTAGTATAGCATTTAGGCCAAATACCATGTTGTATGGTGTTGTTCCTATTGATGTTTTGTAAGCTACCCTGTATGACCATAGTGTTGAGTGTAGTTGTTGCGCTCCCAATCTGTTCTTGATTCTGACACTATTTTAGTGAGAACCGTGCATAGTGTTTTATTTGTGGCCTCAACTTGCCCATTGGCCTGTGGATGGTATGGTGCGGATTTCCTATGTATGACCATGAATTCCTCTAGCAGATATTCAATGACTTCATTGAGAAAATGTGTTCCACGGTCACTGACAATTTCTATTGGTAACCCGTAACGTACAAAAACATTCTCATACAAAAACTGTGCCGTGGTGCGTGCATCAGCTTTTTGTGTTGCTTTGGCTTCGACCCATTTTGTGAGATAGTCCGTAGCCACAATGATATATTGGGTATGGGTGCGATATGCAGGGGGTAATATAGGTCCCACAAAATCAATGCCCCATTTTGCAAATGCTCTTGCTTCCATCATTGGCCGTAATGGCATCTCATCTATTTTTATTGGCATCTTGGTGCGTTGACATGCATCACAACGCTTTACAAACTCTTCAGCATCAATGTGCAATGTGTAGGCCACCAAATTCCTGCGGTTAAGACAATTTTTGCCGTCTTATCGCCCGAAAAATGGCCTCCACTTATTCCTCTATGTGCATGTTCTAAAATCAACAGGTATTCGCTTTCACTTGCACAGATTCTAAGTTGATTGTCCTTTCCCCACTTATAGAGTTGGTTTCCAATTAACTGAAAGTGTTCTCAGGGAACGTCCTGGTGGTTAAGAAGTCAATGATATATTGACTCCATGTAGGTGCTATGGTTACCTGAAACAAAGTTGCGTTATCCACTGGTCGTTTGGCACTACATATCGTACAATCGGTAACATAAGAATGTGTATCCGCATACATAGTTGGCCAGTAAACCCCTAACTATTTCACTCTTTGGTGTGTCTTCACTGTTGAACAATGAAATGCACAACCCTGGACATGTTCCTCTTCAAGGTAGCACTCGAATTCTTCCGGATTTATACATAATCGTAGGATTAGGTCAGATTCAAGATGATATAGACATCCTGCTATCAACTGGAAGTTTTTTCTTTTTCGAATTGTTTGCTGTTTGGATCCGCCTTCCGTATTATCAAACTCACTTCCAAAGGAGAGAATGCTAACAATTGCCAGAGACCATTTGGGTACCATTTCAATATTGAAAAGATAAGCATCTGGTATGTCATCATCTACTCCTTCAGGAGCTTCCCCGTTGTGTATCCTTGAAAGATGATCCGCTCGTAGATGGGTTTTACCCTTTTTGACCACCACTGTGAAGTCAAATTCTAGCAATATAATAAACCAGCGTACGATTCTCCCTGCATTGCAAGGTTTATTTACTAGGTACAAAAGAGCTTGATGATCGGTGAAGAACACAAATTTGTTTGCAAGCAAATAATGCCGAAATTTCTTTACAGAATAAATCATTCCTAACCCTTCCCTCTCGGTGGTTGTGTAGTTCTTTTCTGCATTGTTTAACTGTCGACTCGCATAGCAAACCGGAAAATCCATTGTTCCGTCTCCAGGTTGAGCTAGAATACTTCCAATGGCATATGCTGAAGCATCAATGTGCACATGGAATATCTTTTCCCAATCTGGTGCCTTTAGTACAGGTGATGATATAAGGTTTTCCTTCAACTTTTGGAATGAAGTTTCACACTCCTCAGTCCACTCGAAATTGACTAGCAAACGATACAGAGGTTGTGCGATAACCGCATACATGTATATGAATCTTCGATAATATCCGCAGTGTCCCATGAAGGATTGCCCTTGTTTTGCATTAGTAGGCCTGGGTAGGTCTACAATGACTTTGACTTTGTCTAGGTCTGTGGTTATGCCATTTCTTGAGACAATGTGTCCTAAGATTCGTCCTTGCTTAACCATAAATACACACTTTTCCGGGTTAAGACAGATTCGATATGTCCTGCACTTTTCAAAGACCTTTTGCAAATGGTCCATATGTTCCTCTCGCATAAGAGAGTGTACACACTGGTCATCCATGTAAATTTCTAAGAATATTCTTAGGTATTCCTTGAATGCGTGAGTCATTAACCTTTGGAAAGTGGCTGGTGCATTAGTTAAGCCAAATGGCATGACTCGATACGCATAAATCCCCCATTCTGTGGCAAACGCTATTTTGTGTTGATTCTCCCTTGCTATTGCCAGTTGGTTGTATCCTAAAAACCCATCCAGAAAGGAATAAGCCCGTTTCCCGGCCACTCGCTCAAGTACATGTTCTGTAATTGGCAAGGGATAATTATCTCTTATGGTTGCTGCATTCACCTTCTTGAGGTTTACACACACGCGCAGTTTTCCATTCTTTTTGGGAACTACCACAATGGGTGACACCCAATCTGTATGTTCAATCTCATAGATGAATTCCGCTTCCATCAGTTTATCAATCTCTTTTTTGATTCGTTTAGCAAATGTGTCATTATATGTATAAGGACGTTGTTTGCTAGGTTTTGCATCCGATTTCAAAGGAATTGTATGTTGGCATATCAATGGATCAACTCCTTTGAGGTCTTTATAGGACCAAGAGAACACATCTTTATACTTCTTGAGAAGTTGTGTTAGCTGTGCTTCCTCCTCAGGCTCTAAATCGTTAGCTATATAGACCGGCTGAGGCTTTTCACCTGGTTCTGCAAGGTCTATCTTTTTTGCATTTTCAGGCCCATCATAAGATTCTTGGTTGGTTCTTTCCCTGACTGGTGGTGTCATGATGATTTTTTTGTCCTGGATAGTAAATTTCCGATAGTGTGCTGGTACATTCATGTTCTCCTTTTCTGACTTTCCTTTTCCATCACTATCTTCTTCAGTAGTCCATATCTCTCTCAAAGACCGTTTCAGTTCTTGGTATTTCTATTTACGCTCCAGTTTGGTCCACTCTTGGTCTTTTGTTGTTTCTTTTTTTTATTTTTGAGATTCTTGTGATTTTGTTTCGGTTTTAGCTTTTCGTACTTGTTTTATTTCCTCTCGCGTTCGTTCTATTCAATTTTTTGAGAATTTTCTTGATATTTGATCTTTTACACAATCCTCTACTTTTACAAGCATCAAATAGTGAGTTTTACCTTTTATCCTGGGCATCAGGTTCTCTCTCGCTTCGTTTCCTCCTATAGCGTTCTTGGCGTTGTTGGGCGCATTTCTGACACCCCGTTTTTTGTAAATTTGTACATATGGACATGACGCCTGATGTCAAAAGGGCGTGTGGGCTTTCTTTTTGTGGGTTTTTTAGCTTGCTTTAGCAAGCACATGTACATGCACTGCAAGTCGCTAGTCTAGTGACAACTGTTGGGCTACTGTAAGTGCCCATGAGTGAGTTTTTTGAAGTGAGCCTTGTATATAACTAAAACTCATGTACAAACTAACCAAAGTTCAGCCAAAATCCATAAATTTGCAGGTTTTGGGTCGTTGTGGCTTCTTGATGCTTTTGGATGCAGTTTTTTGCCCAGACTAGCCTTCTCTACGTGTAGTCGTGCTGGGACAGCTTTCTTTTTGCGTCAATTTTGCTCATAGCGGTGTATGGAATCAATTTTGGTCATCTTCAGCTTTCTCGCCAGTCATTTTTCAAGATTTATCTCAAGCTTTAAAGTGCCCCAATTGGAGTTGTGCTCATCAGGTTACGACTAGTTCTCTGCAGGGTTATGGCTATGGCAGCCTAGTGGCAAATTGTGTGTAGATAGATTCAGAGGGCATGTATCTATGAATTGTGTAATTGATGTTGAAGTTGTGGTTTTGTGATGTTCAATGGTGAAAGGTGAGGCCCTTGTCTTCATATGCATTGGTCGACGTGTGCTGTAAATCCGTGCTTTGACAGGGTTTTGCTCCTATATGACATAGTCTCTTGGGTGGGCGACGGCTAGTAAATTCCCAAGGGTCTACTCCTAATGGACTTGTGGTGTTTCAAAGGGATTTTGAAAAGCTTTTGGTGTCTTTTAGTTCTCTTTAAACGCTCTTGGGTGACATCGCTATAGAGGTGTTTCAGTTTTCTTGTTTCTCAACAGTGTTTTGGTGCCCGCCACCGAGGAATCACTTCAAGTTACCTTCAGTTTACAGGTTTTGAAAACATGGCGTTTAATTTTCCGGAGTTTAGTGGGAAATCAAATGAAAGTTTCAAAGCTTTCATTGAGAGAATGGAGTTTGCTTGCCTTCTTGCTGACAAGCAAGACCCGACGTTGGTGCTACGAATCTTCTACTTCTGTTTGAAGGGAGATGCTAGGGAATGGTTGGAACGCTACGAAAAGGATCTACAATCAGCCCAACCTCCTCAAGTTATGACTTATGAAATGGTAAGGCATGATTTTCTTACACACTTTCAACAGGTGGAAGACCCACAAAAGGTATGGTAGTCTATTCAAGGCTTAGTACAGGATGAAGGCCAAACCATAGAAGACTTTGTCAAGGCATTCAATGCATTATGGGCAAAGTGGTGTACATCTTTGGGGGCTAAAATTACTCCAGCCATGTTGAAGAAGGACAGGTTTCTTGCAAGCTTGAGGAGTAACCTACGCTTGAAGGTAGAGCTTAACCAGCCAAGGACCTTTGAGGAGGCAGTTGAAATTGCAAAGAATAAAGAGTGGAAAGCAGAGCGTCTTCATCAACTTGGAATCAATGTTGAGCCAAAGCTTGAAGTGAAAGTGGTAGAGCAACCAAGGGTCCTCATCAGGGAGCCAAGTTATGATCAACAAACTTCTCATGATGTGAATGCCTTTCGCAAGGAGATGCAAGAGGTTGTAGGTCTTATGAAGAATCTTGGTGTGCATATGATGGGAGGTGGAAGAGGTCAGAGTTATGGATATGGACGTGGTTATGGAAGCAATGAGGGTTATACAGGTGGTAGAGGAAGAGGCATGGCTGGAAGAGGGGATATGTTTCAATGCTACAATTGTGGTGAATGGGGTCATAATCCTGTGAGCACTGCAGAATGGGTGAGTCCTGTTGTTGTCACACCCAAGAAGGATGGAAAGTGGAGGATATGTGTTGATTTTAAGCCTCTAAAGGCAGCCATGAAGAGGGATCCATACCCTCTTCCTTTCATAGATGACATACTTGATTCTATTGCAGCGCATGAGAGGTATAGCGTATGTGATGGATTCTCTGGATATTTTCAGCTCACCTTGGCTTTGGAAGATCGAAAGAAGACCACATTTATCACGCCATGGGGATCATTTTGTTATTGTGTACTTCCTTTTGGTCTTATGAATGGCTGTGCGTGGTATCAGAAGCGCGTCAACAAGGTGTTCTCTCCCTTTCTTGGCAAGTTTGTGAAGGATCTTATTGATGACTTTTGTGTATATAGCTCTAGAAAGGATCATTGTGCAAAGCTTGGGATGGCATTGAAGCAATATGATGAAAGTGGAGGTCAACTCAACCCAAAGAAATGTCATCTTGCTCAACCAAGAGTGAAGTTTTTGGGGCATATGATCTCAGAGAATGGGATTGAAGTGGATCCTGACAAAGTGAAGGCTTTGGTGCTCCTCCCATCACCTAAAGATACAAAGCAACTTTATACTTTTATTCAAAAGGTGAAGTATATGGCAAGGTTCATTCCTTTGTCCTCTCAACTTCTTTATCCTCTACAACAAGTAGCAAGGTTGGATCCTCTACAATGGACAAATGAATGTGAAGAGGTTTTTCAAGGTATCAAAGAGGTTCTTGGTTCTCTTCCTACTATGCAAGCTCCTAATTGGGATAAGGAGTTTTATGTGAATCCATCAGTAGGTGAGGATGCTATTGGAGGTATGCTTCTTCAACGAGGTAACAATTCCCACTACATGAAGCCTATCTATTGTGCTAGCAGGGTGAAGCTAGAGGTGGAGAGAGGCTATACTGAGGTGGAGCTCATTATGGTGAGTGTGATTTATGCATGTAGAAGGTTTAGGCACTACCTTCTCCCTAAACCATTCACATTCCTCACTAGCTACACTCTTCTACCTCAATTGGTGAATAGCCCTACTTTGTCAAAGAGGCTCATGAAGTGGATTGTGGAGCTACAGGAATTCCAATTCTCTTTTCTTGTTGAGGAGAGTACAAGGGCTACATTGGCTGATTTGCTTACCTATAAGGAAATCCCTCTTCTTCTTAAGGAGGATGCAGTGAAGAAGCAACACATGGAAGCTCCTGACATAGACAATGCCTATCTATTGTTTTTTGATGGCTCTTACAGGAAAGCGCATGGTGAAGCTTCAGGAGGTGTGGTAGTTTATGATCCTCAAGGTGCTTTGGTAACTAAAAGGAGTTTGAAGCTTACAACACAAAGCAACAATGAAGCTGAGTATGCTACTTTGGAGAAAGGTCTCAACCTTTGCCTTGAGCTTGGCATCCGTCGTGTGAGGGTAAGAGGTGATGCTCTTTTGGTAGTGAAGCAAGTACTTGGGGTGTGGCAAAGTAAGAATCCAAGGCTGAAAAATATGTGTTTTCAAGTGAAGAATTTGCTTAAGCATTTTGAAGCTTGGAGTTTAAGGCATGTGGACAGGTCTCAAAATGAAGAAGCACATGGTGCAACGCAAGCTTCAATTGGGCAATTGTATGTGATAAGGGCTGATTCTCCTCTTTATTTGGGAAGGGAAGCTTTAGAGAAGGAGGAAGAGTTTCTACAAACAGGTATGCTTCCATCAGAGTTGGAAAAGCCAAAAAAGTACGCCTTCCTACGTTGTACCAAAAGGTATGTGCTACTTGGTGATGCCTTGTATATGAAGGGGGCTGATCTTGTGATGAGAAAAGTGCCTTGGAGAGAGGAAATTTACAAAATTTTAGAGGAGAATCATGAGGGTTCTTGTGGTGGTCACTTTGTTGCAAAGATCACTTTGCATAAAGTCTTGCAGGAGGGTTATGTGTGGCCAAGTGTTCAACGTGACGTTCATCATTGGTGCAAGTCTTGTAAAGAGTGTCTTAGCATGGCAAATAGGGTTCTCAAATCAGAAATTAGAGGCACCTAGAGGCAAATGTTACATACTTACTGCTGTTGACTATCTATCCAGGTGGGCCGAAGCCAAAGCTGTTAAGCACATCACGAGTAAAGATGTTTCCTTATTTATATATGAAGATATTTGCTGCAAATTTGGCATGCCATTGGAGTTACTTTCTGACAAGGGTCCAGGTTTCAGGAAAGAGTTGGTGGATTATCTATGTGAAAAGCTTCATGTGCATCGCAAGTTTACTACTCCATATTATCCCCAATGCAATGGCATGAATGAAAGGTTTAATGGAGAGCTCATAAGGATGCTTACAAAGATGACAAGAAACAATGTGAAGACTTGGGATTTAGAGCTACCTTGTGCTCTATGGGCTTATAGGACTGCCATCAAATCAGGTACTGGTTTTTCTCCCTTCCATCTAGTTTTTGGCAAAGAGGCTTTACTTCCTATTGAGGTGGAGATACCATCCTTGAAGATGATGCTAAAGCTTGAAGAAGAGCCCAAGGATGCATTCAAGGAAAGACTTTTATATTTGCAATGTGTACAATTGGATAGGGTGTTAGCTTTTGAGCATTATGAGCAGGTCTTGAAGAAGAATCACGCAAAGGAAAATGAGAAGGTAAAGAACAAGGACATGAAGAAGGGTGACATGATGCTTCGTTACAATAGTAAACTTGATAGCACTTTTCAAAAGAAATTTCAAATCAAGTGGCAAGGTACTTTCTTGGTCTTAAACAGGTTTCCAAATGGCACATATCAGCTTGCTGACTTGGATGGTACCCCACATAAAGCACGTGTGAATGGCTACAGGTTGAAGAAATATATTGCAAGGTTGATGACTGTGATTGAGGATGAGCCTTCTTTTGAAGAATTTTCTGATCATGTGGTTAATGATGAAGATGAGGTGAAGACTTCCTCATGTGGTTTACAGGATCTCTTTTGTGCTGCTGATCATGAATGATCTAGCAGGTTGGGGTGTGGCAAAACTATGTTGGGCGCATTTCTGACACCCCGTTTTTTGTAAATTTTTATATATGGACATGACGCCCGATGTCAAAATGGCATGTGGGCTTTCTTTTTGTGGGTTTTTTAGCTTGCTTTAGCAAGCACATGTACATGCACTGCAAGTCGCTAGTCTAGTGACAGCTGTTGGGCTACTGTAAGTGCCCGTGAGTGAGTTTTTTGAAGTGAGCCTTGTATATAACTAAAACTCATGTACAAACTAAAACAATTTCAGCCAAAATCCATAAATTTGCAGGTTTTGGGTCGTTGTGGCTTCTTGATGCTTTTGGATGCAGTTTTTTGCCCCGACTAGCCTTCTCTACGTGTAGTCGTGCTGGGACAGCTTTCTGTTTGCGTCAATTTTTCTCATAGCGGCGTATGGAATCGATTTTGGTCATCTTCAGATTTCTCGCCAGTCATTTTTCAAGATTTATCTCAAGCTTTAAAGTGCCCCAATTGGAGTTGTGCTCATCAGGTTACGACTAGTTCTCTGCAGGGTTATGGCTATGGCAGCCTAGTGGCAAATTGTGTGTAGATAGATTCGGAGGGCATGTATCTATGAATTGTGTAATTGATGTTGAAGTTGTGATTTTGTGATGTTCAATGGTGAAAGGGGAGGCCCTTTTCTTCATATGCATTGGTCGGCGTGTGCTGTAAATCCGTGCTTTGACAGGGTTTTGCTCCTATGTGACATAGTCTCTTGGGTGGGCGACGGCTAGTAAATTCCCAAGGGTCTACTCCTAATGGACTTGTGGTGTTTCAAAGGGATTTTGCAAAGCTTTTGGTGTCTTGTAGTTCTCTTTCAACGCTCTTGGGTGACATCGCTATAGAGGTGTTTCAGTTTTCTTGTTTCTCAACAGCATCTAGGGTGTTGATTAGCAAAATCATAAAACTTGATATTCTCGGCTTCCCTTCCACACTCACTTGAGGTGTCTGAACACTCATTATCTACATCATCATATACTTCCAAATCTTCAGAGGAGTTGTAAAACTCTTCTTGTTCTGGTGATTCTCCCGTCTCCTTTTCTGGTACAACGCTTACGATGTAATAGGGTAACACATCATAGCCATCCTTATCGCAAAATTTTGTTGTTGGACTGTCGGTAATGGTACAGATATCCAATGTTGCCAGTATGTGTTCCCATTCTAGAGGTTCCAAGGAATCTTTAGGGAAAGGTTCCGGAATATACTCCTTGTCCTCAATTGCTCTTTCTAAGACGCATTCCTCTTTTCTTAAGCTTCCACAATGTGAAGCTCCGTACATCCATAGCTCTTTTGGTTGCCCTAACCATGTTGGTAGTTCTGATCCCGCTACTGTAGCCTAATCAAACTCTTCCACAGGTGTTTGGTTCACATCTTTGTAACTATGGTCTTTCAGGTGTATTTTAGTTGTCGTTTCGCCATGTCTGAGGTATATGTGGTCATAACCCCAATCTTGGACCATCTTCAATTGTCGCATGAATGGTCGTCCCAAGATTATCTCATAATTGTTCTTTTTGTCGAAATCGACTATTGCAAATGTATGCTCATACACGATTCCGCACGAAGTGACAATCACTTTCTCTAAGAGTCCTAAAGGCTTCTCCATGAACCCATCTGCCAATTGCAGTTTCATTCTGGTAGCCCTCAAAGCTAGTTTTTCCCATTTTTTCCAGATTTCCTTGGTGGCGATTGCACCCCCCGCTCCACTGTCAAGAATAGCCTTGGAAACTACTCCTTGGAATTCTACCGATAGCGTGGTGTTTCCGTCTTCTCCCTCGCAATATTCTCCAACCTTATTCAATGGTACTGGCCTAGTGTTTAGTTGAGGCCTGTCCAACTCTATGATCCCTTCTTGTAGCTTCAAGGTGGGGTCTTTCACTCCAAATTTTTCTAGGCATTTTCCTAATGTGGTCCACATGTTTGGCCTTAACCTTAGGAGTTCTGCTAACGTGATTGTGCATGCCACCGGAGTGGATAACAACTCAATCAATCCTTGCGAGTCCATCACCTTGTTAGAAGAAAGTCTTTGAGATGGGATTGCTCTCACTTCCGACTTAGCTTCGTACTCTCCCAGGTAAGAGGGTAAAGTTCTCAAAGAGTCTGGTTGGCTGTGCCCCGAACTAATTGATCCTTGATCTCCCCCTTGTGAATGTATCTCAAAGTTCATCTGAGATCTTGCCTCAAATTCTTCAATAGGAGGTAAGATCACATTCTTTTCTTTTCTCGTGCTAGTCATGTGGTTACTCATCCTATTAGCCTCGTTGGCGTCACGGATTTGCTTCCACAGATCATCTAGACCATTATAGTCCTTACCCATTTCTGCCAATATTTTAGGCTGGAACCCGTCACTTGCCCCATCGGTGGTATTTGGCACTATGATAGGCTCTCCTCTAGACTCATAGTCATTAGTGAGTCTTTCCTTTGTTTCCTCATGTTTCTCTAATGTTGGTTGGATAGGGGTTGGAGCTGGTGCTTCATGACAATTTGCCGGTTTACCCAGCGGGTCTTCCATCAATGCCATCTCAATCATCTTTCTACACATATCCAACCTCTGTTTTTCTATTTTTGCATATGGATAAGTCATCCACCTTTGCTCCTGGGTTTGGTTCTTTTTAAGTCGAGCTTCATAAGCTTTTAGAAGCGCATCCAACTGCTCGTTTACCTTGTCTGCCAGTACAGATCCTCCTGATCCTGCACTTTTGGGCTCTGCTATTTCCTTGGGTGCTACGGCTGCTGTGGGGTGTGAGCTTAAGCTAGCTAGATCCTCTAACCGCTCCAATCTGTTCTTTGTATGTTTCAACTCCTCGGATAGGGCTGTTTGCTCTCGTTCTTTCCTGGCTTTCCTACGCGCCTTTCTAGCTTTCCAAGTGCTTCTCTGATTTTTCGTTTCTGAACTTTGGACATCGGTTTTTGGTTCTTCAACTATGGGTTCATTCGTCCTTCTTTGGGCTTGGGCCCGTGTTACAACCTGAATAGGTATGATTGTTTCATTTTCCGATCCTCCACTGGAAGGTACTGTTTCTAACATGTTCAAGGTGGTTTTTGCTCCTTTGCTCAGGTTTTTAGGGCAATCGGGAATCAAATGAGTAATTCCACATTCTGGGCAATACACATTGACTCTAATGATTTCATCATGAGGACAGTCTCTCAGCCAATGGTCTCCACCACACTTGTAACAGGGTTTCTTGGGTTGTTGAGGTGCTCCTTGAGCTCCTCTTTGTTGGTAAGCATGTCTCTGTCCGCCCATGCCTCCATTGGCTATGAACATCAATGTTCGTTCATCTAGGCTATATCTTCCTTCTCCCGCGGCCTGGACAGCAGTTGGTGGTCCTTGATTCCCTATCATGCTCCATGGTTCTGGTGTCGAGGGTTCTTCCGATGGATAATAGACAGGGTTTGCCGCATATCCATTGGGATCTTCATAATATGCATGCATAGGCACCAAAGTCTTTTCTTCTGATTCAGTTACTGTTGGTGTGTATCTTATACCAACTGGTCGTAATCCTGGTAGGGGTGGTTGTTGTCCCAACACCGGTTGTGGTCTTTCTACACCTACAGGTCCTAGTAAGTTGCCTGCTTGATATCTAGGCATCGGTGGAACTTGAGGGGAAGCTACTGGAGCTTGGGGAGCGTAAGGTCTCTCTCTCACATATCCTTTGTTATAATAACATTCCTCGGTCCCATGTTTTGTCCATTTTTGTTCAATAGCACACCACTTGGGATGTTTAGCCTGGGGTTTGGCGTACAAGTTGATCTTTTTTAGCACTTCATCTACAAGTTGCTCCTGGTTTACCGCTACTTCTCCTTTTGGTACTGTCTTAGAAGACTTGCTTCCACTTTGCTGTGAAGACGAATCGTCATCAAGGTCCTTGAAATCCCCTTCTTTGTAGACCGCACAATTGTCCACAAGGTACAGAGCCTCCTTGGTCAACTCATTCAACGTCGTGCTCCTTTTCATATGTAAGTCTTTATGGAGATCTGCATTCCTTAGTCCTTGGATGAATATCAGCATAAGTCTGGACTGAGTTGGTAGTTCTTCAACATGACAGAACTTAACATATCTTTTTAGTCTTAGGGCTGCCTTTCGTACAGATTCTCCATCTTTCTGTTTGAATTTATGGATTTGTGAGAGGGTATTATGAGCTATTCCCCTCTGGGATAATTTCTCAATAAAATCGTCAAACACTTTCTCCATCGACTCAAAGTCTCTACGCTCCACATAGTCAAACCAAGTGGCAACATCATCCTCTAGGGTTAGTCCAAACCCTGCAAATTGGGTGGGAAAATCTAACACCTCTTTGGCTCTAATTACACGCACAAAGGCTGCTACATGATCTCTTGGGTCTCTGCTTCCTGTGTATTTCTTGTTTACCCATTTTTGCACTTGAGAGGGTCTAATTCTTCGATGGTCTACAAACCTCATCATTGGATCCCCCCGTCCTAGTCGATACACCTCCTCATGCCTTCTGTAATAGGATGGTTCCTCTCCCAATGGTGCTCCTAAGCCATAATTTTTAACGGTTCTCGCTGGAGGTGGTTCTTCTCTTCGAACTCATTCCATGGGTGGTCCTCCAGGCTCTGTCGACCTTTGAGTCTTTGGCTTACTCTCTGCCTGATACCTTGAATAGAGTGGTCATTCTTGCAAATCCCTGAGCCCTCGTGCGGCTTGATAACCATCTCGGTTTCAGTCTGGTTCCATTGTTGCACTCTGTCGAAGCCATGCCTGCAATGATGGCTAGTTTGTTGGTTGGTCTTGGTTGTTGAATGCTTGCGGTCGGGTGGAATGTGAGGTAGTGTCATACTCATCTAAAAAAGGATTCGTTGACTTGCTTGGGGTGTGGGCGGCTCTTGGCACTTCCTCAGGGGCATATGCTGATGCTCCTGGGCCTGTTGCTCTCTCTACTTCCTCTGGGAGAATACGTTGGTATTCTTGCCCGTATCTATCAACAAAAACTATGCCCTTCCCCGTAGCAAGTTCATAAGAGAATAAGTAAAGAACCTTGTCTTTGCTTAATTCGTTTACGTATGGTTCTTTGCTGCGAAAGTAAGAGACTATACCCTCACTCTCATGTTTGTAGATTCCCACGTTCTCGTTATAAGTTGGAACCCTCGTTGTTTTCTTATCATACATAAAAATAGCTCTGGGTCAATCAATGTTTGGTGGCGGTTCTTGAGTTTCTGAAACCATTTTCCCTTTAGCCACGTTATCTCCATATCTATTGTAATCTTCAGGGTTACTAACTATTAAATAGTGGTTCCCCTTTTCGTCTCGGAATCTATCTCCATCATCATACACTCGGATTATCTCCAACCTTTGAGCTGGCCTCTCTTCGATACAAATGCACTTGCGGCCTCGATATTCAGAATAGACTAGGGATCCTCTCGAGTTTGTTCCCTCCAAGAAGATCACCGTGAGCTTTGAATCACTTAAAGGATTTTGGGAAGTGCTTCCTCCTCGCATAGGTCCATCATAGGTGAAACCTCCTGGCTGTTGACTACCCATCATGAAGAAAGATTTGTCTGACGAAGTGTCAGTATCACTACCTTCCTCAATAATCGGTGCCAGCGGATCTAGCCTTGCCTGAGTTACACTCTCTTCTGTGGACACTAAGCTACCTTGGTCACCTGCCACTTTCTGGTCTCTAACAATGTATCTTCCTGATCTTAAATTCATCAAAGTTATCAATGTAATTTATCACAAATTCAACCACTCACCTGACAATGGGTCAGTTTCTGCACAACTTCTTGCTTTGTTGCTGAATATACCTGTACACAAGCGTTTTAATTTCGGCAATTGAATCAAAGAATTTATCTGCTAGAGATGATCTTAGTAATGATTGGTATAACTGGAGAGTTAATCTCAACCACTACTGTATTTTATACACTGCTGATATTCTGGATTAGGTTTGCTAATCTGAAACTGTACTACCCTTAGTTGTTGGTCAATTTACGCGAAAAAGTCTGAATTCAGTCTTTGCTTCGTCAAATGAGCAAACAAGGTCCAAATTCACTTCTGAAAGAAGTTCTGGAACCCTTAAGCCAAATGGGACCTCATTGTCTATGCCAGGTCAAATTTTCTTTGCAGTATGCCCCAATAGACATCCTATGCGTAGGATGTCTCCTACTGTGTTTTGCCTGGATTTTTTGCACTGTTGATTCCTCTTGTTGTGCTGAGCTTACAGCTGCTTTTACTTTTTGATTTGGACACCTATTAGCTGGTCAATGAGTCAGAAATCTGTTCTGACGGCCTGTTGATGGTATTGATCAGTCTAATCAACTCCAAATTGGACCATAATTGACTAAGAGGCTTACCTTAGGCTATTACCTTAGGCTATATAACACCTTACTATGCTCAAAGTCAAAGTCTGGATTTATTTTCTTGCATTAGACATCCTACGCGTAGGATGTCTTTTTCATCAGAATAGCTTCAAACTCAAATCCCAGGATCCTCTTGAGTTGCTGATCACTTTGGTATACTCAGAATTCAGTTTGGAGTCCCAAATCACTCAGAAGACATCCTACGTGTAGGATGTCTTTTTGGCCTGTTTAACCCCAGATTTGTCCCAAAGCTTCCCTTTGATGTCAGTAACCTAGTGGTATGCTTAGATTTTGTTTTGGATGTCAAAAGTCCCAAATTTCAGTTGTTTGTGCTTTTTCAGTCAAAAGTGCTAAAGTCCGATTTGAATCCAATTTTCTTACCCAAATGAGGTGAAACCCCTTTCAGTCACTCAATATATCATGCAAGACATGCTCATGCAGCCATCTTATGGTTTTGGTCTCAAAATAATATTTTGGCACTATTTGGGTAGGATGTCTGGCAATTTCAGTCTACCTGGCCTTATCCTGTCAAGATATAGCCAAATTTCCACTTTCCAGTTGAAATTAGGGTAAACCCTACCTCCTGAACACACTGGTCAACTCAAAATTCCAAAATTCCTCCCAGATTGGCATGTAGACATCCTACGCGTAGGATGTCTCCTGCTTAAAATTAAAGTTTTTTTCTAATAGGAATGCTTCTGATGCTCTGTAGATCTATCAGAAACACTCACAGTAACTTTTGGACTTCAATTAGGCTTTCAAACACACTTTTGCGTCTTTTACAAACTTGTAATGATTCTACCAAGCAAGTGTACATGCATGAAATGCTCTAGATCCTGAATCATGATTTCCTACTTACTCTACTCCTACCTATCATGTGAAATGGTGATAATGGTGTTTTTGGTTGCTTTTTGGGCTCTCCGGACTCTCAAGCTCTCCTCTCACCGCTTCTACCACTCCAACTCCTACTCTAGGAATCGACTACTACCTAAAACTACCTAAGTCAACCTCGTCTACCTAAGTCGAAGGATCTAGGCCAGACACACACTTCCTAGACTCCCTCTAAGACCTAGAGAGTCCTCCACCCTATGATCCTATCTAAATGTAAAGCGAGATTCTTGGCAAGCCAAAAATCCCAATCCTCAAGGATTAGTCTCGGTCACCTACCTAAGGTTTTCGTCCCCGACAGCGGCGCCAATGTTGGACGGATAGGCCGCGACGGACGTCAGCACAGCGAGAACTCACCTAACATGTAATGTCAGCTAAGGACGAAGCTCGACCCGCAGGTGCGTGGAAGCAAGCATAAGGTGTCAACCTACACTCGACCGACTCGTAACTAATTCCTACAGAGGTCTCTACCAATTGTCTAAGTCACAGTCTTCAAGAGTGCAAAAGAGGAAACTTCCTACAACGCTTTCTAGAGCCGAGCACCCATCAAACAATCTCGAAACACCATAGAACTTGAAGGAGACCCTACTAATACCAATTGGTCACTCTCCCTAAGGTCTATGAACCAAAATCCCGACCCAAAACACCCGGTGCAGAAACACGTAGGATGTCTGGCCGAAATCTGCAGGTCTTCGTTTTCGAAATCGAAAGTGCCTAATGTGTAGTTCTACTCAATGTGAACGCCCCAGGGAGGTCACCTAATAAAAATGTAACCTATCACGTGAGTTCAACAGAAGGGTATTTAAAGTTCTTGAAACTTACATAAATATATATACAAAAGGCCATTATTTTTTCAAATTTGAAAAAAACTTACAGATTTTAAAAGAAAAGGGTACATTATATTCTTAACAAAATTCACAGATAAGGGATTTTACAAACATGACTTGAACGCACATGATATGGTAGTTTTACACATAGTGAACCCCCCGAGGTGAACGTGTGGTTATGATGCAATGCAAAATCGGACAACGTATGCTCACCCAAACAACCGATGAAGCTCGTAGAAGGCGCTCGCAAAGCCGGACCGTACGCGCGCAATGTTGATATCGGTGCGTAGCTCTAGTCGGGGGCAACACGTTGCACTTCTCCGCACTCGATTCTGACCACTGGAGCACACGTAGCGTCAAGATGAAGCTCACACACTCTCTCTCGTACACAGTACGCTCACTCACAGACTTCAAACTTTTTTTAAAATGACAAAAGGTTTTTCATTAAGGTCAAAAAAGTGGTATATATACCTTACAATGTCTCAAACACTAAAGTTCCAAAATCAACCATCTACTCAATCTAACTATCAAAACTGGGATACAATCTGGAAACTTCTGTAAGTCCCAATAATTACAAGGTGAAAAATCCCAATAAGTCCCAATAATTACAAGGTGAAAAATCAGGTTTTCCTCAATGAATGAATAATTACAAAAATAATAGTCCTCCGAGTAGTTAGATGTCGTGGGGTGTGTCCAGCTTCTAACAGCAAATCATCGACATAAAGAACCACAATGAGAAGTACATCACCCTCAAGCTTTACATACAATGTGATTTCTGTTGGACTGTTACGAAAGCCTCGTTTAACCAAACGAGTGTCATCTTTCTCATACCAATCACGAGGAGATTGCTTCAACCCATAGAAAGCCTTCTTACATCTGCACACTTTGTCCTCTTATCCTTTTATGACAAAACCACGAGGCTGCATTACATAAACTTCCTCAAATATGTCACCATTCAAGAAAGCAGTATAATGTCTGATTGATGTACATCCCAACCAAAATGAGATGTCAATGCATATAAAAAACGCGCAGTAGTCATACGACAAGTGGGAGAAAAAGTTTGTTCATAATCTATGTCTTTTTGTTGTGCATAACCCTTTGTAACAAGTCGAGCCTTATGGCGATCAATCTCACCATCCGGCTTGCGTTTCAACTTGTAAACCCATTTCGTACCAATGGCCTTTTTTCCAGGAGGCCAATCACATAAAGTCCATGTGTCATTTTCTATAAGTGCATCATATTCTGATTGCATGGAAGCCATCCAATATTCTGAATTCTGTGCTTCATCAAAAGATAGAGGCTCCTCAACATCATGTAAGCTAGACACATCCAAAGCATAAAAATTTGATGCATAAGATGCATGGCGAGAGCCTGAACGAGTGCGACTAGACAAAGGTGCATCCAATTTACTGTCACGCAAAGTGTGCACCAGCCATTTTGGCATACCTCTAGCCTACTCATTTTCAGCCCTTTCCTCATCAAGTACATCATGTACATTTGCATCAGTAACATGCTGATCTATAACATTTTCAGAAACCCCCATAGGCTGTACATTTGCCTCATTGAAAATTACATTCATATTTCCACCACTGAAAAGAGGCAGCAAAGTGTCATAAATGTCCTGTGAGCTTACATTATTGTCTCTAGTATATGACAACAAGGGCTTAAGATAATCTTCCACAAACACTACATCTCGTGAAACTAGAATACACTTTTTTTGCGGATGATATAACCCGTAACCTTTGCTTTCAGCACTATAACCAACAAAAATACATTTGACAGCCTTATCATCCAATTTTCTGTGCTTTCTTTGTGGCACCAAAGCATATGCCAAATAGCCAAAAACACGCATGTGCTCAATAGAAGGCTTCTTATCATGCCATGCTTCATATGGAGTAATAGACTGCAAAGCTTTCGTAGGACACCTGTTAAGTACATAAGTGGCACACATGATGGCCTCAAGCCAAGAAGAATGCGACAAAGCTTGACTTTTGACCATACATCGTGCCATTTCCATCAGTGACCTATTTTTCCTCGCAGCAACACCATTTTGCTGAGGTGTATAAGGCACTATACATTGGTGTTTTATCCCATGACTAGCCAGAAATGCATTAAATTCATGAGACATATACTCCCCCCCTCGATCGGAACGGAGGGTGCCCATAGTACATTTCGAGACATTTTCAGCCATAGCCAGAAATTGTTTGAAGCACATAAAAACTTCGGACTTTGCTTTAAGCGGAAATACCCATGCATGCCTGGAGTAATCATCAATGAAAGTCACGAAGTACAGGTAATTGCCCAAGGACGGAGTTTGCATGGGCCCACAAACATCACTATGCACAAGATGGAACCTGCATGTGGCCCGAAGTGAACCATCCTTTGGAAACTTAGAACGCTGCATCTTACCCAAAATACAGCCTTCACAAACATGTTTGACAGATCCTTCAAGAGGCGGCAAAGAAGCAACCATATCAGATTTCTGCGAATGCAGCAAATTGGCAAAATTCAGATGACCAAAACATGCATGCCAAAGTTTTTCATCTGAAATAGTCCTTGAATCTGCAACAGCATTTGCAAAATTTTGTCCACACTTGTCATTCAAAGTGAGCTTACATAGCTCACGACACAAAAGGCCAGATGCAATAAATTCATCACCAAAACTGAGATCATGAATTGTACATCTGTCATCCACAAATTTGACTACAAGTTCAGGTCTAGCAAGTGCGGATACAGACACGAGATTCTTCTTGATCCTAGGTACATAAAGTGCATCAACAAGTGTGAAGGAACTGCCATTTGCAGCAATGAGCGCAATTTTTCCAACTCCCTGAACCGGATAAGAGGCATTGTTGGCACAAATGACTGAATTCCCTTGAGGGACAGACTTGAGAGAGGTAAACAATTCACGATGTGAGGTAATGTGCTTTGTAGGACCACGACCGAAATACCACACATACAAATCTGCATCAAAACTGACAAGCATGCATCATGGACAACAGGATTGTAAGTGCACTCTACGCTAAAACCCATTCTGCATCAACATCAGCAACGCAGTCTCCTTTCATAGAAGACTCAACAATGGCTGCATTTATAGTGGAACCAGCATTTGCAGTGGAACCACCCTCTTTCTTCTTAGCCTCTTTGGCTTTCAACTTAGGACATGACTTGATCAAGTGATCATTAGCTGTACAATAATGGCAACGCATATTCTTTTTTCCCTTATCACCAGAATTTCAAGACAAATTGCTGCCAACAGAAGCATTAGGAACATAAGTTTTGCCACTCGCAGCAGAACCATAAGAAGTGACCGAATTGCTGTTACCACCCTTTCTTTGAGAAGCAATAAAAGCCTGTTCAACTGCACGCTACCTAGTTCTTTTTTTTTTCTAAAAAGTGACTCTTACTATAGCAATGTGCATAATGCATAAAACTTGACAACTTCAGGATTTCCTTGGGTCATCAGTCTCCAAGTACTAGCAAAAGTCTGGTAGGAATCTGGTAAGGCATCAAGAACAGTCTGCACAAGGGAACTGTCTGAAATGACTTCACCTGCAGAAATAAGTTGCTCATTGATATCCTTGACACCAGCAAGGAAAGTGTCCATATCATCTTCCTCATGCATAATCTTTGACTCCAGCTCTTTACGTAGCAAAGCAATTTTAGCCTCATTGCGGCTTGCATAAAGACCTGCTAGAATATCCCAAGCATGTTTTGGAGATTTTGCTGAATGAATGTGAGGAACAATGGTGTGCTTCATAGACAACGCAATCAATGCATGAGCCTACGCATCCTTTACATCCCAACGATCTTGTTCTGCCGTAGGCAAAACAACTCTAATAGCAGTAATCCTTGCAGCAAGACTTGCAACATCCTCAACATTGCCTACATCCTCAGAACCAGGACGTAAATCAATGACCTACACAATGTTCCAGACGCCCTTTGACACAAGAACATGTTGCATCATATAAGCCCACATAGGGTAGTTATCCCCATCCAACCTGTCCTCAACAACAAACATCTTGAACACATATGTGTTGTTGTCAACCATGGTAAATGCTGCACTTGATGTGAAAATTGCCCAAAAATAGGAGAAACGGAGCGGGAACAACACGTGCTATATAGCAGACTATGAGGCACCTATTATGCAAAAAACGGCACTGACAGAAATTCTGCACAAAATGACAAAATAGCCTGTGCAGTACTGCCTGTAGTGGAAACGGAGGCCGAAATTAGCCCAAATAAAAAATGTGAGAAGACTAAGCCTTCGAGCTTTCCCGAAATTTTTTTCAACCTACAAACGCTTGCTAAAGCTCACTGAAATTGGAGAAAGTGACCAGGCGTGTGCTGGAGCAGCTGGCGACTAAGCTCGAGAGGATGCAACCTGCTATGATACCAATTGTTGGAATTAGGGTTGCAGAGAAATGCACATAGCTTAGAGAAGATGAAGGAAGCTCAAGGCACACAATAGAGAGTGTGTTTCTTAGTATGCAATGGAAAGATAGATAGCCCTAGAGTGATGGGCGTATATACAATGCTCGGGGGGAAAACCCTCCTAAAGAGGGAAAAAATGCCCCGGCGGTCCTAGTGTGTTCACACACATCACTACCACATGTATATGGTAACAATCAATTGTTTTGAGAATGGATACATGTGAATATTTTGTACTAACTGGATGGCAGGTGTAAGTTAACACTAGGTTGGTAACCTAACAGGACATAAAAGTGTCCTTTTAGGATTTTGAAAAAAACCTCCAAAACCATAGTAGATCCACTCATTTTGTTAAATCCTTTCATGAGGTTATAGTTCAAGGCCTACTACACATGTAAAAAATAAGAAACTTGTAAAATTTCTCATCTTTTGGTCACACCAAGCCTCCAAAGTTGATGGACCAGTACATTTTCATCAAAATAGTCATTTCTTACGTTTTGCTGCATAAAAATAAGATTAGGGATTTTTATAGGACCTGAGATAAATTCCCTAGTTAACTTCAATGGGTTGGTGATCAGAACATATGATTGCTTCTCACTCACTATTTTTTGTTTTTCCAAAAGAAATAGGTACAAAAAAGTTGAATTTTTACCATTCTGCAAACCTATCATCAAAGTTTCTATAGCCACGCTCAATACAAATAATATATGCATGTTTTCTTAGTTCCCTATTGTCCTTTAGGTTCATAAGGATCCATGGAGCATGTCAAAATAATAATACATCTCTTACAAAGGGGAATCTTGGGGACAAAGATGAAGTGCTAAATACAGCAGACATGAAAAATCTGGGTTCAACATTATGAGTTGTAGAATCCCATAAAAACTATTCAATATCTAGGCAAATTTGATCCTTATGACTAGATATGGTTACTACCTACAAAATGCATGTAGTTGTCACAAGAAACTAACAATATTGAAAAAGCTACACTTGATATACTAGAATGTTTCGTTTTCTTCTATAATTGAAAAAATCAACCATCGTTGTCTACTATGCAAAATAGGGTATTAGGTGCCCCAAAACTCAAGGAATATTAGCTTTATGTTACAATATGCGACATAGAAAATCAAAACTGCATTTGGATATCATGAAAGCCACCAAAAAAATCATAGAAGAGCTAAAATTGGCTAAAAAATAGGATTTAACAATTTTTGTAATTTGGTCATAACTTACAACTTTAACATTTATTTCTCCCTAGAAGCATCAGGACATGTTGAGGACTACTAAAGATAGTTCTCTAGCATTATAGACCTCACAAACATGAATTCTAGAGTGGTATAGTTGCAAAAAGTTGAAAAAAGCCAAAAATAGGACCCGTTTTTTCACACAGTTTAGGTTGTGAAATGTTGTGCAAGGACAAGGTGAAAGATGGAATTGATATTCCAAAAAAATGTCGAGTTTTTTTCAGCTCATGAGACAACTTTCTAGATAGATAGCACCTCAAAATCCATTTTGAAACTCTTGACATAATTCAAGGAAAATGGTCACTTAATAGGACATAAAAATGTCCTAGGTCATAAAAGTGTCCCATTACCAACCTAGTGTTAAGAAGGTTTTAAGTAGGAGATGGATAACAACTAATAGGGTTTCTTGACAGGTGTAAAATGTATTCAAGGCTAACAAATGTGTTCTCTTATTTAAATGGATGCATGCGAGAAATCTAGGCTTTACTTAGGATCACTTAGGATAACAACTTGGCCTCGATCACTTTAGTATCAGTTGTTCTTTACTATCTCATGTAGAAATCACTAGAATTATACCTCATTCTCATTATGATGTACAAAATTTAATCAAAGACTGAGTCATTTTTTTGCTAATCCTTGTCCTTTGTTTAAAGTCTGTTGTCTTTTGAACTGATATGCTCTTTTGTGTATAAGTATTAGTTTTAAAAGAGCAACACACACACACACACACACACACACACACACATGCACTTGGTCACTTTACTAGGTTGTGATTGCTTTATTTTGCTATATTCTTCTTGTGGCCTTACTAATATACACACTCTTTGTCACTTCAAGGTACACTATCTAGCTTATGCATGATGGAGCTAATGGCTATCTTATGGGTGATTACCGTGAGGCTTTATCTCGCACTATATGCCTTGGATTGGAGGGGTCTTTTGATGATGTAGGGTCTCCACATTTCTAGCTGCAAGGAAATGAACCCAAAGCTTTAGGTGAAAGCATTGGGAGTACAACTAGGTAAAGAACTACCTCAAAAGCAATTAGAATTGTTATTTTTAGAATCTTAAGCATGATAAACCTATAGCTAGGAACACTCAAAACTAAATCGGGATAAAATCTTACACCGCTATCACCTCTGGAAGTAATAATGCCACTTGAAATTGCAAAAATAATTGAATGGTATTATTAAAGCTAAATACTTTACCTTAACCTCCTAGATATTTACTAGACATTTATAAAAAGTGTAAAGTTCACCCAAAAATAGTAAAATTGACCAACCAAGTTGGGCAGGTGCTAGGGGAGGCCATCATTGACCTGCAAGGTACACATTTAGCAGCACATAGCGCTAGGAGAGCTAAAGGCCTGCCTTGGGGTGCAAGGAACTGCTAAATGCAAGCCTTGAGTGCCAAAAATCTATAAATATACCTCATTTTCGGTCAGACTCGGAGTCCTTGCCAAAAATCTCTCGTGTAAGAGGCATACTTCATTGAAATCACTAAGAGAGAAAAATCTAAGTGATTAAGTGAGGTAATTATGCCAATCTCAATTAATTAGCAATTTATATCTATTTTTTCTACTTAACCTATTAATTAAAGAAAATTAGACCACCCACTACTATTAATCACTCTTTCATACATTATTAAATTTTTAATTACTTAACCTTAATTAAGATTAATAATCTACTTAATTATTAACCCTAATTAGGATTGAGATTGATTAATTTTGGCCGTAATTAATGGAGATTATATTAATCAGTCTTAGCTAGCTCTAAAATAATTATCAAATCTTAATTATACTATTAAAAAACTAAAAAATTATATCATAATGTTTTTATTATTTTTTGTAATCAATTAGGCAAAAAATAGCTATTTTAAACTATAAAACTAATAAGAAACTTTGTAAACCAACTTAACAGATCACAAGGTAATTATCAAAGCTTGAAAACATCATTAGCTAGCCGTGATAATTATCTCATTAACAAGAAACTAATCTGGCTAATTAATTAAGCTAGAATTAACTGATTTTAGCTATAAATTAAACGGGGAAATTAATTAACCAACTTGGATAATTACAAAGTAAGTATCGAAGTTTTGAAACATCAATTTCTAGACCTTATAATTATATCAATAACATAAAGTTAGTTTATCCATTTGATTAAGCTAAAATTGATTGACTTTAGCTATAAATTAAAGAGAGAGATTAGTTAACTACTTAGATAATTACAAGGTAAATCATTAAATAGCTATGATAATTATCTCATTAATAGACAATTAGTTTAGTCATTCAATTAATCTAAAATTGATTGATTTTACTTGTAAATTTATTAAATAACTTAAATAATTACAAGGTAGATAGTCAGGATAATAAGCTAGTCAGGAAAATATCATTAGATAGTCAGGATAATTAGCTTATTAACAAAAAAAATAGTTTAGCTATTTAATCAAGCTAAAATTATTTGATTTAGCTCTAAATTAAAGAGGAAAATTAGTAATTTAGCTTAGATAATTACATGGTAATTATCAAGATTAAAAAACATGATTTGTAAGAAAAGATAACTAGTTCATGAATAGGAAATTAGTTTAGTTATTTAATTAAGCTAAAATTATTTGATTTTAGCTATAAATTAAAGGAAGAAATCATTAGTTTACCTTAGATAACCACATGGTAATTATCAAAACTATAAAACATGATTAGGAAGCCGAGATAATTATTTCATGAATAAAAAATTAGTTTAGCTATTTAGTTAAGCTAAATTTTCTTGATTTTAACTATAAATCAAAGAGAAAAATTAATTAATTAGCTTAGATAATTGCATGGTAAATATCAAAGTTTTAACAAACCTTTAACAAGTTGAGATAATTATTTCAAAATTAGTTAACTAGCTTAAGTAATCATAATAGCTAGAAATACTATTTTAGGAAAAAATATAACTAGGATAAATAGAAATCACAATTAAAAATTTCTAAGAAAATTACTGAAAGTATAAACCACTGTCAAAAAGTTGTCAAAATTATATCTTTAGGGAATAATGAGTCTAATATATATTAAATAAAAAATACGTCAATTCTAGGATTAATAAAGAAGGGGAAATTTTTAAAAAAGGTTTAAATATTTATGAGAAAACTAGGGGAGCTTAGAAAACCCTTAAGGAAGCTTAGATAAAATTATCTAAGCAAGTAAGAAATTACTAGGTCAAGAAATTACCATTTTTGACTGTAAATTTAACCTTAATTGGGATGAAAAGAGGAATTAGATTCAATACAAAGGTAAAGTCAAGTTTTTTTTAATGATCTGCCTAATAAGTAGATGTCATGGCTCCAAAAAGGACATGAGCAAACACCCAAACTGATGAAGAAGATAATCTTTCAAAGAGAACCAGGGGTTCTTATGACCATGAGATAGGACCCAACGATAGGTCCATGGACGAGAGTGTCCGGGCCCTAGAGATCCAGCAGATACCCGATCAGTCACAGGTGGGTGTTCATAAAATTTAATTTTTAAGAAATTCAAATTATTGTAAGTAATAACATTGCATACTTTAAAGAGTGGGTAAGGATTTAGGAAAAGATAAATTGGCTAAAAATCGGAAGGGTATCTTCCAAGAAACCATCCTGCAATTGATAATCTAGGAAATAAATGTTTTGGTAAGACTGGTTGAATTAGGAAAGATTTGATTGATCGTCCTTAAAACAGCTTGACCTCCGACGCCTTGGTATATTCTAATGAATAATGATGGCTTTCCAACCACGGATAAGTTGGTTACCCCCATGAACAATGAGTTTCTACTCCATGTCATGTCTTGATGTTTTTGCATAAGTTAGGATACCGTTTTTTATCCTAGGGAAGCCTATGGGCAACTGGTTTGGCGTATGAGCACCCCAAACTTTGGGTGATGGGTTTCCACCTTGCATTATGAAGAAGGAATGGGTGTCGTTTTTTCACCCTTAGGTGGTCTTCAGACAAGAAGAGTACTGGTCATGGTTGTTATGGTCAATGTTTTTGATTGACAGTACCTAACAACTTTAGGGGAAGAGCTAGTGGAACCTTCAACCAAGGATATCAACGACATGGGATAGTGGTTGTAGAGTAAACTTGGAGCATATCTTTCCGAGCAGATATTTCCCAATGTCAGGTGCTATGGATGCAATCAGATGGGACACTATAGAACTAATTGTCCCGAATAGCAAAACCCTAGAATTACCGCTAGAGCCATTCCTGAAACTCAAGTAAATCAAGAAGATAATCTAAGATGAGGTAGAAATGGAGGACAAGGTAGAGGAAGAACAAGAGAAGCCAGAACTTATGCAATCATGGGAGAACCAACCTTAATGGACGAGGAAGATGAAAGAGCCACTCGCTTGGTCACAATTAGCAATCTAGATCTCAACAACAATAGGCATTTTTGTAAACCACTATAAACTGATATTAGGTCCTGGGTCTCCTTGATAAGAGTCTTTACCTTAAAATTCCCTCAAGGGGTGAATCTAGCTTATGCTATACTTATTGGAGCTGATAGTTATAGTTGTTGGAAAACAATATTTGAAATCTCTTTAAATTGATAAGAGGTTCCCATTTTTCTTCCATTCTAGCGAGAATCAGGCTTTCTTTTTTTCTCTATCACAGGGGTTAATGCACTTCGCCCTCATCACAATGGACTAAAACCCATTTTACCCCCATTTTCTAAAGCACTATGGGTACCATATACGTTCAATGGTCACCTTTTCCTCCTATTGTGGACTTCTTACTTCACCCAAGCAAGGTCTCTTACCTTGAATAACCCCGTTGGTTGAGAATATAGCTGCCTCTTCTTCAAGCCCTAATTGTGGATTCCCCTACTGACATGCATGAACTCTTGCTACTGTCAAGGGTGGGCACCCAGCTAGAACCCACTCGCAACACGTTGTTGGCACCTATAAAACTAGTGAGGGATCCTTTTCCCCTCACTTAGCCTTGCAATACTTTTTGAGAAAGTGACTGTGTGGGATGTTTTGCATCTTTGCTATGGAAAAAGCTTTTTGCTTGCTGAACATACTACCTCATCTTAGGTGTTTTCAAACTCACTCGTAAAATTCTTTGATAGTTGATATCGACATGTCATGGATTGCCAAGTGTGAATTTTATTTCTAGAAATTTTGTCTTGATGATGCTAGCAAATAGGCACTTTGATTGCTCTGATGGCTTTTGGTTTTTTTTCTAGTACTACTTGGAGTTTTGATAAAATTGGTAAGTCTTTAAGTTACTGAGTTCTGCTGGTATGATTTAGAAACTTACATAGCAGTGGTATTGTCTTTGGCGGTTTTTTGAGCACTTAGGTTCACAAATCACCTTGCTAGCACTAAATAGTTAAGAAATTATGACTTCAACGCATCTCTTGATTTTTCATTTCCTGTATAAACATGAACAATTGTAAGCTGGCAATGGTTTGGCCAAAATACTTCATATCTGAACTTCTCTGGGACAAAAGATTGGGTAAGACACTTGGATTAGAAGGGGTGATGGCTTTCTAATCAAAACTTAATATATTTAAATAAATATGTATAAAATCTTTGAATATGGGGTTACTACTAATCTTTATTATAACATATGATCACATTTGGGTCTAAAGGAGTGATGAACTTTAGATCACAAATTAGTCATATCAATTGTTTTGAGAATGGATACGTGCAAATATTTTGTACTAATTGGATGGTAGGTATAAGTTAAAAATGTTTTAAGTAGGACATGGATAATAAGTGATAGGGTTTTTTGACACCTGTAAAATGTATTTAAGACTAATGAATTTGTTGTCTTGTTTATATGGATGCAGGTGAGGACTCTATCTTTACTTGGGATCTTTCTGGCTGTGTTGTTGACCGTCAACGTCAAACTTGGCCTTTATCACTTTAGTATTAGTTTTTCTTAACTATATTATGTAAAATTCATTATGATGTACAAAAGTGAATCAAAGAATGACTCATTTTTGTGATAATCCTTGTCCTTTGTCTAAAGCCAGCTGTCTTTTGAACTGATATGTTCTTCATGGTATAAGTCTTAGTTTAAAAACAGCAACACACACATCCTAAACACAAGGTTCTTGCAGATTGCTAGATAATCATGATGCTAGTGTGTTTAAGATTTTTTATCTATAGGCTTGGATTGACCAACTTTTGTAATTCCTTTTCAGGTAGGTGTTAGGTGGTCTTTCCTTGTCTATAGATTGAATTCCTTCTCACAGCTATTGTAGTGACTCTGATGGTTTCAGGTTGCAGGTTAATCTAAAATTACTTACCCTTGTTTATTTATTTTGACTTATGATTTCAAGAACATTTTACCTATAAACAGACTACTCTTGGGTGGATGATTCATTTGAGGTCTATCCATTGAAACTAGTAAAAACATGGAAAGCTTCTACGACTGATTACGAACGACATTCGTAGTATTTTCTAATGGCTAACAAATCCTTAAAACTCCGAGTGGAGTATAACCCTCTCTATTAACATTTTCACTTATTGTGCCAATGAGACTCATGGATTTTTTGATATGATATAGCTCTTTTACTTTAGACTTGACTATTCTACTCATCAACTAGATAAGGCAGTAGGCCCATATTCAATGGGCCCACTGCCAACTTATTGAGTATGGTATCTGGTTTAGGGCGAGTGCACACACACACACACTTGGTCACTTCACGAGCTATGATTTCTTTTCCCAGCTACACAAACTTACACCTGAGCTACTAAGATAGATAATGATTATTAGGTCTTATGGGGGGGCTACCTTATGATTGTATCTTGGAGGAATTTTGTTGAAGCATAATGAAGCTAATGAATATACGGTTTTACCTCCCTTTAGTCTTACCTGTTGATAAAACTGGATGGCTTAGATAAATATGCCTATTAGGGGCTAATGGTTACATTGTTTTAAGTTTACATATACACAAATTTTTTGGTAGTATACCTTACGGATCTCATAATCCTTAGATAGGATACTATGGCTTAGTAGTGACCTATCCTTTACCTAGAATTGATGGACCTTCCACTTAAAGATTAAAATTTTTAGCTCTCCTGTGGGACGAACATTTTTTGGCTTAAAGCTCTTTGGTTTGTATGCATCATGTGGAATGCATCCCTAAACACGCTTATATTGAGAGGCTACTTTGTACTGGTGTGAACACTCCCATTAAAAACTTACTTTCAATGGGCATAATTACCCTGGCATAATTTTTTACAAACCCTTGAAAGAGATCCCCTCTCCTAATTGTGATAGATTGCTCTGTAATTGCTTTCTCCAACCTACTACTTAGTAGTACTATCCCTTTGTAGTTGTTGCACCTCTACTCAAACATTGCATCAAAGCCAACCTAGGCGTATGTCGCTACCCCGTGTACCCGATTAGTGCTTATTGTCTATATATCATTCTCTCTCTTGAATATATCCGAGCCTGCAACCAGGCTCAAACACCAAATCTGTTCTTGCGGCTCTCTTCAATAACATTATGTTTCTCCTCTCTACCAGTACTTGGTGTAATTGGGCTATGGATTTAGATGATCTACCCTACACTAATGTTTTGACAACAACACATAGACCTTCTAGCATTTCTTGGGGATATTTGGATCCTATTGCTAGACTCCATGTTCACTTAGAGGCTCCTCTTTTGGGTGTATACTTTTGTCGTGTTGATCTTGATGCTGTTGAGGTGTTCTCCATTGGTTGAAGGGCTACCTATTTAACAAAGTGAGGGCTATCTTCCCCTCACTTAGCTTTGAATCTCATATCTTCTTGCATTCTATGAGTGAGGGCCATAGTTGCTTATTGATTTCTTGTCTTCAATATGGAACTCTTTTAGAAGTGTAAAGCTTCTTAGGTTGGTGCATAAATCTATTTTTCATTGTTAACTTTTAGAATGTGGCAACTCGGATTTGGTATATTGTTAGCAATAATATGCACGTTATTGCTCTCCCCCAATGACCTAATTTCTATTGAGAAGCCTAATTAAACATGGTGGCTGAGGCCATACTATTTTTCCTTGTTAACTTTGGAAAAAAATAAAACCTTTTCAATTTGATGCTCTCTTCCTTAACTAAATGATGATGTTGGTGGCTAAGGCTGAACTATTTTACCTTTTTTGGTTTGAAAAAAATTAAACTGATCTGGTATCTGTGATTAATCTGCCACTATTGAGGAATTAATACATTATGTGTTTTGATGAAAGCTTTTTCTAAACAAGGCTCTGTCCATTTTATCTTCTTGATAGTATATAACACCATGAGATTGATTGAGCAATGTGAGCTCCTTCTCATTAGGTATCAAAAAGAGGTTGCTTATTTATAACTTCTAGGTGATGTTGGTCATTTGTTGGCTTGGATTGCTTAGCTAAGATGGAGCTACTACGATCTCTTAGCTGGTATCGTTTGGTTGTTTTTACTAAAAAATTGTGCACATTTTCCCTTTGGGGTTATAAAGGGTGTGTTTTATCTCAAACGGAGATAACCACAAGTACACAATTTGGGGACTGATGGTTCTTAACTTGCCTAGTGTTGTGTTGGTAACCAAGAAATATTTAAACCCTAAGCTAGGAATGATTTAAATCTAAAAACTTTGGATCCCTAAAACAAAGTAACTGTACTGCTTTATTTAGGTTGTGCTAATTCTAAGCAGACAAAATTATTGCTTGGAAATACAACAAAACCTTATCACAATGAAGGCTATTTTTCTCACCTTTTGTTTTGATAAATATTTCACAACCTAACTAGTTTTTAGGATTTGAACAGGGAGGATTTAAACTCTAAACATTTGAACTGTAGTTCCTAAAACCATTCAACTTTTAAACGGTGCTCTTTTAGGGGGTGTTATTTACCTCAAACAAAGGGTAAAGACTATATTAGGTAAAGTGGGAAAATCCCAATTCCTAGGTTGGACAACTTTCAACATATTACATATAAAGTAATGAGATTTTTGTCAAAGACATCAATTTGCTTAAGGTCTCATTCCAATTTATGCATGTAGATTACACATTGAAAACAAAATTGGACATGAAATTTCATGGTTTTAGTCAATTGAGCCATTAAGATACTAGTGCATTCCAGTTATTATTGTTGTGTGTGCCTTATTGTCCTACATATGATTTTATCTCAAGATGAAGTTTGAAGGCCCACCACTTATCCAAGCTAAGTTCAAAATGAGTATCTAAACTTATTCAAGGTCCACCACTTGTCCAAGCTAGGACCCAAATTGAGGAAAACAACCTACTTTTCTATGACATTCAAACTCATCCAAGCAAAGTCCATTGCTAATATAGGATTTCTTCATTTGAGGCACTACAACAAAAAAGGGGACCTTCGACGCAAGTTTAGACGCATCCCATCGAAAAGCCCATCGATATACACGTCCCTACAAAAACGTCGCTATATGCATCGATATATGCGTCAAAAGGTAATATTATCGATGCATATTTTGACGGGCTTAGCGACGCATATAGCAACGACCATAGCAGAAATTTTTTTTCTTGGGCAGAGGACAGGCAGCCTAGCCTGTGCCCAGTGAAAAGATGGACACAACCACAGTCAGACTGCCTGTCCTCTGCCAAGAAAGCGAGTAACACGAAAATCAACCGTGCTCCCACAGAAATTTCGCCAGAGTTCCCTTCGTTTTTACATAAACTTTTAAAAAAAACCATATCATGTATACGCCTCCTACATGCTATCCATGTAGGATCTCACATGAGATTTAAGGCCAATGAAAGAAATCAAATGAACTTTGTGCAAAACCATAACTGTACCAACTTAAAACCATAACCATAACGAACTTAATTTGTGCAAAACCATAACCAAAGTAAAACCATAACCATCCATAACCACTTTGATCAAAACCATAATGCAGATAACCATAACCATAAACAAAATTAACAATAACCATAAGCATAACCAGAAAGTTAAACATAACCATAAACAAAACAAGAACCATAACATGTCTATACAAGAATAGGAAAAATAGCCATGTCTATACAATGACAATGACAATAACCATAACCATAAGGAAAACAATAACTGTCTGAACAATAACCATAACCATATATGTCAATACAAAAAACAGACTCAGAAGCGTGTCTGTGTCTCACAAAGCATATATATGAAATCCACTGATGACTAGGCATCACAACCTGCACATAGGACAAGTCACAAAATTAATATTGATATTACTTCACATATACTTATTTAATTAAATCAACTCACACATATTAACATCTCACCTCAAGTGATCAGCGAGACTCTAAGGCCTCCCAGTCTACAGGCTCTCCTGAAGCATCAAGATAATTCAATACTTCATAGATACCTCTGTGATATCCATCAGTCTCCTCCTGGCGTGTCGCGGCTCGATGCATCGCAAGATTCTGCGTTTATACAAAAATCAAAGTAATAAGAATACATGATTCATCACATTTTAAAAAATGCCATAGCTAGGATTGGATTAGAAACTCACAAACTCATAGCGAAAGGTGTCGAAGCCTCTGCTGCCAAGGTGAGATGTCCCCCTGGTCATCTGTCGTATCTGCGCGGCCTGACGTTGCTGTCTAAATTGAGTGTCCACTGTCCGCTCATCCTCCCTAATCTGCTGCCACGTCTCATGTGGGATGCCCGAAGGCTTTGGTGAGCCGGTCCTGAAAGCCTCATGAGCTGCATCTCGTCGATGTTTCACGGTGTCCCGTGCAACACTCTTGATCCACCTCCTCGGAACAGCCTTTGAACCCGGAGCAGGCTGGTACTCTCTCATGATGATCTCCATTATATAACTCACTTTGTTCTCATCCTGCTCAGGCCAAGGCGTCAGAATGCTGGTCGAAAACTGCAGCTCCGCGAGCTAGAAAATCCACTGTCTCATCTCAGTCCCGAATCTATCCATGTCAACTGAACCATCTACCCGTACAGTATACATCTTGGAGGCACTAAGATCGTGTGCCCCCCAAGGTGTCCGAGGTGTGCCAAGAGGTGTGCATGGGTAGGAAGGGGGTTGTGAGCGAGGAGGGGTCGAAGCGTCTGTGGACCCTCCTCCACAGCAACCACCACCTCCACCTGACGATCGCCGAGATCAGTGAGTGCACCTATGCTGTGGAGATGAGGACGTACCTGCCTCTGCCGCACCCCTAGGTGTCGAAGCAACCGTGATGGGAGACCTCGCAGGCGTCGTACCCGTAGGCATCCCCTCCCCCCATAGGCGTCCCCCCCATAGGTGTCCCCCCCATAGGCGTCAGACCCTCGGGTGTGAATCCTGGAGGCGTAGTACCCGTGCCTCTGGCTACCCCGTATTGAGAAGCCTCTTCCATCTGACTGGGCGTCATCCGTGTGACGAAGCCTATGAATGCATCTGCACTCATAGAAGTGGGATCTGGAAACTGGTCTGCCATACTAAAGTCCTGCACAAAGAAAGTAAAATAAAGCGTCAGAACACCTTTGTTTAAATTAACTTTAAGCTTAATTTTAAATCAACGTCTTCACACAAACACTTACAGGCCTAGGCCTCGACGAGTGAGGCATCATCGATAAGATCGTGCACCGTATCATCGTCTTCACACAAACACTTACAGGCCTAGGCCTCGACGAGTGAGGCATCATCGATAAGATCGTGCACGGTATCATCGTCTATCTCTAATTGCAGACATAACTCTACCCCAACTCGTCTGGCAGATTGTCTTTATCCATTGCATCTTCATCTACAAGTGTCAATTCTACCTCGTCTGCATCATCCCTCGTATATCTGTCAGCTTCCTCTGCCATACCTTCGTCCATCTCATCTAATGTCACATTAGTATGGACGTCATCTGACCGACTTTCCTCCAGGAGCTCTTGCCCTTCAAATACTTGTTTATTTCTTGGAGTAACCTGAACCACAAACCACCATTTTTGCTCTTGAGGGTCCGGTACAAAGACCACTTGCTCGCAATGTTCGGGGAGAGCAAATGTGTCGCTCCCATCTGTCCAAACCTTTGTAAAAACTATTTGCACAAGCTTGTTTCCATCTTTGCGTACCGTTGCATTGTGACTAGAAGTAATCACCTTGAACCACTTCACATCCAACAAAAACATCTCAAACCGCCTGAAGCTGACTTTCAGGATATCTGACACCAGACCATAGTAATCCAGGTTGCTAGTGCTCTCATTCGTGTCTATGGCACTGTCCTTGCTCTTTTGCATGAAACTAACCATTACCCCACTGTCAAACGTGTTTCTTCTACTGTCAGTAATCATGGCCAATCATGCATAGTCCACATAAGAAGTCCATGGATCCTTGCATGCTGTTGTCCTACTGGTTCAACCGCATCTGCTACGTCAATCCCATGCCATAACTCCTGGAGCTCGTCAACTAGTGGAGCTAGATAAACATCCATGTTTTTTGCCTTGAACTTACCAGGTACAATCAAGCTTAATATCAAATGACCCTTCTTGATGGCAAGCCACGGCACGAGGTTGTAATTGATAAGACACACATGCCAAGTGCTCCATGACGAGCTTCTCAAGCCAAATGGATTGACTCCATCCATTGCCATTCCCAAACACAAATTGCGTGGTTCACTCTTAAAATGTGGCCAGGTATCTTCAATGTGCCTCCAGGCCTTTGAATCAGTGGGCACCCTAAATGTTGCGTCAGTGGATTTATTCGTAGAATGCCACCGCATCAACTTTGCAATGGAACCACAACGAAACATGCTTTTTATCCTAGGAATAATAGGGAAATACTGCAACACTTTAGCTGGCACTATCTCGCCAACTGCATCTTGTTTGTAGCGCATTGCTCCGCACTTAGGACACGACAGACAATCTACGAATTCATTGCGAAAAAGAATGCAATCATTTGGACATGCATGAATCTTGTTGTAGTCCAAGCCAAATGAGGTCAATAGTTGCTTTGCGTCTGGCCTGGAGGGGGACATTTCATTTCCAGCCGGGAGAAGTTGCTCCTGCAACAACCTGTTTAAGCCACATTAAATTAAAAAGCTCTCCAAGCACGTCACCGTTGCAATTGGAAAATCTCTTTTGTAAATTACGTACCTAAACAAAGTAGTGACGCTTGCATCTGACCACCCGTACACTGAACTGAAGATTCAAAAACGCCAGACAAGTACTAAGCACATATATTTTGGCGCCTTCATAGATTGGTTGGCGTGCCAACTTCCTCAACGTGTCTTCAGGAGATAGGCGCACGGCTTCTGGTGTTTCTTTGTTAGCGTTCTCCTCGCTTGTCTGGAAGAAGGCATCCAGCATCTCCTCCATGCCGTCGTCTTCTGTCTGTAAGCCCTTTTCTGCTTCCATCCTTGGCTCTATATTGGTCGGACCTTCACGCATAATACTTTTTCTGTCTCTCTCTCTCAGATGTAGGTGCTATGTCACGAAAATCAATGCCCGTTCCGTAGGAGTCGTATCGTAGATTCTGTACGGTTTCTCTAGCAAACTCTCCATACTTGTGCACATGCTCATTACATATCCTATGCTTGCGCAGGATTTGATACTTGCAGAGCGTGCACGAGCGTGCAATATTTTCCTCCATGTTAGTTGATGACGTTGCCATCTACAATGATTATGAATGTTGTTTTAATATATATACTCCTCACAATGTAAACTACCTCGCATTCTCTAGTCTTGCCCAATCTCCGTACACCTCGGTCCAGAGGTGTACGGAGATCAGGACCACCGGGTCAAAATCTCGTCTTTATTGGTCAAATCCTATATGGGTAGACACATACGTGCACTCCCAGGTGGACATGGCAATGCATGTAGCAGGCAAAACCCCTTTGCCTCTTTTAGTTCCATAGTTTCTTCTAGAGGGAGAGAGAGAGAGATAGAGAGAGTCTCTATCCTTTTCACACAATTGGTCAGCCAACCTAACTCTTTCTCTCTCTCTTTCTCTATCTACTATCTATCTCTCTCTCTCTACCTCTGTAGCTATCTCTCGTTAATTCTCTCTCTCTATATATATATATCACTCTCTATCTCTTTATTTCTCTCTCTCTGTCTACGTACCCTATCTCTTGTTCTTTCTCTCTCGATCTCGCTCTCGCTATCTCTTTCTCTCTCTATTTCCCTATCTCTCTCTCTGTCTCGCTCTCCACTTCCCTCTCTCTCTCTCTCTCTCTCTCTCTCTCTCTATATATATATATATATATATATATATATATATATATATATATATATATATATATATATATATATCACTCTCTTTATCTCTCTCTCTCTCTCTCTCTCTTCCCTATCTTTTTCTCTCTCCCTATTTCCCTATCTCTCTCTCTCTGTCTCGCTCTCCACTTCCCTATCTCTCTAATGATCGAACGAGCGACTGAGCTAGGGAGATCCAGACGCCCAAGACTGCGGAGGCCAGACTACACAACATCGACAGAGGCTGCATCAGAGGATCCAGGTCACTTTGGCTCGACATGCACAACGCCCGGTCAGACTACTGACCATGGAGGAGATTGATGAGGTCCGCCAGCCGAGAGATGCTGGATCTCCTATGATCTACCTATCCGAGCTAGTTGTTTTAGCTGCTTAGTCCACACCCAGCAGTTTAGGATTCCATAATATTTTATTTTGTCATTTTGTCATCTTGTTATTCTGACTTTGTATCAGATCCATCACATTGTAACTTTCTGGTCTCATAGGTCACTTTGGCCTTTTGAAGACGTTAATATAACATTTCATTTCATTTCTCTCTTTAATTTCTCTTTCTTTAATTTTAATTTCCTATGCATACATTAATTCTCTCTCTCTCTCTCTCTCTCTCTCTCTCTCTCTCTCTCTCTCTCTCTCCTACACACACACACACACACGATGTAGAGAGAGAGAGAGAGAGAGAGGGGTTGGGGTTGTTGGGGGGGGGGGGGGGGGGGGGGGGGGGGGAGGGGTTCCATAGTTCCTGCATAGCAGGTTTCGGCCAAGATCTGAGCGCGCACGTTGAAGGCGAAAATGGCCCCTGCGCGCGGGTTCCCCTTTTTTCCCCAGATTTTTAGCGTCGAAATGTGCATCGATATACACGTGGTAATGTCCGTCGATATACGCGTGGAAAAGCATGCCTTGCCACGCGTATTTCCACGCACATATCGACGGCTATTTCGACGCGTATATCGACGGGGTAAAAGAACATCGATATCCACGTGGAAAGGTATGGGCGTCGATATATAGTGCGTCGATAACTTTGGGTTATGTTGTAGTGAGGCATGAAGCATACATAAAACATGTATCATATGATTGGTTGCATCATAAGAGTGTTGGTTCATGGTGCACCTATCTAAGCTAGGCTCCCTTGGAGGAATATAAATCCCACTTGTTCAAGCTAGGTTCCCTTAACTTATGGAGGAGTACAAAGTCAACTTCTTGTCCAAGCTACACTCAAAGTGATATGTTAAAATGAGTACCTATATATATTTCTAAGTCATTATCTATTGAAATAAATAAGGTTTCCAGTGAGAAAAACCCCATTCCCAAGACTAATGATCACTTTCAATTTTTATGAATATAGCCAATTTGAGCGTTAACAAACAAAAAAATTGTTTTTTATTTAAGATATTGCTTTCACTATGCTTTGTAAGATATTTCTTGAGCTACATCAAGAAGTGTCAAGATCACATATATTACATTCTAGAATACCATGTGATACGCCACTTTATGCACATAGATGTATTCTTTTGAACATGTTCATGAGGATAAGACATTTAGGTATTCATCTACACTTATGTTAAGTCATCCTAATTTTATAACAAAGGGGTTTTTAAATCCACCACTTGGCCATTCTAAACTATTCAATCAATTTCATGTTACTTGTGTCAATGCTATTCTATGTGTATTTACAAGAAAAAATCAGTTGCAATAAAGAAAATTTCAATCTATTTGCAACTGTAATAAATGTAAAGCTCTTGTGTTTATTACATTGTTCTTATCATTAACATATTTGGAAAACACGAGTCTTAAGGAAGAAGAATTTAACTTATGTCAATAATGGATTTTATGATAAAGAGTTGCGATTTTGACATTATGTTCTAAATGAATGGGCTATGCTGCATATTTTTCAAAATTGTATGAATTAGATAAGAAATTTTTTATTTGTGCATGAATACATGCATGGATTCAGCTTATATGCTTGTTTTTGTAGTAGCCCCTGGCTGCAATCCAGTTGTGGATTCCCTCACACTGATTAGGTGCTTGTGCATTGCCTTGGGCATTCAAGGTGCATGCTTAGATGATTGCATCTAAGGAGAGCCCGCGCAATTGCCTGTGTATAAATTACTTGACAGCCCTATTCTAATGGGGTTTTGTAAGGTTTTAATCTTATAATCATGTGTGATGTGCAGGCCAATGGAAAGCTCCCAAGCTGAACATCCCACTGCAGGAAAAGTTTTGTGTAATAGCAGAAGAGTTTAATGTTGTCCATGGCCTCTCCATGGACAGTGACGGCCCCAAATTGGTGAAGTGGGAGCAGATTACAGATTTGGAGTGGTTCAATGTATTCAGAGAGGCAAAGGATCGCAACAAATATCGCTTCAAATGCAGTATTATTCGTGGCGACATGTATGACCAAGTACTTCAGCTAAACTATAGGGTGTACAAGAAGCCCCCCACCACTATGGAAATTAATTCAGCTTTTGCGAAGGGTTTTGTAAAACAATTCAGTCTAGTGGCAATTGCAAGTGGCTCAATCATGCAATTCAATTGGGCTGAGTTTGTTGTCCATCATTTGCAGGACCTTCGAGAAAAAGGATACTACAATGCCCATGTTGAAAAGTGGAGGGTGCGTAATACCCACCCCTCAAGTCAAAAAACAGAGGAGGGCTCCACGGAAACAAAGGACGATTGCGATGACCAAGTAGCTCCGAACATTGTTTCTGCTGCCAGGGCAACACCCCTCTCTATTAACAGCTCTCACAAAGTGACAACAAGCATGTCATATTCGGGCTCTCTGATTTGCAGCCATCATGAGTGCAAATGACCATCTCAGAAATCGATTGCAGGATGCTAAACAGTAGCTCAAGAATGCGGGTCAGGAGCTTGAAGCTGCGAGGGTTCTGCCAAAGAAAGCCATGATATGGTCAGCCCTGTAGTACTTGCTATGAGACATAAGCTTCATGATGCTAAGAATGAATTGCGGTGTTTAGGCCTCACTGACAGTGTGGATGCAAGGAGAGAAATAGAGCTCAAGGTAAAGATCGAGACACTGAAGGAGACACTGGATGGTTTGGGGTTTCCTCACAGTGAGGACACCCCCACTGCTATTGATATTGACATAACATGTCTTCATGTAAGTGCCGATGGTTTTGTGATTGAACCTTATGTTTTGAATATGTGAACAACTATCCTATGTACTTACCATGCCTCTATTTTATTGGTTTGTACATTAATATGGAGGTGCAGGAAGCGAAAGTGCACACCTGCAATAGTCAATTGCAACTGCTCATGCAGATAAGTAGGATGATACAAGGCTCCTTCATCCCCACTACCCTATGCAAGATAGCAATGGTCAAAATGCCATGTGAGCATACCTATCACCTAATCTGCTTTGTTGTTGCATGCTCCCTGGGGACCGAATGTATAGCTTCCACTTGCCAACAGAGGATACCAGCTGAATGGTGTGGCAAGGTCATAGGGAAAGGACCTCCAATCACACAGAGTTCTTGTAAGATAATGTTAAGGAACAGTTATCCAACCTTGATTCCTACACTAGCCCTGTGTATGCTAGTTAGCATAGAAGGTATGCTAGTTAGCTTAGTGGGTATGGTGTCTAGCATATTGTGTATGGTAGTTGTCAAACCTAGTTATGCTAGTTAGCATATAAGGTATGTAGTTAGCTTAGTGGGTATGGTGTCTAGCATATTGTGTATGGTAGTTGTCAAACCTAGTTATGCTAGTAAGCATACTATGAGATATAGCTAGCATATATTGTCATGGTGGTAAGCATACTGTGTATGCTAGTTAGCACAGATAGTTATCCTAGCTAACATATTGTGAATACTAGTTGGCATTTTTTGTATGCTAGTTAGCATACTGTGTATGTTAATAATCATACCTTCTATGTTGGTTAACAAAATATGCATGCTAACTAGCATAGAGAGTTTCCCAGTTAGACACAAAGTATGCTAATTAGCATACCCTGTATGTTAGTTAGCATTATGAATACTATTTGGTATTTTTTGTATGCTAGTTAGTATACTGTGTATGCTAATAAGCATACCTTCTATGCTAGTTAACAAACTATGCATGCTGACTAGCATAGAGAGTTTCCCAATTAGACACAAAGTATGCTAATTAGCATACCCTGTGCGCTAACTAACATACAGGGTATGCAAATTAGCACACACAGTGTGCTAACTAACATACAGGGTATGCTAATTAGCATATATAATATGTTAATTAGCATACTTTTTATGCTAATTAGAATACTGTATGATGGCTAGCATGCAAGTATGCTACTTAGGAAAAAGGTATGCTAATCAGCATGCATAAGCATACCTTTTCTTATAGTTATCATACTTGCATGCTAGTCATCATACACAATGTTCTAATTAGCATAAAAAGTATGCTAATTAGCATACCTTGTTAGCTAGTTAGCACACATGGCTAAACACAATGTTCTAATTAGCATAAGAGGTATGCTAATTAGCATATAATATATGCTAATTAGAACATTGTGTTTAGCCATGTGTGCTAACTAGCTAACAAGATATGCTAATTAGCATACCTCTTATGCTAATTAGAACATTTATTATGATGGCTAGCATGCAAGTATGATAACTATAAAAAAAGGTATGATAGTTAGCATACTCAATATGCTAGCTAGCATTTGGTGCATGCTAACAAGAATTCAAAGTTTACTTAGCATACCTTCTTTGCTAGCTAGCAGAATGTGTATTCTTGTTAGTATACCTCTATGCTAGTTAGCATACATTTTGAGCTAGCTAGCATAATTTGTATTATAGTTAGCATACCTCTTTTCTAGTTATCATAATGTGTATTTTAGTTAGCATGCACAATATGCTAACCATCAAAAATGGTATGTTAATTAGCAGAGACGTTATGTTTCTTAGCATAACTTATCCTCTAGTTAGCATACCATCTATGCTAGCATACATTGTATGCTAATTAGCATACCATTTATGCTAATTAGCACACCATCAATCGTAAGCATACCATTAACATACACACAATTTTGCTTATTAACATTTTATATATGCTAATTAGCATACATTCTCTGCTAGTTAGCATACACACTATATTCACACTTCCTTGTTAGCATATTTTGTATGCTAGTTAGCATATTAATCATGGTGGTTAGCACACTTTATATACTAGTTAGCATAGTTAGCATAGACAATATGAATGTCTACAGGATATAGATGCCTACCATACATGGAATACTACTTGTCACATTATGCATACAAGAAATCATAATGGTATCGACGAAAATTGACGGGTGAATGGAATACACAGGTATCAATGATGTAGGATATGAACCTGACAAGACACCTGTCAATCAAAGGAAAGAAGAGAAGCTTTGTAATGATGAATCTGATGAGCTGGATAGACAACATGAAAGGGAAGATGTAATGCCACAGGATACGACAACGCACGAGGATGCTGCAGATGGTAAAGAAACAGATGATGATGACGATGAAGATTTTATCATGATTACTCATCCCAAACCCAAGCCCCCTACAAATGATCAAACAAGCGTCTCAGAGGAAACAATTAGGAGTGTGCAAAAGGAAGGTAGGAGTGCTCAAGAGGAAGGTTTCAGTACTGACAGTGGGCTGACTGCGCAAGACGTCGGTGATGAGAGCCCCCTACAGGGTTTTGTAAACAAAGTGAAATTAAAGAGAAAAGGTGGCTTGGAACAGATTCTGGAAGAACCTGGGGACGAGAAATCTGCTGCCCCTTTGAGAACCATGGATGACATAAACGAACATAACAAAGGTGAAAAGAAAGCCATTCGCTCACGTGCTTACAAGAAATTATGCTGAATCTGTTCCCTATTGTGTCCAAGTTATGTAGTGTTAACAAGCTCCACACCCTGTGGCATGTATCTCTCTAGATATTTGTAATGGAAAAACTCTTTTCAATATTATTTTACTATGCAACAGTTCAGTAGTTTTTGCTTGTCTTTATTCGATACCATTTCTGTGTCACAGGGCAAGAGAAATTGAAGTTAGTTGCCATACATGATTTGAACTATGCCATTGCATGCAAAACCATACAAAAGTGGCGTATTGCCAAGGCTAGACAGCTACAAAAAGAAAAATCCAAGATTGAGAAGCGCCTAGATAGCTATCTTAAACGCTTAACGAAAATAAATGAGTACTTCAGTTATGTTCATCCCTCGGGGGAAGTTATTTATGTTGAGTGGTATGCACTGCCAGACCCAATATGCGTGCCAAATCCATTGCTAGACGAGGGATGCGCTTTGGTTCTTAATTTAAATGGACTGCTTGTTCAAGTTGTAGAGCCAATGCATAGTGACATTCCCCCTAAACATGCAGGGGAAATGATAAAGTACAATGTGCAAGATAGGAGATTGGTATTTTGTCGCAAAGACAGCCACAAATTTTTGGATTGGTGCCTCCGTTTTTTCCATGTGTATATATGGAGCACCAGCATGGCACCTAAAGTGAATGCAATATTAGAAACAGTATTCAAAGAGCAGCGGGATAAGCTGAGAGGTGTTTTTACACAGAGTCATTGTACTGGCCAGCCTTGGCAGATATATAATAAGCCTATATTCTTGAAGGATTTGAGATTGTTTTGGAAGAACTACAACTTTGGCCCCCAAAATAGTCTAATTATTGACGATAGTATGTACAAAGTGTGCCAGAACCCTGAAGGAAGTTGGCTTGTTACTCCTAAGATAGAGGACCAGACCAAAGAACCGACGCAAAACTTCCTGATAGATACTTTGAGCAGCTGGCTGTTCCTATGGCTGCAATCAGAGGATCATGCAGTGTATATAGCTGAAAATGCGATTGATACTGCCCCAGATTTTTTTCACATCAAGTGATTAGGAATCTGGAATCAGAAATGCATCGGCATACAGTAGCCCATCGTAATGAAGCCATGCGTAGGAGACAAAGGGAGGCTGATTAAGAAGCTGAAACACATAAGAGAGAGAAGCTACAGAGGGAAAAATTAGAGAAGCAGCAGCAAGAAGAAGAAGACAGAGAGTTGCAAGAACCAAAAGCTCAGCAAGAAGAAGAATTCCAGCGAGACCCAAATGCTCAGCAAACAAAGAAGCAAACGGACACTGGGCAAAAGCGAGTGTACAAGCACGCTAAACCACAATCTTATCCAGAGTAGGAGGCTCTCTGCAGTTTTGTAACATTATGAAGGAAATTTGTAAATTGCCTTTCCAACGTTTGTAACTATTCCGACATTCACTTCAAATAGTAATGATCAGATCCTGTACTATTCTTGCTTTAAAGACAATACTGTGTACTATTGGTGTCTTGAAAACACTGAATTTGTATACATTCTCGTTGGAAATTAGCAAAGGTATGCTAATTAGCATAACGTTTATGCGAGTTAGCAAACTGTTTATGCTAACACAGCCAAAACAGTATGCTAATTAGCATACTCACAGTAGCTAATTAGTTAGAATACATTCTAATTAGCATACTCAGCATTTTTGTTTGTGCTAACTTCCACTCACAGCATACCATAGTATGCTAATTAGCATACACAGTATATAGAAACTGCCATGTTTTCTCCAGCATACTATCTATGCCAATTGGCATAAACAATATGCTAATTAGCATTCCTCCAATTTTTGTTTTTGCTAACTTCCACTCACAGCATAGTATGCTAATTAGCATACACAGTATATAGAAATACGCCATCCCTTCTTGAAACCAGCATACAGTATGCTAATTAGCATACATGAAATGCTTATTGGCATACACAGTATACAGAGATCTGTTATCTCTTCTCCTTGAAAACAACGAACCTATGCTAATTATCATACTGTTAATGGTGTAAACTATGCTAATTAGCATACCCACAGAATGTAAATTCCACTCACAACATAGTATACTAATCAGCATACACAATATACAAAAAGCTGCCATCTCTTCTCCTTGAAAACCAGCAAAGTTATGCTAATTAGCATATATAAGTTTATGCTAATCAACATAAACAATATGCTAATTAGCATTAGCATACACAGTATACAGTATTCAGATTGCTAACTAGGACATCCAACAATTTCATGAAAACAAATCATAGTGACAATCAACATCCTAATGTGCATGCAGCAACGTATGTTAACTAGCATAAAGAGTGTTAGCTAGCATATATCTTGTGTTTACCAGGTAACTCTGTATGCTAGGTAGAGCACAAGGCATGCTAACTAGCACAGACCATATGCTAACTAGCATACTCATTAGGACACCCATCATGCTGTTGAGCATAGTAGGTGTTAGCTAGCAGAATTAATGTTAATTAGCATACATCTTGTGCTGACTAGCTAGCTCTGTATGCTAGGTAGAACACAAGGCTGTTGGGGTATAAAGCCCAATGTGGTCGCCCAGGTAAGTGGGCGGGCCGCCAGGTATGTACACATATTCTTTTGTTAAAACCTAATAAGAACTCACTATGCTCTACACATTACAGTAGAGCAAGTTCACCATATCATCGTGATCTTCTTCTCGCACTCTCTCTCGCGTCGCACTTCCGCTCGTACTCCTTCAACTGGTATCAGAGCTCAGATCGAGGCTCCGGGCAGCACTGCAGGAGGCTAGAGTCACCAGCTCAGATTGGAGTGAAATTCGACAGGCGAAGACACGGCCCCAAATCTGAGGTCATCTTGGCCACCGTTCGGCTTCGACAAAGGTCTGTGCAGGCCATTTTCGACTACGTGGTCTCAGCGGGTGCATATCCGACTCTGCAAATTTGGGGTTTTCGGCCTATGACTGCAGGTGCTGAGGATATCGACACTCCCAGAGTGTTTATTTGTGGCTGTCTACACATCGAAGGACGGCTCACAATTCTTGGAGGCGTGTCACATACGACACGGGCGCATCTACACACAGACTGTAGGCGACATCCACTAGTTCATCAGGTAGCTTGTGTTTGTTGCTTGATATTCCAGATTTCATCCTGACATTGCAGGTACTTCCACATGGGATGTATTGTTAGAGATGATGTATGTCTGTTGAGGGTTTGCTGGCTGTGAGTCACGCAGCAAACAACCGCTGCAGCGGTTACAGCATACAGTGGGAAATTTGTGGATGTATGACTTTGTGGGAAGTCTATGTACTGTCAGATTTACTGCAGCCTTTGTTGAGGGTCGAGTGAGGTTTTATTGAGCTGGGGGATTCTTGAATGTTGAGATCCTTTCGGTGATACAGGTCTTGGAGTGATCCCTCGAGCACCCTTAGATAGGCAGCTAGGATGTATTGACTGTGAGTTAGACAGTTGGGATTGCATCTTTGCTTTACTGCCATTGAGGCATTGTTGCAGTCTATGCTTACAGGACAGTGATAGGACAGTACAGGTGCAGGACAGGTTTACCCACAGCTTACAGTGTTAGAGAGACAATGGTTTTTTGAGCTGTTTTTTGGTCTGTTTTTAGTACACCAGAGCCATTTTACAAAGGAGACTCTGCCAAAATTTCTGCAGAATCTAAAGCTTTCTTGGTTCATTTGACATGTTGATATTGGTTCAGAGGTCAGACGAGATGTCGGCTTATCAAGCATGGTTAAAGCTGAGTGATCTATATGAGAAGCAGAGTGCAGCTTCACAGGTATACTGGCTTAAGAAGCTTGTTGACTTGAAGATGAAAGAAGGGACACCTATGTCCAATCATCTGAATGAATTCAACACAATCTATAGTAAGTTGTCAGCTCAAGGTGTCAAGTTTGATGAACCTGTTAGAGCTATGTTCCTGTTGATCACATTGCAGGAAAGTTGGGACACTTTTCGCACAGCTTTGAGTAATTCTGCACCTCCAGATGGTTTGAACATAGCAGGTGTAGAAGGAAGTCTGCTTACTGAAGAAACCAATAGAAAGACAATGGACAAAGGCAAAGGAACAGCCTTAGTTGTCAGGGGAAGGACCAAAGAAAAGTACAAAGGTGGAAAGAGGAATCAGTCTCGTAGAAAGTCCCGCAGTGCTAAAGGCAAGAGTGACATAGAATGCTACCATTGTGGCAAGAAGGGTCACATGAAAAGAGACTGCAGAGAATGGAAAGCAGAAAAAGGCAAAGAGAAAGCTGAAGACCATGGTGAGAAGAACAAGTCCTCAGTGAAGATTCAAGAAATAAATGTGACAAACACTGTTGCAAAGGATGACAGTCTAGTGTCAAGAGACATCTACTTCTTGAAGAATACAATGGACTCAGCTCTTCTTACAGCATCTGATGGAAATGCACTGAGTGACTGGATAATAGACTCAGGGGCATTACTTCATGTGTCTCCAAACAAGGAGTGGTTTACTTCTTATGTGACCACTAAAGATCATGTTCGGCTAGGCAATGGGCAGACATGTGAGATCTTAGGTGTTGGAGATGTTCAATTGAAGTTTCAGAATGGCTCTTCTTTCACGCTGAAGAATGTGAGACATGTTCCCGCAATTACAAAGAGCTTGATTAGCACAGGTTTACTTGATGATGCTGGCTACGTCACCATTTTTGGACAGAACATGTGGAAGATATCCAAGGGTTCTATGACAGTAGCACATGGAGTAAACTGGAGGACTTTACATGATTTATGTATCAAATGTCTCTAAAAATGTAATCAATGTAACCGAGCAGCCGAACGTTTCTTTGTGGCATAGCCGGTTAGGGCATATGTCCAAGAAGGGAATGGAAATCTTGTCTCATTCTGGTTATTTGCCTGGTTTTTCATTTAATGATTTTGCATTCTGTGAACATTGTCTGTATGGTAAGCAAACACAGCAGCCACATAAGCATAGAAGCAGTAGAAGAGATACACAGCTGTCACTTGTTCATAGTGATTTGTGTGGACCTATGCCTAACCTATCTCTAGGGGGAGCTTCTTACTTTATGACATTTATAGATGATTACTCGAGGAAAGTATGGGTTTACTTTCTCAAGCACAAGGATGAAGCGTTTCGTGTTTTCAAAATGTTTGTGACACTTGTGGAGAATCAGAGTGGCAAGAAGCTTAAATGATTACGCACTGACAATGGTGGAGAGTATGTTTCAAAGGCCTTTTAGGACTTTTGTGAGTCAAAAGGTATAAAACGTGAACTTACTGCTCCTTACAATCCTCCTCAAAATGGTGTTGCTGAGAGGATGAATAGGACCATACAAGAGAAGGTCAGAAGTATGTTGTCTAATGCACAGCTGCCAAATGGGTTTTGGGCTGAAGCTGTATCAACAACTGTTCATCTTGTAAATAGATCTCCTAGCAAGGTTCTGCAAAAGGATTCAGTGCCAAAGATGGTATGGTCAGGCAAAATGCCCTCATACAAGCATCTCAGAGTCTTTGGCTGTGAGGCATATACTCACGTTCCAAAGGAATTTAGGAACAAACTTGAGCCAAAGAGTAGAAAGTGCATCTTTCTCGGCTATGGTAATTCTGGTGAGATGGGGTACAGACTTTGGGATCCCGAATCCGGAAAGGTTGTCCGTAGCAATGATGTTCACTTTAATGAATCCAAATATCATTCTAAACCAGAGAGGGTTGAGGAGATTAGAAGAGTTGTCTTCCAAGAAGATGGACCTACACGTGCAAGACAAAATGTCAGGACTCAACAGGAGCAAGGACAGGATAGAGTGGAACCACAGGTTGTGGCTGAGCCTGAGCCACCTATTGTTTGTAGATCTGGACGTGTCACGCGACCTCCTGATAGGTTTGTTCCATCTATGAATTATGTCATGTTGACTAATTGCAATGAGCCTTCATGTTGCAAGGAAGCAGTGCAAATGAAGGACTCCGGGAATTGGCAATTGGCCATGCAGTCAGAGATGACAGTTCTGCATAAAAAAAAGACATGGAAGCTAGTTAAATTACCACAGGGAAAAAAGGCTCTACCTTGTAAATGGGTTTACAGGTATAAGATCAGCGCTCATGATAGTCAGCCAAAGTACAAAGCAAGGCTTGTTGCCAAGGGCTTTAAGCAAGAACAAGGCATTGACTTTGATGAAGTCTTCTCTCCGGTGGTCAAGATGACTACATTGAGATGCTTTCTTGCATTGGTTGCCATATTAGATTTGGTGTTGCACCAAATGGATGTCAAGACAGCGTTCTTGCATGGTGATTTAGATGTGGAAATTTACATGCAGCAGCCATAAGGGTTTGTTGAGAAAGGCAAGGAAGATTGGGTATGCCAGTTTTTAAAGAGTCTTTATGGCTTAAAACAATCACCGAGGGCATGGTACCATAAATTCCACAAGTTTATGCTTTCTCAAGGCTACAAACGTAGTGAGTTCGATCACTGTCTATATACAAAGAAGGCTAAGGATGGCAGTTGGCTGATCCTTATTTTGTATGTGGATGACATGTTGATTGCTGGCAAGCACTTGGAAGAAATTTCAGCTTTGAAGTCAAAGATGGCAAAATCGTTTGATATGAAAGACATGGGTGAGGCAAGTCATATACTTGGTATGCGCATTGAGAGAGACAGATCAAAGAAGTTGATTTGGTTATCTCAAACAGAGTATATTGACAAGGTTTTGCAACGTTTCAATATGGAGAAGGGAAAGGCACTGAGTGTTCCACTGCCACCATATGTGAAACTTAGCAAACAAGATTGTCCTGTGTCTGAGGAAGAACAGGCTGAAATGGATAAGATTCCATATGCGTCTGCAGTGGGTAGTTTGATGTATGCAATGATTGCTACTCGCCCAGACATTGCATTTGCAGTGGGAGTAGTAAGTCGATACATGTCAAACCCAGGCAAGAAACATTGGGAGGCAGTGAAAGGAATATTGAGATACCTGAAAGCTACAAAGAGTATGCGTATATGCTATGGGAGTCAGGAGCTAAGTGTAAAGGGTTTTACAGACTCAGATTATGCAGGTGACTTAGACAACCGAAGGTCTACGTCAGGGTATGTCTTTACATTGGCTGGTGGAGCAGTATCATGGCGTTCTAGATTACAAGATTGTGTTACTCAGTCTACTACATAGGCTGAATATGTTGCAGCATCAGAGGCATGCAAAGAATCAATTTGGCTTAATCGACTAGTAACAGATTTGGGAATCAAAGAAGAGATGCCTGTGTTATATTGTGATAGTCAAAGTGCTATACAATTGGCTCGCAATCCAGTTTATCACTCAAAGACAAAGCATGTGGATGTGAAGTATCATTTCATCAGGGAAATGCTCGAGGATAAGCAACTTCAGCTTGTCAAAGTTCACACCACAAAAAATCCTACTGATCTACTTACAAAAGGACTTCCCTTAGAGAGCTTTGCGCATTTTCGCAAGCAGTTAGGTGTAGGGTAGTACATCACTTCTCTACATCTCTTGTATATTAGCTTGTATAGTAGCTTCTCTCACACTTAAAGTACCACATTGGACTTTAAGTGGGAGGTTGTTGGGGTATAAAGCCCAATGTGGTCGCCCAGGTAAGTTGGCGGGCCACCAGGTATGTACACATATTCTTTTGTTAAAACCTAATAAGAACTCACTATGCTCTACACATTACAGTAGAGCGAGTTCACCATATCATCGTGCTCTTCTTCTCGCACTCTCTCTCGCGTTGCACTTCCGCTCGTACTCCTTCAAAGGCATGCTAGCTAGCATACTCCATATGCTAACTAGCATACCCAACCCAGCTGCTAGTTCTAACTAGCATACCCAACCCAGCTACTAGTTCTAACTAGCATACTCCATATTCTAACTAGCATACTAGGTATGTTAATTATCATACATATTGTGTTAACCAACTAGCTTTGTATGCTATTTAGGACCCAAGGCATGCTAACTAGCAGAGTCCATATGCTAACTAGTAGAGTCCATATGATAACTAGCAGAGTCCATATGATAACTAGCATACTCCATATGCTAGCTATCATACACACTATGCTAACTAGTATACGCATTAGGACACCCATCATGCTATCGAGCATACTAGGTGCTAACTAGCATAAATGTTGTTAATTAGCATACATCTTGTGGTGACTAGCTAACTTTATATGCTAGGTAGAACACAAGGCATGCTAACTAGCATAATCCTTATGTCAACCAGCATACTCCATATGCTTACTAGCATACCCAACCCAACTGCTAGTTATAGCTATCTAGCATAACCCTTGTCTTAAATAGCATACCCATCATGCTAGTGAGCATACTAGGTGTTAACTAGCATAAGTGGTTTTAACTTGCATACCTTTTGTGTTGACCAACTAACTCTGTATGCTATTTAGAACTGAAGGCCTGTTAAGTAGCATACTCCGTATGCTACCTAGCATAATCACTTAATCACTTTCTATTAGACAACATACTTATCATGCAATTGAGCATACTAGGTATGTAGCTAGCATACTAGGTTTGTTAACTAGCATACCAGGTATGTTAATTAGCATACATATTGTGTTAACCAACTAGCTCTGTATGCTATTTAGAACCCAAGACATGCTAACTATCATACTCCATATGCTAACTAGCATAGTCAATATGCTAACCAACACAGTCCATATGCTAACTAGCAAAAGTCTACAGATCAATATGCTATTGATCAGCATATACAAGTTACTAAGCACTAGAGATGCAATGCATAAAATGCATAAGTTGTGGTACAAGTATTTGATTGATCACCTGAGGCTCGTCTAGGAGGTGCACTAGGTGTTCTATGTACCTGTTCCTCCCCATCCTCTTTCGACAAACATCCTTCTTGTTCGGTGAAACGCGAGCCTCCACTTTCCAAAATGTGTAGACCAATTCCTTAATTTTGCCATAATAATCAATATCTAATTCTCCTAAATGATTTTCTCATATTAAACTGATCATTTAATGTGGGGAAGTGCCAGGGGAGAAAAGGCTAGAATATTGGTTAAGCTAGCAGACCGGCCACAGTAGGGATCCAAAGGAGGGAAAATAGGGATCCAAAGGGGGGTCCATCTGCAAAAGAGCCATGTGCAACAATGGGCTAAAAAGACCCTAAGGTTCAGCCCATTAAGACTTCCAAAATGCCAAGGTTCCAAAATTCAAAGGTTGTGTCCAAAGGTCAAACCTAGGGGAAATTGGATGCTTTGTGTGTGTAAAAAAAGTCTTTGCATATCCCTACATGGGAGGGGGCGAGCCCTAAAGGTAGGGGATGAGAGAGAAAGTCACACACACACAGAGGCTCCCTTTACACAAAGGGAATGAGGGACACATGTTAGCTCCCTAGGCCAGATGCCCACAAGGTGTGCCCAGTTTCTATTGGATGACCCTTGAAGTGGACCAATGAGAATTAAGCTAGAGTAAATCTAGTTTAATTAATTTAAAAACATTTAATAAAAGAAACCAATGAGAATTAAGTCTCCTAGAAGACTATTGGGCAGTCTCACAAGGGGTCCAATGAGCATTCAGGAGCCCAATGGCTTGCCTGATTCCTATTGGCCAGGAGGCAAAGGGGTCCAATGAGAGTTTAGTTTAATTATTTAATTACCTAAAGCTCTCACAAAAGGGGAAAGGGGGACACATGTCAGAAGGCTATCACTTATGCTGCTTAATGGCCATTGGCTTGACTTGGGGAGGGCCAATGAGGGCTCAGCAAGAGCAAATAGCAAGAGGGCTCGCCCAAGAGAGAGAGGGGGCTGATTTTTGCAAGGCATTATCACACACACACTCACACTCACACACAGTCTATGTGTAAAGCAAAGAAGACTATCTCTTCCCAAGCTTTAATGGAGAGCTCATCACCTACTCCAAGCTTGTGAGATAGAAGCCTACATCAACACACTCTTGGCATGTGGATGCAAATCCAACCAAGAGCCAAGCTTCAATGCATGCTCATCTCCTCTACCAAGCTAATTACTAAGCTAAAGCTATATGCTAATATGAGTGATTATGTGAGGAGATGTACATCTTTCTCGTAAGATACTCCTTCTTCCTCTCAATCTACTCTCATACCCTGCTAGCTCTCACCATCTTCGAAGGTGTGTGAGGTCTTGGGTCTGAGAACGGGGATAATTCAAGTTGTGTTTGCTAAGTGTTTTGCTTAGTGCATGAAGCTTTCATCTTCATTGCACTAGCTAGTCTTGAAGGAACACAAAGAATTGTATTGTACAATGTCTCTTTTGATGGGAGAATGTAAACACCAAGGGACTGCCATCCTTGGTCCATCCGCCCAACCTCCCTTTAATAGGATCCTAGCCCCTTTTGAACCCCTTCCCATTGGCAGCCGGCCCTTGGCCGAGTCCGTGACCCCTTGGTTTGGCCCTTGGCCTGACATTACTCCCCCCTTGGAGAAGCGTTTTCGTCCTCGAAAACAAAAGTGGGGAATTTCTTTTTAAGAACACTAATGTTTTCCCAAGTGGCACCCTCTTCAGGGCGATCTTTCCACTTGACTAAAGCATGACTACGTACATGATGACGAGCACGGAGTTCATGAAAATCTAAAATGCGTTCAGGTTCATGCGGCTGAGTGGGAGGTTCAGTGAAATCAACCAATATCTGACATATGATGCGTAAGAACACACAGCTTGGGCACACACTCTAAAAATTTAAGGAAAGTTCCTCAGCCCAGCATGCTCTTCTTCTTATATTGCACATTCAAGTACCTCCAGAAAGTCTGAAACTTGGGTATACATTTAGACACCTCTTCGTTATGATAACTCGTTTAACATACTCAAGTGAGTTTTAAATGGAGTCTTCACATTAAGTTGGTTACGGGTCGGTTAACCAAGACGGTTATTCTTGATTTCATTGAACCTTCGAATAAACCGGGTTCCGATTCAACAAACCGTTGGATCCATGAGGGGTGCCACGGTGGAAAACATTAGTGTTCTTATGAAGATACCACCACTTGTGTTTTTGAGGACGAAAACTCTTCCAAAGGGGGGAGTAATGTCGGGACACGGGTCCTACGGGCAGGGCCCTACCCTAAAGGGGGGTCACGGACCCCGGCCACAGGCCAGCTAGCAGTGTGGACAGGGGATCCTAGGGCTAAGAGCCTATAAGTATGGGCTGTTGGGTGCCCCTTTCGGACCCCTTCCCACTGGCAGCCGGCCCTTGGCCAAGTCCGTGACCCCTTGCTTTGGCCCTTGGCCTGACAGAGAAACCATAATACAAAGCCTTTTGGAGGGGGGACCGCCTCCATGCAAATCCGGTCCTCAACTGTTGTCATTAGCTTAATTTCTCTCTCTTTTGAAATTATTCTTGATGCTATCTAACTAGGTGTTATGCTTTTTGTTGCTCTCTCTCCACCCAAGCACTCTTGTAATTCTCATTAGGAATCTATTCTAATGAAATGCCACCTATGTTCATGCTCATTTTCGCTACACACAAGTTATCAGGCCATTAAATGTTACATTGGTATTAGAGCACAAGGTTTCTCTTTTCTTGCTCAAGAAGGGAGGTCCTCAAGCTAGCTACAAATGGTTGGTATTATTAATTTCCTGTGAGTAAGTAGAATAGGGATTTTTCAGCCTTGCAGTGCGCCTGCCTTTGTGCAGTTAGCGGGGCATCACCGTCGAGAGCTATGGTCTTAATAGTGGAGTCCTACGGGGCTTGCCTACGGCTTAACCACTATTGAGCTATTAGAATCTTGACAGGAGCCGGTGCTGTTTTGGTGTTGAAAGACCCTCTCTTCTATTCCTTGCAATTAATGGTATTCGAGCCGCAGGTATAGTAGCTTGAGTGCTTTTTCTAAAGGGGTAAAGAGGAGTAGCAACTAGGGCTTGAAGTGCCAAAGTACACCTAAAAAGTTTACACCTAAAGGTTGATAGAATGGCTGACAATAGTAAAGAGAGTGAAATTAATGTTGATAACTTTGATTTTGCTCATGACCAAGCTACTAATGATGCTTCAATGCTTGTTAACTATCTTGTTTCTAGGCTTCAACAAGCCATGGGCAATCCATCTCTCCAAAGTGAAGTGCAACGGCAGCTCCGTGCTCACGGGATTCTTCAAGCTAATCACCATGATGAGAGAACACCTAGGAAGCCTCCTTGTGAGACTACCAAAAGAGGTCTCTCTCCGATTCGGGAAGAAGAAGAGAATCCATACGAAGGGCTCAAGAATTTACTTCTTGATGATGCATCTCCTTCCCAAAGGAGAACTCAAGAGCCTCCACCGAAGGAACGAGAAAGAAGCGAGTCTCCCGCCACCTCGGCGGAGATGGCTCCACGAAGACGGCGGGCTAAACGCTCTCCATCACCACCAAAGCGGAGAAGACCATAGTATTCTTCTCCTCATCACAATTCAAAGAGGGATGATAAAAAGCAAGAGAAGAAAAAGGCGAGAAAGAGGACACCCTCTTCTCCATCTTCTTCATCCTCTTCCTCTTATGAAAGCTATGGTGAAGACGACAAAGATCAAGACAAGAAAAAGGCGAGAAAGAGGTCACCCTCTTCTCCACCTTCTTCAAATTCTTCATCTTCTGAAGAAAGTGATGGTGCAACCTTTGAACCATCAAAAAGAAGAGGCCATAGGAAATCCTATGCCGCATGGAAGAGGTCATCCAAGCTGAAGAAATTCAAAGAGGGAGGGAAGAGCATCTCTTTCCTTACCTATGATGGTACCTTTGGTGCTACGGACAAAGTCTTGGCCTTTATCCAGCAATTTGATGCGGCGTTTGGAGATGAGGGCTTCACGGAGTCCTCTAAGCTGCGCCATGTAGCTATGCACTTTCAAAAGTCCTCCAAACAATGGTGGTCTAGCCTACGAGCCGACGGTGAAGCTCCTCGAACATGGAAAGCTTTAAGAGCTTCCATTATGAAGCAGTTTTTGGCCACAGATGCCAAAGACAAAGTACTCACCGAATGGCGAAGCTTAAAGCTCTCTCCCAATGAATCCATCCACAAATATGTAGACAAGTTTTGGGACTTACAACTCAAAGCTACTGTCTTCAAAAAGTTGGATTTTGGAGAGCAAAAACAACAATTTTGTGCGGGCTTAACCGAAGAAATGGCGGAGTATGTCAACTCCCAAAGGCCACGTACCATATCGGCGGTAATACACCATACTATGGTGGCCTCTCGAATCAATTTCCAAACGGGGGTTAAAAGAAATAATAAGCCCCCGGAAAACAAGGGTTCCAATGAGCCTAAGGGGAAGGACAATGTCCAAAAGTCTCCTAAGGGCAACTCCAACAAAGCTAAAGAGAAGGGAGTTTACAAAGGTAAAAATAAACTCTCTCTTGAAGAGCTTGATCGTTATCGTAAGGATAACCGGTGTTTCAAGTGCGGCGAGAAAGGGCATGCGTACCACGCTTGTCCCCAAAAGAACAACCGCCAAGATCCTCCTAGAGCTTCCTTGGTTGAAAGCCAAGAGGAGGAGACTCACCAAACTCACCACAAAGGATCTCCTCTATGCCATGCTTGGGGAAAGGTAAGAGAACATGATGCTTTTATTCTCTTTGACCATGGTTCTACTCACAATTTTATATCTATAGAGTTGGCCACCAAGCTAGGCATACAATCCTACGAGATGGGAGACGTCCTACCCGCAGACAGTGCCTTCAAGGGGCAAGAAGCTTCATTCACTCCCTTAATCGGGAAATTGAGGCTTCATGTCCAAGGCTATGTGGACAAAGAGGACTTCTTTATCTCTCCTCTCAAGCATGAGGATGTAATCCTAGGGGCACCATGGTTTGACCGCCTGGCTGCCGATGTTAAATTTCCTGAAAGGAGAATCTCCTTTAAGTTCAGGGAAAAAGACATGTATATAGATGCTAAGGAAATGGGTAACACTATTCCCATTGTACATACACCAGCTTTCAACAAGTCAATAAAGAGATCTATTTCCGTGTACATGATTTTTGTTAAAGATTCTCAAAATGAACCTAATGCTTTAGCAAAAGAAAATAAAAGCAACCAAAAAGAATTAGATTTATCCAATTTTCTCAAGGGGTTTCAAGATGTTTTTATTGACGACATCCCTTGTGAGCTACCTCCTAAACGAGGTAATGATGACCATGCAATTGAACTTCTTCTAGGAAGTTCACCGCCTAACAAACCTCCTTATAGAGTTTCTCAATCTCAACAAGAGGAGATTATGCGGCAAGTGCATGAGTTAGTTGATAAGGGTATGGTTAGGCCAAGCTCATATCCATTTTGCTCACCTGTGCTATTAGTGCAAAAGAAAGACGGCACATATCGTATGTGTGTCGACTATAGAGCACTAAATAGGATCACTATCAAGAATAGGTTTCCCGTTCCATGGGTAGAAGACCTATTTGATAAGCTACAAGGATCGACCTACTTCAGTAGGATTGACCTAAAAAGTGGCTATCATCAAATAAGGATAGTTGATCAGGACATTGTAAAGACCGCATTTCGCACCACATTTGGTCTTTACGAATACATTGTCATGCCTTTTGGCTTGACCAATGCACCAGCCACATTCAACTGCTTGATGGAGAAGCTGTTCAGGCCTCATCGAACCTTCACTGGAGTGTTCTTTGATGATATTATCATCTACTCTAATTCATTGGTGGAACATAAGCAACACCTCCAGGTAATATTTCAAGTTTTGAGAGAGAATAAACTTTATGTTAATCGAAAGAAAAGTGAATTTTTCTTGCAAGAGATTCAGTATTTGGGTCATATTATCTCTCAAGATGGCATCCAAATGGATCCATCTAAGCTAGAGGTAATAAAAGGATGGCCTAAACCAAGGAATCTTCATGAACTAAGAAGCTTTATAGGTATGTGTGCATACTATAGACGCTTCATAGAAAAGTTCTCACAAATTGCGGGACCATTACATGACCTAACAAAGAAAAGCGTTAGGTATACATGGTCTGCTAAGGAGAACAATGCTTTCAAAAAGCTTATCTCTCAACCTGTGCTTACACTACCGGATCTCTCAAAACCATTTGAGGTCCAATGTGATGCTTGTGGTGATTGCCTTGGAGCTGTTTTGCTCCAAGAAGGGCATGCCATAGCCTATGAGAGCCGAAGGCTCGACCCTGTTGAGCAATCTCTAGGCATATATGAAAAGGAACTCCTTGCAGTTCTACATGCCTTAGACTCATGGAAGCACTATTTATTGGGGACTCCTTTCATTTGGCGAACGGATCACCAAAGTCTTAAGTACTTCATGACGCAGACCAAGCTCTCCAACAAACAAATGAGGTGGGCAAATTTCCTTTCTCAATTTCATTTTCATATTGCTCACATTGCTGGCAAGCATAATCAAGTAGCTGATGCACTCTCAAGACGGCTGAGAGTGAATGCGGTTTCCATAGCAACTCGCAATGATCTATCTTCAATGATAGATGAGTATGCTATTGATCCCGATTTTAGAGATGTGATTTCAGCCCTTGCATTGGGGAAGAAATAAGAACCATTTACTTTACAAGATGGTTATCTTCCCCATGGCAATAGACTATGCGTTACTAACTCACTACGTGAGAAAGTAATGTATGAATCTCATGCTCCACCTTATGCGGGGCATAGAGGGATTCAGTCTACCTTAAAGGGAATTGAAACATATTTCTATTGGCCTACCATGAAAGTGAACATACAAGAGTATGTTTCTAAATGTGTGGTATGCCAAAAGACAAAATTTGATAGAGGGAAGCAACTTGGATTGCTTCAACCCTTGCCAATCCCTAATTCGCCATGGGAGAGCATATCCATGGATTTTATCTTTGGATTGCCTAAGTCTATCCATGGGAATACGGGAATATGGACGATAGTAGACAGGTTCAGTAAATAAGCTCATTTTATACCTATCAAAAAGACTATCAAAGCCCATCAAATGGCAACCCTCTTCATTTCACAAATTTTCAAGTACCATGGCTTGCCAATGTCCATAGTGTCGGATAGAGATCCTAGAATGACCAGTAATTTTTGGAAGGGTCTCTTTGAGAATTTAGGGACAAGGCTAAACTTCTCTTCGGCCTATCATCCACAAACGGATGGCCAAAGTGAAATAGATAACCTAACCATTCTCGATCTACTAAAAGCCTATGTAAAGGAAGTAGATCAAAGATCCCAATGGGAGAAGTACTTACCCTTAGTGGAGTATGCTTACAACAACACTGTACATACTTCCACGGGAAAAGCACCTTTCGAGGTAATTGATGGAAGATCAAAAAGTCCCTTGCTAATTAAGGTACATGGGAAGATCTTCGTTGCAGATGAGTATAGCAGAGACCTACAAGAATATTTTCAAAAGATTAAGGATGCTATCTCTATCTCATAGCAAAGGCAAAAGGCTACTGCTGACAAGCACAGAAGAGCCCAAGCCTTTAAAGAAAACGATTGGGTCTTGTTAAAATTTCCAAAGGCTCGATTAAGGCACACGACGGGCAAGAATCCTACGGGCCACCAAAAGTACTATGCTAAACTAGCAAAAAGGTACTATGGTCCCTTCCAGATTCTTAGGCCAATCAACGAGATGGCCTATCAACTCAAGTTGCCCAATCATTGGCTCATACACAATGCTTTCCATGTGAGCCTATTAAAGCCTTACAAAGGAGAGCCACCTCAAGAACCAACTATTGAAGACCCACCGGAGATCAAGGACCAAGAGGAGGTGCTGCAGCCCGAGTCCATTCTCCGACATGAAGACAAGGTATTAAGAGGCAGTAAGACTATCCGACGATATCTTTTGAAGAATTAAGTTTAAGAATTATCCTTTTGAAGATGCTAGATGGATGCAAGGCATACAATTAAAGGATAACCTAAACCTTGTCAATGCTTACAATGCTTCCCAAGAGTAAGAAAATGTACAAAATGTTAAAAATGAACAAAGTTTTTGTCTTATAAGACTCTCTTTTTCTTTATTGTGCACAAAAATGAAGTAGTAAGCATGCTTAGATCAAGTTTGCGGAGACGACGTCTCCCAAACACCAAGTAGAGCTTGTCACTCTACTATGGAAGACCGATAGGACTAATGTGCAGACATGCTTGCGGCAGCCTCAGGCTCTCAAGCGCCAAATGGACTAGTCATCCATTGTGGAATGATGTCGTAGGGTAACATAGGGATCCTCTACCCGCTAAGAAAAGGACTCATCAATATGCTTTATCTTCTCTACACCATAGTCGAGGACGACTATGATTTCAAGAGAGAGGTAATGTCATAATAATCAATATCTAATTCTCCTAAATGATTTTCTCATATTAAACTGATCATTTAATGTGGGGAAGTGCCAGGGGAGAAAAGGCTAGAATATTGGTTAAGCTAGCAGACCGGCCACAGTAGGGATCCAAAGGAGGGAAAATAGGGATCCAAAGGGGGGGCCATCTGCAAAAGAGCCATGTGCAACAATGGGCTAAAAAGACCCTAAGGTTTAGCCCATTAAGACTTCCAAAATGCTAAGGTTCCAAAATTCAAAGGTTGTGTCCAAAGGTCAAACCTAGGGGAAATTGGATGCTTTGTGTGTGTAAAAAAAGTCTTTGCATATCCCTACATGGGAGGGGGCGAGCCCTAAAGGTAGGGGATGAGAGAGAAAGTCACACACACACACACACACACACACACACACACACACAGAGGCTCCCTTTACACAAAGGGAATGAGGGACACATGTTAGCTCCCTAGGCCAGATGCCCACAAGGTGTGCCCAGTTTCTATTGGATGACCCTTGAAGTGGACCAATGAGAATTAAGCTAGAGTAAATCTAGTTTAATTAATTTAAAAACATTTAAAAAAAGAAATCAATGAGAATTAAGTCTCCTAGAAGACTATTGGGCAATCTCACAAGGGGTCCAATGAGCATTCAGGAGCCCAATGGCTTGCCTGATTCCTATTGGCCAGGAGGCAAAGGGGTCCAATGAGAGTTTAGTTTAATTATTTAATTACCTAAAGCTCTCACAAAAGGGGAAAGGGGGACACATGTCAGAAGGCTATCACTTATGCTGCTTAATGGTCATTGGCTTGACTTGGGGAGAGCCAATGAGGGCTCAGCAAGAGAAAATAGCAAGAGGGCTCGCCCAAGAGAGAGAGGGGGCTGATTTCTGCACGGCATTATCACACACACACTCACACTCACACACAGTCTATGTGTGAAGCAAAGAAGACTATCTCTTCCCAAGCTTTAATGGAGAGCTCATCACCTACTCCAAGCTTGTGAGATAGAAGCCTACATCAACACACTCTTGGCATGTGGATGCAAATCCAACCAAGAGCCAAGCTTCAATGCATGCTCATCTCCTCTACCAAGCTAATTACTAAGCTAAAGCTATATGCTAATATGAGTGATTATGTGAGGGGATGTACATCTTTCTCGTAAGATACTCCTTCTTCCTCTCAATCTACTCTCATACCCTGCTAGCTCTCACCATCTTCGAAGGTGTGTGAGGTCTTGGGTCTGAGAACGGGGATAATTCAAGTTGTGTTTGCTAAGTGTTTTTCTTAGTGCATGAAGCTTTCATCTTCATTGCACTAGCTAGTCTTGAAGGAACACAAAGAATTGTATTGTACAATGTCTCTCTTGATGGGAGAAACCATAATACAAAGCCTTTTGGAGGGGGGACCGGCTCCATGCAAATCCGGTCCTCAACTGTTGTCATTAGCTTAATTTCTCTCTCTTTTGAAAGTATTGTTGATGCTATCTAACTAGGTGTTATGCTTTTTGTTGCTCTCTCTCCACCCAAGCACTCTTGTAATTCTCATTAGGAATCTATTCTAATGAAATGCCCACTATGTTCATGCTCATTTCCGCTACACACAAGTTATCAGGCCATTAAATGTTACAAATTTCATATGTGATAGGGCTATGATGGTGTTGCTTGTGACATGCAACCAAGAAAACAATCGACCATCAACATCGGGCTTCACCTGTCGTGATCTCCCCTTGTGCAAGGTGTGACGATTGACATTTAGGACCTTGGAAATTTTTGCAATAGGCATGTTTTCCTTTGAGTTCAACATTATCTACAATGCTACATTCTTCAAAAACAACTCCTCATTGGAACCTGGCTGCTTGACGGTAGCTAGTGTGCTGCGAACATTGGAGACAATTGCGGTCTGTACAGCAGCCTCCTCCTGGAAAGACTCATCATGGATCGCCTGAACATGTGGATGCTGAGCAACAAGATTCTAGATTTCCCACTTTTCTTCTGTACTAAAACCTTCAGTCCTACTCTTGAAAGCTCTCACAATCTCGGAGGAGATTTTCTTTCCTCCTCATCATTGAGGGCATGATGTTGTCGCTCAAATTTCATTTGTTTCTGTCCCGTTGTTTCCTCTTTCTTACTCTCTCATATTCTCTGATTACAGAAAGAGCTGGATCTTGGGAGTTGTAATTCATTGCATGTAGTGGCTCTCTTTTTCTTTTTCCTGAGAACTTAGACGTGCATAATATGTTACTTACTTAAAATCACTTAAATGTATAGCTGTCAACAATTGATGTTGTAATACACACATACTATGAACAAATGCCCTCACAAAACTATAGATGTGACAGAAAAAACCAATGACTTAATTTGGAGTGAGTGGGCTACACATAAGATTTGCTTACCATCAGATTACAATACGGTTCCATTTCCAGCATTGGAGCTAGTGGCAATAATGTTGGCTGTTGGTTCTCCATTTTTGTAGGTCTGTGTCAGAACGAGAGAAAGAGCTCATATTTGACAACTAATCTCTCAGGCAAGATTCCCGACACAAGGAACGAACGAGAGAGAGAGGAAGACTCAACAAACCGCCTACTAGTCTGAGAGAGAGAGAGAGAGAGAGAGAGAGAGAGAGAGAGAGAGAGAGAGAGAGAGAGACTCCCCATGTCATCTTCAGTAACTGAAAACAGAAGCACATGAGGAGGGAAAATAATTTTTTTATGGAACATTTGAAATTCAAAGGACTTGCCCATCCGGTTTCAGTATATGCTAACAAGCACAAGTAACTAGCACTGTCCGGGACAACATATTCAGTGACACGTTAACATGCTTCTACCCTCTAAGCTTTGTTGCATTTTAGATCTACCACTCATCCGTTCTACAAATTTATAGAACACATATTGTCTCTTAGATGCATCACTTGGAGATTTGAAGTTCAAGTTCTTGTTGAAGAGTAAGGGAGATCTTAATCCACCACCAAGCCACTTTGAGCAAGGTGTGAGAAGGAAAAGTGCATCTTGTATTTAGTACTTGCCCTTTTGACAAATATTAAGGAAGGTTTGGTGCATCCAAGATCCATCACAAGACCATTCTAAACATGGTGGTGTAAGAGAAAAAATGCATCCTAGATTCACTACCTTTCCATTCCACTTGTCCAAGCCAAGATCTATTCAGTTATAGAGGACCATAAGATCCACCACTTGTATAATATATGCCCTATTGAAACATAGAGATCCATAAGGTTCACCACTTGTCCAAGCTATGTTTCATTCAATCATAGAGGACCATAAGGTCCCATTCTATGCTCTATTCAATCATAGAGATACATGAGGTCCACCACTTGTTCAATCTATGCTCCCTTCAAGCATAGAGAGCCACAAGACCCACCACTTGTCCAAGCTAAGATCTATTCAAGCATAGAAAAACACAAGGTCCATCACTTGTCTAGTCTACATTTATTTATTGAAGGGTGTACAACCATAAGATCCACCACTTGTCCAAGGAACTAACCCAGTCAAGCATAGAAAGATACAAGGTTCACCACGTGTCCAATCTCTACTCTATTGAAAGACAGAGATCCATAAGGTACACCACTTGTCTAAGCTATGCTCCATTAAATCATAGAGGACCATAAGGTCCACCACTTGTCCAATTTATGCTCTATTGAAGCATAGAGATCCATTAAATCCAACACTTGTTCAAGCTATGCTCCATTCCACCATAGGTAGCCACAAGGTCCACCACGTGTCCAAGCAAAGTGCCATTCTAGCATAGAGAGCCACAAGGTCCACCACTAAATCTAAGCTCTATTTAAGCATAGAGAACCATAATTTCTACCACTTGTCCAAGCTATGCTCTATTCGATCATAGAGGATCATTCAATCATAAGGTCTACCACTTTTCCAAGCTATGATCCATTCAAGCATAGAGAATCATATAGTCACCACCACTTGTCCAATCTATGATTTACTCAAGCATAGAGATTCATGAGTTCCACCACTCATCCAAGCTCTACTGTATTCAATCATAGAGAGACACAACATCCACCAATCTAAGCTCTATTAGAACATATAGAGCCATAAGTTCCACCATGTGTCCAAGCTATGCTCCATTCAATCATAGAGGACCATAAGGTTTACCACTTGTCCAAAATATGCTCTATTGAATCATATACAGCCACAAGGTCCACCACTTATCCAAGCTAAGCTATAGTTGACCATAGAGATCCACAAGCTTCACCACTTGTTCAATCTATGGTCTATTGAAGCATAGAGATCCATAAGGTTCACCAATTGTCCAAGCTATGGTCTACTGAAGCATAGATAGCCATAAGGTTCACCAATTGTCCAAGTTATGCTCCATTCAAGCATAGGCGACCATAAGATCCATCACTTATGAGATCTATGCTCTATTGAAGCATAGGGATCCATAAGGTTCTCCACTTGTCCAAGCTATGTCCCATTCAAGTGTAGAGAGTCACTAGTTCCACCACTTGTCCAAGATAGGCTCCATTGAAGCATAAAAATAGAGATAGACACATTGCATGGCCACAAGCTTCTATCTTATCTTCAATATATAATCCCTAGTGTCAATGATTCATTGCTCTCAAGCTTCATTATATGTCCAACCACAAGTATCATGGGTTATTTATTCTCAATCTCCACCACTCGTTCAACCTAAAGTATCATGGATTATTTGTTGTCAATCTCCATCACTTGTCTAACTTATAGTCCACTGTAATATGTTTATTGTGGTTTTAAGCTTCAACTTTTTTAACCTTCTTTCATTTTTAGGATGGAATTTGAATCTGGGGAAAAAGTGCACGTGGTACTTGACAATGAAATTGTTTGTGTTGGTAGTGTGTGTAGAACCAATGAAGATTCCACTCGTTGTGATATAAAGATAGGGTAAGGAAAGTATCCATACTAGTGCACAAATCCATTCCAAACAATCTATTCTAAAAGCAGTTTATGAGAGAGAGAGGAAATAATAATCACTCTTTAAACTCAAATAGAGAATTATTATGCTAGCTCAAAAAATCTTGTGAAATTCAATCGAGATCACTCTAAGAACAGATTTCTATATGAAATCAAGTATTCATTGCATAACATGGTAATGCCATCACAACTCATGGCGTTTATCATGATACATACTCAGTAAAATGAGTCGGTTTCAAATAGATTATCAATAACTTTCATATAAGGAACTTTATCATGAGATTTGAGTATTGTTATGTAAATTTATATTCTGGAAGAAGCTCTTCACCACTTTCTATGTGGTGTAGGGTTTCAACACAAACATAGCCACATTTATCCAAGCTAAATTGTGTTGTGGTGGCTTTATGCCAAGGGGAAAATTGGGATCAAAAGTATAACATACAAAATTGGGATCAAAAGTATAACATACATTTGGGCTCATACTTTAGACCATGAGTACTATTTATATATCCTGTCCAATTTCCATCTTCTACTTCACCAACAATATATATCTCATCGTCCACACAATTGACATCTGGATCCTCCAGAAGTGAGTACCTAGCTGCCCTTGGAGATATCTTGCACAACTTCTTCCAAGTATCATGGGAATACTTATCACCACCATAAATGGAAAATAGTCATACCCTTTTGAAGATGTGTATGCACAACAATCTCATGACCAACTCCTTGTATATTTGAAGCTCGTACTTCAAAAATAACACCACTTATCTCAAAGACTTTATCCTTTGGAATGGGAAAAGTTTGTATACCAAGAGGATCATCATGCCACACATAATGTGAAAGACATTGTCTTTTAATGTCTCTTATGATTTTAGAGTCTGCAATTAAAAAATGTTTAACATATTTTGATAGACTATATGTTTTAGTTAAGTTTTATATGTCATGAAGTATCAGTTTAACATAATAAAGAATCAATTTTCTGTATGCTAATTTACATTGAAACTTTTTAGTAGATATGTTACTTCAAATTATTGATATAATAAATAATGATTTATCTTTCCTACAATTTTATATTATAAAGAAAAGGTTCAATGCATAATACTTTGAGCAAAAAGAAAGTCAAAGATCTTAAATCAATGATTAATATACTTGAAAATATACATGAAGAAACTATCATTACATGTTTTAAAAAATATATCAAACTTATTTCAAAATAAAAAGCTTAATTACATGACAAGTGGGTATAGAAGCTTATCTCATACTTGCTTCAAAGTTCAAAAATTCAGTAACTGATATGGGTGTCTCACTTATTGATGCTCCTGCCGTATTTGATACTCCATGGTCATCAATGGGCTGATCTAATTGATCACTTTGAAGTTTTGCCCATTTTTTGACATTGTCATGCTGATTTGCGAAGCTCAAAAGTCTTGTTTTAAGCTTTCTTTGGTCGTCAATATTGTCCACAAGTCATAATACTTCCCTTTTCTGCTTTAGTCCCAACTCTGTTATGTAGCCATCACTGAACATGCCAATAAGCTTGAAATTTTATTTGCAATAATTTTGAATGCACTGCTTGATTGTCAACTCCTTCTTGAGTTGTAGAAACTCGACATTTGACAATTGACTCACACTTCCAAAATCTATATCAAGGTGTCCTGCATCTAGTATTATGGATTGTGTCCCTGGATTTGAAGAACTAATAAGTCCTTCAAAGGCCTCTCCCTTGCTCAAGAACAAAAGTGTGGTGAAGAATTCTATAGCACCAGTAAATGCCAAACGCTTTACATTGTGCAATGCCCCAAGAAATTTTATTTTGACCATGTTTGTCATACTTTGCAAAGCAGACTGTAACTACACAGTCTTTATTCTTTAAGAAAAAAGGATCACACATTGTGGTCTTGTTGACCCACCTGCAATAGCCATAATGTCATCTATGAGATCTTTGAATCTTTCAGCTGACCATTATAAATTGCTCACCAAATCACATGTGTTGTCCAAGATATACAATCCTATAGGAATAGGATTGTGTAGATGGCGCTCTAAGTAAGATCTTCCCTCCATTTGGAGACTAACAACATATATAGACCATGGAAGATCTATAATTGAATCTTCTTTGTATTTCACAATGTTGATCGTCGATTGGATATAATTTCTTGCCTCTTTTGGAAAATCAATCTTCTTTGTACTACGTTGTAGTTGTGATGTCAGCCAAGCATTACAGAGTGTCAAGAAATGGGAGTAAACAACATCATTAATGTTGTATGTGGTAGAAAGCTCCTCCTAATTTTCACATGGATTCTCCTCATTGAGCACATTGATTTGCTCAAGCAACTCATCTTGAATAACTCGATCTTATTTCAGTTGCTTGATACGATCAGTCATGTCCACTACACTTGGTGTGTCCTTTGTACCCTTAGACAAAACAATCATTCCAGTCTCTATTTCTGTTTGAATCTTCTCTACTTGATCTTTGTCTAGACCACACAAATATCTAAAAACTGTGGCCGTTGGCTTCTTATTCTCTCTCTCTCTCTCATTGCTCTATGATCTTCAACCATCGATCATAAATAGGATCAGAGTAAGTGACACATATGAGCTTGTTTGGTGATGAATGATGCACTAGTAAAAATCCTTGTCATTTTGAGAAATGTCTGCAAAACCAAAACAAATTAAATATAAGAATTTTAGTTGTTTTCTCATCATATAGCCATGAGGGAGAAAGAAAAAGAAAACTTACATCCCAAGGTGTGCGAGATTCTGCACCTTCCTTTCCTCCAATTGTTGGACGTGATGGGCGTTTTTGAACTATCCGCTGACTACGAAGATGCTTAAGAATGTCATTGTAAGGTTGATGAATATATAGCACCTTGGCCTCCTCATTTGTTATGGATGATATGGTTGTTGCAACTTGTGGGGATGGATCTACAAAAATCTGGGCCTTTCTTTTATCATAAACTTGTATTAGATCCTAGGAGTCACCATCCTTTTTCGTTTCTTGAAATCTTAACATTTTGGCTGCATAAATTGAGTGTTGTCCATCAATGATCCAAACTTGTATTCAACAAGTCTTTCTTCTTCTACCTCAGTACGTGTCATTGGAACTCCAGACTTTTGGCCACAATTCTTTACTGGAATTAGATAAGCACATAATGAAGGCTGATTTGCACTTGCTCCAAAGAAGAGCATACAATTTTGTACTTGATCAGGCTTTAGCTGACAACAATTATAATGATCACGAGCAAGAAAACAATTAGTGACGGGAAGGGAATCTTGTACTCCTTATACTTGAAAGGGAAGTATGCCAAATATTTTTCCATGCCTCTTGTAGCACTCTTCTTTGCTTTTTGGACCTCATTCTCTAAGCGATCATGCTCCACAAACCTTAATAAGGATTGATTGCTTGTGACCTTTGATCTCAAAATGGCCTTATCTACATCTGCAACACCAGCTGTTGTAACACCCCTTGCCTTTTTGGTTGTGATCTTCTTATTTGATTTCTTTTCCTTCACTTGCTTGCCTTTTAAACCAATAATAATTGCATCTTGTAGCCTATCTGCAGTGATATAAAATAAATCTTCATTAACATCCCAACCTCGTGAAAACATTGTCTCCTCCTTGTCTTTGACCATTTTTTCAATGACATAGGAATTTGCCAATAGTTGGTACTCAGTATTTCCAGGTATCCCAATGTTAATGCACTCAATGTCAGGATGTCCTTCAACAGTTGAAACACTTGTAGAGACTACCTGCCCTATATCATCAAATCTATTTTCATCTTTGTCACTAGCCACAAAGACATGCACTTTATGAAATTGTGCAACTTACACTCCATAAACGTCTAAGTACCATTTTCTCTTATCATCACTTGCAAAGTCAACATTAACAGGAACCGTCACAGATTTTTGTTTTTGAACCATTTTTTCTCTGAAATCAAAGAAAACACAAATAACTAGTTAAAATCTATACTGACACATTGAATGTAATAATGCTTTGAAAGTGTATAAAACTTAATTGACACAACATTTTAACTACACTCTTTAAGACTTTTAGATTTTAAAATCGAATATTTATCCAATTTAGACATTTAATAACCAAAGTAGGTGTATCCTAGATCCCATAAGTCATCTAAAATACTTTTTTCAAGGTAGGTTATCTCAAATCCTTTAAAATAAACCATTTGAAATACAATTTTAAGATTGTATCCATCTTAGATCCACCACTTGGCCATTCTAACCAAGCCTTGAAAGGTGGGTGCGTCAAAGATCCACCAATTGGCCATTCTAAGCAAGTCTTTGAAAGGTGGGTACAATTGTTGGTGTATCTTAGATCCATCACATTGAATCTTCAAATAAATTATATAGGATAGGTAGATACTAGACTCACTATTTGGACATTCTAGTCAATTCTTGGAAGGTGGTGACGGTGGATGGGGGGAAAGGGGAACACACCCGGAACCCAAACAGTTTGCCTCTCTATATCCCAGGATAATCACTGCATCCCAATCCACTAGAGTTCACCTTCAAAACTCACACAATCAACAGCAATACACACCCATCTAGCCCATTTACAATCGTGCCACAGCACACACCACTCTCTCTTTATCTCTCACACACGCAGAGGCCCAGGGAAGTACACACATCTCCAACACCGGCACCAGATTGTCAGAACAGAGCAAAGGGAAGAGGGGGGGAAAGGGAGGAAATGACACCAAAAATTAGTAGGACCTACTTCAATTATGGTAAAAAAACATCATCTACACCATCACCAAAACCTGATACAACAGCTCTGTCAATTCAACATCAACAAGCACAAGAAAACCTTGGCAATCGACTACCCCACTTCCGTGTGGCCCTCCTCATTGAGAGCAACCCAAAAAAACCATGCAAGTCGCCTTCACAAGCTTCTTCTAAAGCTCCACACTCAAACTTTGTCTCCTTCGACTCCAAAATGCCAAGAGCTCACCTCGTCTTGAGCAAAAATATTTGCCTTCGGGCGCCAAAACTAGCCCCTTCTTCCTCTTCCTCTTATGCCACTCTCCAAGATCTCTCCGCCCCAAAACTTGCAAAAATAGGGTCCCTTGGGCGTGTGTGCTGCTCCCAAGTTACCAACCCCTCTATTCTCGGCCCCCCTGCATGTGATACCCCAAGTTTCCTATTTCGGGATCGATTTAGCTTGCATCTCCAAGCCAAGCGGGGCCCCTACGAGCACGTGAACACTTTTGCCACATCATCATCCACATCATGCTAAGCGCCACCCAGGGCTGCCGGCGCGGACGCCAGACGCGCCACCGTAGCAGCGCCCCCGCTCGGACGCCAAAGGAAATGAGCTCCACAAGCTCCCACGCCCTCATGCTCTACAATGGGCAGGGTCCAGGTGATATATCCCACGGACTTCCCCTGCCACTATGCATGTGGGTTTACCTAGTAGCCACGTGGCACTGCCCCATGCGAGCCCTCTTAGCCCCCAAAGCTCCATGATTTTCCAGATAGGCCCAAAGATGAGTTTTTTTATTTTTTCTAGCTCCAACTCCCTACAAATGGGTGCTCACCGATCCGATGATCAGGCCGTTTGAACCCATCAAAAGCTACTGTCAAGGATCTCATCTACACCCATATGCTTCTCCCCTTGACAGTCTGACAACCTCGAATGGCGCGCATTGAAAACTGGCAAGAGGCAGCAGATATTCCACAGTTAAGCCTTGTTGGCAACTTCAAAATTCAATATTTGACTGACCTGGGCTCCGTTTTACGTGCAATCACTTCCAGTGGCCTCCTCACACTTCATACTTGACAACCAAATCTGGGTCAGAATCCAAAATCATCCAATGGCACACTTCTCAAGGCGACCAAGTGGGCATCAACCTAGCCCTCGGCAAAACTTCAACTGGGCATAACTCGTAATCCATAACTCCAATTTGCAATCTGAAAATACAAGTATTCTCCATAAATCAAGCGCTATGCGTCCATACACTAACATCCTCTTGGGTCACATGTCCCTAGCTACCCTGTTCGGCAAGGATCCGCAACATACCGCACCTTCAAACTCCAGTACCTTGGGCTCCATAGCTTCGTTTGATGAGCCGTCTAGACCTGCTCCTTCAACACTTTAAGCTCTACACATCTGGCCCAAAAAATGCATTTAGATCAGCCTTCATCTGCCACCCTTTCAGGCCCTCTCTGGAGCCTTTTTGGCCTAAGAAACCACATAAAGGATACATCTCGACTGCCACTTGCCTACACAAGTCCTTCCCATCTGCTCCAGCCCTCTTACATGCATTTGTAGGCATGGACATCACTGTTTGTGCCCTCTGCTAGGATCGACATACTTTGGCTGCACCATCATTGCCCAACCCCCTTGTTGAACATTCATGTTCAACCAGAAAAACAGTTTTATTCTTCTCTCTGCTGCAAAAACTAGCAAACCAAAACAACCACCATATGTACAAGGCCCTACTCCTGCCAACTACTGCCAAACCTCAAGTGGGTTATCCCACCCCTTGCATCACATAGCTTCCGCATGGATCAAAAAACCGACATTGACTCCTTCCATCCATCTATAGCACCCTCCAATAGCGCTTCACCCATGTTTGCAACCAGCCATGCACACACATTAGGTGAAATTTGGACTCACAAAGGGGCCTTTAAGGAGTTTGACTTTACCTCTCTCTACCAAAAGGAGTGCATGGATAAAATTTTCACAAACAAACTCCAAAGTTGGCAGAGGTTTGATAGTTAGAATGTCCTTTTCAAGCTCTATCTATTGATATATAGCATGCCATGAGATTCCTCATATTTTAGAAGATTCTTTTTTTGATTCACCTAAGATGTGACAACTCTATCGGAATCTAAGTGAATCGAAAAAAGAATCTTCTAAAATATGAGGAATCCCATGGCGTGCTATATCATTAGATAGAACTTGAAGAGGACATTCTAACTGTCAAACATCCGCCAACTTTGGAGTTTGTTTGCAAAAATATCCATGTGCCCGTTTTGGTACAGAGAGGTAAAGTCAAACTCCTTAAAGGGTCCCTTTGTGAGTCCAAATTTCACCTAATCAATATGCCCAAAGCACCTTAGCAGTTCTTCTCACTTTTGCATGCCTCATTAACATACCTGGCTATGTAAGCGTACCACCTGTACTAACCAATGCATATGGTCCTGCAATCACACCACCTACTTTGACCAACAATTATGACCTCCCTCCCAACCATGTAAAGAAGATTTCATCTCCATGGAACTCCGTATCTAGCAGATAACATACCTCACTATTGCCCTTACAAGCATACACGCCAGCCATGTATTGCGTACGTCTTTAGACATCTTGGATTCACCCTCGACATCTCCTTCATTTGCCATATGACATGCCTACTTCACTGGACTCCCCACAGGTAGAGGGATTAATCCTTGCATAACTTGTACCCTAGTCAAAGCCTTATCCACAAGCACTTGAATCCCTTCATCCATGGCATCCTCGGCATCATCAAAGCCCCAATCAGCTTCACATCCACAACATACGTGGTCAAAAAGTCCTACATCTCTAACATCATCATGGCAATACATAGGCACCTCCAGCTGCTCTTCAACTTGGTCAACATCTATCACCTCATGAGCTTCAAAAATATGCCCAATCCCCTCGGTTTTTGCATCATCACCATCCCCTTGCCGATTTGGTAGGATAGTTTGGCTATCTATAAAATCAGACTTACCCTTCTTTGCAACGCTTTGAACCAATTGCACTGCCACAGCCACTTTCACTGCTACTTTCATCAACATGGCCGCCAATAGAGCACTGTATCTCACCTTTGATAGCATATCCTCTCTCACTAGCTTGGGCACTTCAACCTGTTCTTCTTCCACATTTTCTACAACCACATCATTAGACACATAATCAGGCAGCTTTACCTTTACCAACACCGGCTTATCAAACTTGGTCTCTTTGTCATAGGATGAGGGCTCATCCGATCCATCTTCATCACTGCCTCCAAGAAACTGGAACTAGACTCTCCATCTTCATCAGTGTCATACATTGACTTGGTATCAGCATCTTCAATTGCCTGTTGCTCCACAAAATTTTAGCCATCATCTAAGCTTTGCACACTTTCTTCATCTCCTTCTGAACCTTCAATTTCTGCAACTTGACTGCTATCTTCTACCTTCTCATGCAAGCTTTCCACAAGAACAGGCTCTCCCTTTTTACTCTGCTCTGGAAACCCACCACGGCTTCCTCTATGGCATGCTAGCTCACTCCAACAGGAGGCTTATCCTTCTTGACAAGCTCGTCCATCACGGGCACATGCACATCATGAACTAGAAACTTCCAAAGAAGATAATCTATTGTTGGCCTTACCTCAGCTGGCTTTTCATTCCGCACCATTGGCACTGCCTTTGACTGAACCATAGAATACTCTACTAGTCTTGCAACATGCAAATAATTTGCAGGCTTCAGCAAACCCAGCTCCAACTTCTGCTTCATCTTTTTGCTCTTCATCTTGGCCAGATACACCATGTCATCATAGGTATCAGCACCGTCTTCTACCTTATCTCTGATCCTCGGATGCAAGCACTCAAGAAACTTTGATAGCTTCAAAAACTGGTTTCCTTTCACCTCAGTGGTGACCTTTAACTACTTCCAACAGGCTTCAAACTGCTCAAGAAAAATAAAAAAATATTTATTTACGTCTTGGTGTACCACTTTTAGCTTTTCACCAGCCTCTGTCGAGGTGACTACTTCTCAAAACCGCTCCAAATACTGCCTTTGCAATTCTTGCCATGAACCTCGACCACCAGCCTTCAAATCATTGTACCAAATCTTTTCCCGTCCGCACATCAACAAGGGAACCATCTGCAGCTTTTTTGCATCCGTCAACATACGCAACGATAGCATCCATAACTCAAAATCTGCTAACCAATCTTCAGGGTCTTCAACACCTTTAAATATGGGGCCAAAGCTTGGCTCCATCATCTCTGTTATCTTCCAATGAAACACCCAAAATGATCGACCATCCCCCAATTGCTGATCATCTTTCAAACACCTACTTCAAACTTCAAATTGGAGCATCAACACTCCTCAGTGGGGGAACCAGAAGATGGATGGGGGAAAGGGGAACACACCCGAAACCCAAACAGTTGACCTCTCTATAGCCTAGGATAATCACTGCATCCCAATCCACTAGAGTTCACCTTCAAAAATCACACAATCGACAACAATCCACACCGATCCGGCCCGTTTACGACCGTGCCGCAACACACACCACTCTCTCTTTCTCTCTAACACACAGAGGCCCAGGGAGGCACACACATCTCCAACACCAGCACCAAATTGTCGGAATAGAGAAAAGGGAAGAGGGGGGAAAAGGGAGGAAACAACACCAAAAATTGGTAGGACCTGCTTCAATTATGTTAAAAAAATATGATCGACACCATCACCAAAACTTGCTACAATAGCTCTGTCGATTCAACATCAACGAGAACAAGAAAAACTTGGCAATCGATGGCCCCGCTTCGTGTGGCCCTCCTCGTTGAGAGCAACCCAAAAAAACCATGCAAGTTGGCTTCACATACTTCTTCTGAAGTTGCACACTCAAACTTTGTCTCCTTCGACTCCAAAAGGCCGAGAGCTCACCTCGCCTTGAGCAAAAAGATCCGCCTTCGGGCTCCAAAATTGGCCCCTTCTTCCTCTTCCTCTTTTTTCGCTCTCAAAAAGATCTCCTCCCCAAAACCTGCAAAAACGGGGTCCCTTGGGCATGTGTGCCACTCTCAAGTTAGCAGCCCCCTCTATTCTCAGTCCCCTTGCATGTGACGCCCCAACTTTCCTATTTTGGGCTCAATTTGTCTTGCATCTCAAGTTACCAACCGTGTGAACCACTCTCCAAGCCAAGCGAGGCACCGACGGCGCCGTCGGTGCGCCCTCCTCATGCCTTCAAAAAATTGTGGCCCCATACGGGCGCATGAACACGACTACCACGTCATCATCCACATGGCACTAAGCGCCGCCCAAGGCCACCGGTGGGCGCCAAACGTGCCACCGCAGCAGCGCCCCCGCTCAGACGCCATAGCAAACGAGATCCCATGCCCTCATGCTCTACAATGGGCACACGGGCCAGGTGATATATCCCGCGGACTTCCCCTGCCACTGCGCATGTGGGTTTACCCAGCAACTAGGTGGCACCACCCCATGCAAGCCCTCTTTGCCCCCAAAGCTCCATGATTTCCCAAATAAGCCCAAAGATAGGGTTTTTTTTTTTTTTTTGGCTCCACCTCCCTACAAATGGGTGCTCACCGATCCGATGATCGGTCCATTTGAACCCACCAAAAGCTATTGTCCAGGAGCTCATCTACACCCATATGCTTCTCCCCTTGATAGTCTGACGACCTTGAATGATGCGCATTGAAAACTGGAAAGAGGCATCTGATATTCCACAGCTAAGCCTTGTTGGCAACTTCAAACTTCAATATCTGACTGACCTGGGCTCCATTTTACGTACAGTCACTTCTTGTGGCCTCCTCACACTGCATACTTGATAAGTAAATCTAGGTCAGACTCCAATATCATCAAATGGTACACTTCCTGAGGCGGACAAGTGGGCATCAGCCTAGCCCCTTGCAAAACTTCAACTGGGCATAACTCGCAATCCATAACTCCGATCTACAATTTGAAAATAGAGCTATGATCCATAAATTGAGCACTATGCGTCCATACACTAACATCTTCTTGGGTCACCTGTCCCCAGTTGCCCTGTCTGGCAAGGATCTGCAACATATTGCACCTTCAAACTCCAGTATCTTGGGCTACATAGCTCTGTTTGATGAGCCGTCTGGACCTATCTGGAGCCTTTTTGGCCTAAGAAACCACACAAATCATACATCTCCGCTGTCACTTTCCTACACTAGTCCTTCCCAGCTGCTCCAACCCTCTTATATGCATTTGTAGGCATGCACATCATTGTGTGTGCCCTGTGCTAGGATCGACATACTTTGGCTGCACCAACGGGTGCAAAGCACAAAATGGAGCCCGAGGCCTCAACGCCAGGGCCGTGCACGTCGAGCTCATCCAGGGAAATGAACAGGGGGCACCACCTAGCTTTGAGCAGCTAGGACGCAGACAACGGTGATTTAAAATAGTGCAAATACTGCAGACCGTAGAGAGAGAGAGAGAGGAAGAAAAATGTAGGTGATGAAAACCCCTTGGGATGTGAGGGAAACTTGATTCAACACGATATTTATACAAACCTCAATTTTGGTGAGATGGCGATTGTGGGGGGGAGAGAGAGAGAGAGAGAGAGAGAGAGAGAGAGAGAGTGGAGAGAGAGGGCCTATAGTGAGTTCTCTAGAGAAATCTCATATACACGAAGACTCTACTCTTGTTTCTGGCAACCCTTGGAGTCAAGTTGTGTGCATGGCTTCCTTCTCAAGTGCTAATTCCCAAGTGCCTCCCCCGATAGTGACCTCTCAGTGCCCTTTTATAGGTGCAAGCTACATTAGTTTAGGATAATCTTGATTAGGTTAGGGCCCTAATCAGGAGAGAAAAAGAAGGATTTGGGTCCCAAATGGTTGACCCTTCCTTTGTCTTAGAAGAATTTTTAAAATGATATCTCCTAAGTGGGCCTTTGTGACCATCACCTAGAGAGAGGTGGCAATATACAATTGGTTTTTATACAATATTTTTGTTTGAAACTGGGAAAAAATAGATTACCCTATAGATATTTACTACGAAGATGTGTCGTGGGTGAGATGCGGGTGAATCGTGAGCTTTGGTGGTGCATCGGTGTAGCGCGTTTGCGAGTGTCGGGGCCGGTCGGGGTATGCCTTCGGCGTCATTTCTTGATGTCGTGTCGTCATCGGGTGATTTTGGTCGTCTTTTTGTTGTTGTGTTGGGCTTTGATCGTCAAGTTTCTTAGTTTTCTTCTTTTTGTGTGTGCATAAGGCGTGCTATGTTTGTTTGATATATGTCCGTGCATGTGCCGTGTTGTTGTGTATGTATGTGCATATGCTCGTGAGTGCGTAAATGCGTGTGTGGGTGGATATAACCATGTGAGTGCGTAGGTGTTGTGAGTGTGTGTGCGTATGTATGTGGGGGTTGTGTGTGTGTGTGTGTTTTGGTGTGTTTTGTGTGATCCACAAGAGTGTGTGTGTGTGAACGAGAGTATAGGAGACGTATTTATTGTTAGGAAATAAGACGTAGCTAAATAGATTTTTGAGTAGATTACTTAATGGAGAGAGATAGATTTCACACACAAGAGATTATAGAGTAGAGAGAGAGAGAGAGAGAGAGAGAGAGAGAGTACACACGATATACGTGGTTCACCCAATGTGGGCTACGTCCACGGGAAAGCAGCCACTCAATGGCTTTAGCACTTTAAAAGAAGAAGTAGTTTACAAAGGGATTAAACCCTTGATAGAGCTCCCGCCTTGCTTCACTCTCACCACCTCACACTCACCTTGTTGCATTAACTTCACACTATGAAATGTGTGTAGAAATGGCCTCCTTTTATAGGCCAAAAGGGTTGTCCTCTCTTATGAGAGACAGCCATGTGTAGCCGCCCTTGTGCGAATAAGTCCAAATCGGACCCTCCAATCCGCCCATGTGTGGCCGCCCTTGAGAAGACAAGTCCGCTTTTGAATTCAGCCACCGGCCACCGGCCATTGACTTCCGACCACCGACCACCGGCCATTGACTTCCGACCACCGGCCATCGGCCATTGACTATCGGCCACCGGCCAACCGATCGGTTGTTTTCCGACCGCCGTCCGGCCATAATATTCCGGCAAAAAGGAATATTCCGGTGAAAAAAAAAAGTCTCGGGAGCGGAGGCCTCCGCCCCCAAGGCCTCTAAAGTTGCCCCTGATTCTTGTCGGTGAAAACTTTGGTTTCCGGTGAGTGATTTTCCTTCACGCACGATGGCTTCTCCTCATAATCGGGGCCTTACAAATGTGCGCTTTTACCACAGAAAATTACAAGGGTAAATCAGGCTCCATACTTAACATTTATTATATTTTTTTATATCTTTACGTGCTACTTGCTCGGATACACAAAGAGCGTGAGTGAGAGTGAGAGAGAGTGCCTGAGGGTGTGGTGGAGAGAGAGGGACTGAGGTGAGTGTGTGGGTGTGGGTGTGGGTGTGTGTGTGTTGGTGTGTGTGTGCGTGTATTGATGTGTGTGGGTGTGTGTGTGTGTTGGTGTGTGTGTGTGTGTGTGTGTGTGTGTGTGTGTGTGTGTGTGTGTGTGTATTGGTGTGAATGAGACACACACACACACACACACACACATAGAGAGAGAGAGAGAGATTACTCTCTGTTGTGACCTGCATGGCGGCCCAAATGAGGGAAAGAGAGAGAGAGAGAGAGTGGGAGTGAGCAAGAGGCTGAGGGGGTGAGGGTGAAAGAGAGTCTGGGGTGAGTGTGTGTGTATGGGTGTGTGTGTGGGTGTGAATGATGAAGAGAGAGAGGGATTACTCTTGTCCCATGCATGGCGCCCCCTTGTGGGTTGATGAACGAGAGGGAGAAAACTTATTTTATGCGCCCTATGGGCTTGGTGACACAGGAACGAGGGGGGGGGGGGGGGGAGAGAGAGAGAGAGAGAGAGAGAGAGAGAGAGAGAGAGAGAGAGAGAGAGAGAGAGAGAGAGAGGTGGGTTGGTGGATCCAAGCAGGAGAGAGAGATCTTGTCCTCTCGTGATAATGGAAGAGAGATGAAGAGAGTGTGGCCAACTGAGAGGCGGCCCACTGCATGCAAGCATGGGAGGGAAGAGGGTGGCGGGTGGCAGGTTAAGATGTTTTTTTTTTCTTTCGTTTATTATTATTAGGATCCCCCCGTGTAAGGTTGGTTCAGGCCGTCAGTGGGTGCATCCAAGATCCACCACTTGGCCATTCTAACTAGGTCTTCAAAGGTGGATGCAATGGTTGGTTTCTCCTACATCCACCAACTTCCCAGTTTAAACAAAATGTGTGCAATATTCACACCTTAGATCCACCACCTGACCATTCTAACCAAGTCTTGAAGGTGGTTGCAATTTAGATTCACCACTTGGTCATTCTAAGCATGCCTTGCAAGGTGTATGCAATGGTTGATTTCTCCTACATCCACCAACTTTCTATTCTAAAAAAAGCGTGTGCAATATGTAGACCTTAGATCCACCACTTGGCCATTCTAACCAAGTTTTGAAGGTGGTTGAAATTCAGATCCACCACTTGGACATTCTAAGCACGTCTTGCAAGGTGTATGCAATGGTTGGTTTCTCCTGCATCCACCAACTTCCTATTCTAAACAAAGTGTGTGCAATATGTAGACCTTAGATCCACAACTTGGCCATTCTAACCAAGTTTTGAAGGTGGCTACAATTAAGATCCACCACTTGGTCATTCTAAACAAATCTTACAAGGTGGATGCAATTGTTGGTTTCTCTTACATCCACCAACTTTCCATTTTAAACAATGTGTGTGCAATATGTCCTTAGATCCACCACTTGGCCATTCTAACAAAGTATTGGTAGGTGGGTGCATCCATCATCCACCAGTTGGTCATTCTAACAATGTCTTAAAGTTAGGTGCATTCAACACTTGTCCATCATAAGACTTGTAATTTTACACTTTTGTAGGATGAGTAGACCCTAGATCCACCACTTGGCCATTCACATTAAGATTTGGAAAGTATGTGCATCAAAGATCCACCAATCGGTCATCCTAACCAAGGTTTGAAATGTGGATCCAATTGTTGGTGTCTCTTAGATCCACCACCTTGTAATTTCAAATAAAGTGCATAAAATAGGTAGACCTAAAATTCCCTAGTGGGCCATTCTAACCAAGTCTTGGAGAGTGAGTGCATCCAAGATCCAACATTTGGCCATTCTAGCCAAGTTTTGGAATGTGGGTGAAATGTTTGGCGTCTCCTAAATACTCCAGTTTAGAATTTCAACAAAGTGTGTGAAAAAGATAGACCTTAGATACACCACTTAGCCATTCTAGCCAATTCTTGAAGGTGGGTGCATCTAAGATCCACCACTTGGCCATTCTAACCAAGTCTTGTAAGGTGGATGCAGTGGTTGGCTTTTCCTATATCCACCAACTTCTCATTTTAAACAAAGTGTATATGTAGACCTTAGATCCACCACCTAGCCATTCTAACCTAGTCTTGAAGGTAGCTGCAATTAAGATCCACCACTTGGCCATTCTAACCAAATTTTGCAAGGTGGATGCAATGGTTTGTTTCTCCTACGTCCACCATCTATCAATTTTAAATAGTGTTTTAGAAAAGATAGATCATAGATCCACCACTTTGCCATTCTAACCAAGTATTGGTAGGTGGGTGCAGACCGTAGATCCACCACTTGGCCATTCTAACCATGTCTCACATTTAGGTGCATTCAACACTTGGCTGACATGGCACTTGCAGTTTTACACAAAGTTTGTGGGATGAGTAGATCTTAGATCAACCACTTGGCTATTTTGACTAAGAATTGGGAAATAGGTCAAAGATCCACCACTCGGCCATTATGAACAAGGCTTGAAATGTGGATCCAATTTTTGGTGTCTCCTAGATCCACCACCTTGCATTTTCAAATGTGAAATAGGTAGACCTTAGATTCCCCAATAGGCCATTTTAACACAGTCCTAGAGGGTGAATGCATCCAAGATCCAACAGTTGTCCATTCTAGCCAAGTTTTGGAAAGTGGGTGCAATGGTTGGTATCTTCTAAATCCTCCAATTTACAACTTTTAACAAAGTGTGTAAGAAAGGTAGACCTTGGATTGTTAGCCATTCAAGACAATTTTTGAAGGTGGGTGCATCCAAGATTTACCACTTGGCCATGCTAACCAGATTTTTCAAGGTGGATGCAATGGTTGGTTTCTCCTACATCCACCAACTTCTCATTTTAAACAAAGTGTGTGCAATATGGAGACCTTGATCCACCACCTAGCCATTGTTACCAAGTCTTAAGGGTGGTTGCAATTAAGATCCACCACTTGGCCATTCTAGCCTAATCTTGCAAGGTGGATGCAATGGTTGGTCTCTCCTACGTCCACCATCTATCAATTTTAAATAGTGTTTGTAGGAAACATAGACCGTAGATCCACCACTTGGCGATTCTAACCATGTCTAAAAAATTGGTGCATTCAACACTTGGCCATCATAAGACTTGTAATTTTACACAAATTTTGTGCGATGAGTAGATCCTAGATCCCACCACTCGGCCATTATAGCAAAGGCTTGAAACGTGGATCCAATTGTTGGTGTCTCCTAGATCCACCACTTGTAATCTCAAATAAGTATATGAAATAGGTAGACCTTAGATTCCCCAGTGGGCCATTCTAACCAACTCCTAAAGGATAAGTGCATCCAAGATCCAACAGTTGCCCATTCAAGCCAAGTTTTGGAAGGTGGGTCCAATGGTTGGTGTCTTCTAAATCCTCCAATTTACAACTTTCAACAATGTGAGGTCCCCACGCCGCCGTCTCAAACGACGGATCTCATGGTAAACATGGTGGCCACTAGATCTATAGCGGAAGCAAACAAAGTGGTTCACAGTTCATCTAGCGGACGATCTCTCATCACAAAGTGAGTCGAGTTCGAGCCTACTAGCAACGAGATCTAGCTCCACCTCACAGGGGAAGAGTGCTTAACTTATCTAGCGATCCTAAGACCCACCTTCCAAGAGGAGAGAAATCCCAGGTTCCTTTTTCCCCATGTTTCAGAGGCACGTACACTTGAGACTTCACCGCTCTAGGGGCAATGAGTAATACTAGTGTCTCTTTCTTGGCCTTCCTACTCTTCTAGCAGCTGACATCTCACTTCGTCCACCTCTTCTTCTGTAAAAGGTATATTCGTGATATTCTCCGTTGTAGAATCGAAGATCTCAAAATTCTTGATATAATCTTCAAACCGATCCCTATGAATCCTTCGGGATGATCCAAACATAGCCTCAAGGGATGGCTTCCATAACTCGCTCAGATCCCCTTTTAGCGCTCTTTCGGCTCGGAAACTTTCCATTTGTCTTTCTAGCCTTGGCGCTTTCTGTGACTTTGTTTCCTTGATTGGTACCTGTAGAGTTTCTTTCTTTCCCTTCTTTGGCTCTGGCGGCTCTTCTAGCATTGTCTCTAAATGATGCTTCAACCTTGTGGCTACCCTGGGCACCTTAGGAGGTTCTTCTTCTTTGTCTTCTTTCAACTTGAGCCAATCATTTTGTGAGGGAGGTAGAGGCCACTTTCCCTTTGCATGCAATGCTCCATAAATGACTTTTGTTATCAACTCACCAGGTACAATATAGGTGGGATTTTTGGTCCCCATCTTCACAAGATTGTCGTGGATGTAAGCGGCATAATTTATCTCTTTTGGTTTGCTCTTCTGCATTGCCCAAGTGAAAGTGGTGGCAATAGCTCCAGGTGGCATCCTGTATTTCTGTGGCCGTTTGGTACACATGTGGAAGTATTGATTGTATAGTTGGCTCATGATATCCACCTTTGGGTTTGCAATATCTTCAAATGTATAGCTATTCTTCTTTTCTGAGTAGACCTTAATGTCATCTCGCCTCTTTGTCACACTGTCTCCTTTGTTAGAGATGTCAAGTGCTGCTGCCACCACCTTCTCTGTGATGAAAATCATTGTATTAGGCTTGCCTTGCAGATCTGTAACTCGGGCTATGCCATCCTCTTTGATTGTGGTGACAAATTCCCACACTCTTTTAACATCAATACCTGCTGGCAAGGCCTCAAAGTAATTGTGGAGATCCAGTTTCTCCAAGTAATCCTCCATCTTGCTCCTGACAAATTCATTGAGCTCTCGAGGTATCATGGGTAGCTCCATTGCATTTCCCTCTGAATCTTTAAATACTCCTTGGTAGATTCTCAGATCATTGGTCTCTAGTAGGTCATCTTGAATCCAAGTGCTTGTGGGCTTCAGGGTTCCTTCTGGGATAACAAAAGGCTCCACTTCTTCTAAGTAGTCCTTGATAGTCATCCTCTTCTTCTTTGCAGGTGATTTTGTTGCTGCCATGGATCCTGTTGCACTCAGTAGTCCAAAGTTAGCGTTTTTTACAGATTAGCTGATAAACTGAGTTTTGACTATCCAAATGACTTGAAAATTGAAATAAGAACTCAAAAGGAACTAGAGAAACCCTGCATGTGCCCACAGTAGATTTTTGGCTGAAAAATAATCATGTAGACATCCTACGCGTAGGATGTCTACCTTCTCTGTTTTTGGTGAAACTTGACAGGCTTGTGGCCCTTGACCTGTGCAACATGGCTATGTAATTGGAATTGGGTTTGGGCATCAAAAAGTGCAATTTTGAGCAGATTTAGGCTTTTGGCTCACAAATTGGGTAGGATGTCCTGAACAAGTGGCAAATGATATTCAATTGGGTTGAAATTTGATATATAGGCTTCTTATACCATTTAAAAGGCTCCCATGAAGTCAATTCTTACACAGAAGGTCAATATGACACTGGAGACATCCTACGCGTAGGATGTCTATTTTCTCAAAATGACTTGAAGTTGGTTCTATGGGTAGCCCTTAGCATGTAGAACATGGCCCTGCTCTTAGATTTTGATTTGGATAAGCTTTGGTGTTGTTAAGAGCATGCGTAGTGTTTTTAGGCTCAAAAAGTGCATCTTGGAGGTTTTAGGGGCCAAATGTGATGGGAATGGCTTGAAATTTGATACATAAGCTTGTGAAGGTGATATAAAGACATCTGGAACTCAAAAACACCAGTTGGAGGTCAAATAGGTCATTTAGACATCCTACGCGTAGGATGTCTATTTCATTAATTTTCATATCTGACCCCACAGTTAGTTTGGCAATGTGCTAATGAGTATATTGTGCAAGTTTCATGTGATTTGGACTAGTTTTGGTAGGTCTATGACCCATTATTGCCTCTATGCTCTGACTTTCTGTTTTTTTATGCATATAAGGTCAACTCTTGTCCAAATGTGATGAAACTTGATGGCTAACACGTATAAGCTGTGTAGAAGCTGTGTATGAGGTCAGATGTTGAATTTGGTTCCAAAACATGGCCTTGAGACATCCTACGTGTAGGATGTCTCCTGATGAAATTTATATGAGAAATGCTACTGGTACATGCCTTGAGCCCCCTTGAGTCCCCTTTAAGCCCTATTTCAATAAAAAAGTCAAAAAGATAGATAGAAACTCCCTGTTTGGCTTTCAGAGCTTCTGAGCCGTTTTCTGACTCTTGGAGTAATTTTCGGCGATAAAATTTCTTGACGTTAGTCTCCATAGCTTCATGGTTCCTTGGGGATCCTTGCCATATGGTTTTTGTTGGCTTTGGCTTCACCGGAGCTCGTTTTCGCAATTTGTCGCTCTGGAAGCGCCCGTGGTTGCGTTCACATGTCTTCAATGACTTGTGGTGGTCTACCACCATAGGACTTGGTTGCTGATGGTCTAGGAAAGCCGCTCGTGAAGTTTGGTGGAAAACGGACATCCGGTTTGGCCGTGAGAGCTAGTTGACGCTTTGTGTGTCTGATGCCGTTTCTGAAGCTTAGTCCCTCCTCGGGTTGCCTTATGGCCATGTGGGCTATATAGGCTTGTAGAGCATGTTGAGATGCTCCTACCCATGAGTTTTGGTAGCATTTGGGCGACTTTCCACCGATTTACCATTTGGTGGCCTCTTGCAGGGCTCTAGAGGTTAGGGTTTTTCCCAATGGTTTTTTGCCGCCTTTGTGCATTCAAGAGTGGTCTCCTATGCTAGGGTAAACCACCGATGAAGCCTTATTGCTTTTGGGTTAGCCGTTAGGTGGCCACCTCTACCTATAGGTCTCTACTGCTCGTTCCCGTGTGAACCCTACACTAGTTTTCGCGACAAAACATCTAACATACGCGAAAAGCTCAAGGTGGTGAGACTACCTCTCATATCTGGAGCCTGTCGGGTGGTCGTGCGCGTCGTAGAAGCAGCTGGAAGTCCGGTTCGCTCTAAGTGGCAAGAGCTCTCTCTCAAGAAGGAAATAGTAGAAATGAGCTCTAAGTGAAGTGAAAAAATCTTATAAGGGGGGTCCCCGAACCACTTTCTATGAAATTTGACATGTGCTCCCAACTTCTTGCGAGATGCGGTTTAGGCTCAAAAAATTCTTGATTTGGACTCCATTTGCCCAGTTTCTGAGAAATTTGACGTTTCGGTCAAAATCTGGCCAAAACACGCCTTCCGCTCCATTCACATAATTGCACCCCCATTGTACCATCGGTTGTCCTACAGTCACTGATTATCCCCATATTGTTTTTTTTCATTACGATCGTATTTCACCTGCTTTTTGTATTTTTGAAGTTTTTCTGCCGATAATTAGTAAAATTAAAAAGAAAATAGAAAATTAAACCCAAAAATTTTCCAAAAATCACAATAATTAAAAAACATCACAGCAAAACACTATATACACTCGCATGCACTTTTTATGACCGGATTTCTCCGTTTTACCAATATTTTGCCCGAAAAATGACTATTTTTACATATATACACACACCTAGGGGCCTGATTTGGCGTTTAGCCCCATATACTTGTAGATTCGTGCTGTATAAGGGCATATGTACTTAAGTTAGTCCAAAAAATTTCGCAATCAAACAAAAACCCTTCAAAATAGTCGAAAAACATGCCCTTTTTTGCTCTTTTTACCTTCATTAGGCCGCATTTGAGAATGCCTCCCCCCCTCCTGGTCGGAGTCCTCCCGGATGACAAGGTATCGCCTCGATGTATGTGCAGTGCATGGGTTAAAATTTGTGCTAATGCTTGGCTGTGTAATGTGGCCCTATTTGATGCATACTTAGTCAATGCATGGAAAAATCAATGTTGTGCAAGAGGAGAGAATAAGCAAGATGCTTATTGGCATTCGTCGTCGAGGTTTCCTGTTTGTTGTTGATTTGGTTGGCGGATTTTCTTTGCAAGTAAAATTTGTAACTCGACAGCTCTCTGTTTGATCGTCTTTCTTGCAAAAGTCGCTTGGTTTGCCGCTACTGTCGATATGGCCATGGTTGTCTCCGTGGAGAGAATTGTCGTGGCGGAATTTGTGAGGTCCCCAACCCGCTTATACCGAGATCAGGATGGGATCCTTGACAGGTCTCTAGGTCTGATAAAAATCAGAGTCTCTAAATAAGAAAAATCCAAGGAATAGACCTTTACCCCTATTTAAATCCATTTGCTAATTTCCCATATTTATTTTATCCTAAAAATAGAGTATTTTTGCTAAAGTAATAAGATAAATTAATTATCTGAGCTTGACCTAATTATCACCGGATCCCCCCAACATATAATTAACCTCTGCTAAATAATTCAAATTAATTTGAATCCATTTGCTAATTTATCCTATTTAATTTGTCTTAAAAACATAGTATTTTTGCTAAAGTAATTAGGTAAATTGTTTATCTGAGCTTGACATAATTATCAAGGGTTTCCTAACATATAATTAACCATTGAAAAAAAAACTCAAAACATTTTGAATCCATTTACTAATTTTTCTTATTTAATGTGTCTTAAAAACATAGTATTTCTGCTAAAGTAATTAGATAAATTAATTATTTGAGCTTGACATAATTATCATGGGTTTTCTAACATATAATTAACCATTGTTAAATAGCTCAAAGCATTTTAAATCAATTTACTAATGTCCCCTATTTAATTTGTCTTAAAAACAGAGTATTTCTGCTAAAGTAATTAGGTAAATTAATTATCTGAGCTTGACATAATTTTCTTGGGTTCCTTAACATATAATTAACCACTCATAAATAGCTCAAATTATTTTGAATCAATTTGATTATTTTCCCCTTTAATTGTCTCTAAAAAATAGTGTAATTTTGCCTAATTAATTAGAAAAATTACTCAAAAAACTATAGGATAATTTTTCTAGCTTAATTACTATCTAATGAAGCTCTGAAAATTACCTCAACTAAATATAAGCTTAATTAATATATTTCCCATTAATTCATGGTTAATTTGGCTAATACCAACCCTAATATGATAGGATAATTAATTAGCTTAGCATTACCAATCTTAATTACAACCATCAACAGAGAATAATTAAGTAAGAGAGTATTTATGAGTATACATAGAACTAATCTTTAATTTATTAACAAAATAGATTAATCTAGCCTTGCTAATTAAGAAGGACTAGACTAATTACCGTTTAGGTTAATCAACTAGAGCTTAATCTCTAGTGATTTCTGCGTAGCGTTCTCTTTAGATGAGAGAGAGAGTGTCAAGGCTCTGAGTCTGTCCGAAATTGTGAAGCAAGGGTCATATTTATAGGTTTCTGGGCACTCACAGGCTGGAAAATGGCAATAACTTGCATCCAAGCAGCCCTATAGGTCAAAAAACGTCCCTTGCTTCTAAATCTAGTCCCAGCCAGGTTCCCCACAACTCCACACAGACCCCCTAGCTTCCAGAATTGATTTTTACTAATTTCACTGATTTTTAATGATGAAAATTGGAAATATCAGTAATTTCTAGAACCTTAGGATAAGAAAGTCTTTATTAATAATAATTACTAAAACCATCCAATTTTACTTAACTAATTAAATTCTTAGTGTAACCTTTCAAAGCCCGTAACTTTTCCAGATTTTATCAGAATTCTGTTCTGAAAATTTCTAGCCCTGGGTTTATTGTGCTTAAGATTCCAAAAATACCAATATTTGCCATGGTCAAACAATTCTGCATTGCTTTTTCAATAATCATATCAGTTTGATTAAGTTGTATACAATCTTTAAGGTTTCAGAAACTGGAAACCTTACAATCACCCCAACTTAAGAATTTGAAATGCCCTCATCTCAACCGAAATTGAGAAAATCTTTGAGAAGAGAAATTCATCCTCCCAAGTGGCATCTTCGAAGGGATAACCTTTCCACTTTACCAAATGTTACTGATTACCCTAAGAGTTCTAGTTTCTGGTTGGAGTTACTTGCTAGCCAATGTTTCCTCAAGAAACTCTTAGTGTTGAGCCCATCTTAAAAACCTTTACAACCCATTTGTATCATCTCAAAAACCAAGTTAACTCAATTCCATAAAAGATCCATATATCCACCTTGTCAACATGAACGCGCTCGGTCTAACTGACCATTCAGAGCAATCACCGTTCAACAAGTATCATGTATTTAAGCTTTGCCAATCTGAACGCGCTCGGCGTGTTCTTGCCATTCTGAGCAATCTGCGTTCAGCACAAGATTCCACCATTGCACCAGAGGTACCCCCTATGTGCTCTAACCTGGTTGACCAACAATATGTAAAAGGGTTTTAAGAAGTATCATACCAAGAGTTCTTTCCGGCTTTCTATTAGTCTCGTACCTTAATATTTTCATATATGGGTCATTTTCCAAGGAAGGCTATCATGTGCACAAAGAATATGAGTTGGTTTCTTGATAACTATCTCATTCTCAAAATTCAAATTCTTTTCATACCATCGGGAGCCTCTGTCTTATTTGCTAGATCAACCCTTGATTTCTTGATTGAATACTAACTTAACTTTAGATTCCTTAAGTAATTTGGGAAAGAAAATAATGTATACCCTTATATAAGTAACTCAAAGTTTTACATTATCAACTTATAGTGGTTTACAAAACTGCCTATTGTTGTTGAGCTCTAGGATTACTAACTGTAGCCAAGCAAGTGGCTCTTTCATCTTCCTCGTTCATTAAGGTTGATTCTCCCAAGATGGACTACTCGTGGGATTATCTCTGCAGTGTTGCTTCCATCAAAGTTTGGCATCTCCGCCGTGAGACGGAACGTACCTAACATTGTTTGATTTTCCTAAGGAATTCCTGCAGTTTTAAAAATAATCGTCCATAGCATCTAACCATGCTTCGACATCTCGCTCTAAATTGGGTCCCTCTCCTTTTAAAGTAGGGAGTTGAACTTGCTTTAGTAGTAATTTTTTCATTTGAGCAACAGTGTAAAGGCTATTTACACGAGTATTTCTCTGAGATTGAATTAGTGGAATTTAGTACCAGATGAAGTCTCTCTTACTTATGCTTTTAACCTATCTCATACTCAAAACTTTTGCACATAGGATGAAGACAATCACCAAGCCATAAACAAAACTGATTATAGCATACCCGTGAGAACCATAATATGTACAAGAGTTAATACCATCCATGAAGGTCCTACTATGTACAAGGGATACGATAATTTTATATTAGAATCTTGCGTACTTTGGGTGGATCAGATAAATATACAGCATCTTTTGGTCCATTAAAACTAGGGCCTACACCTATGGGCCTAATTCTACCTCGGTAAATTACTTTAGACACCTGATCAAACACCCACTGATTTTGTGATACTTGGACATCATCTATTACAAGGGTTTGCTCTGGATTCTCCGTTCCAATGAAAAAGTATACTTCAATCACTTGAACATCTTCGGCCCAGTTGAGTCTCTTCATATTTCGTTCTAAACCTTCTAACTATCCCGCATTAATGAAGAAAATCTCACTAGATCCTGACCAGCTGATCCTCCAAGTCGAAGGAGAAAATCTCTTATCTAGCCACTTCATCACGCTTTTTCGCATTGAATAGTGTCGGGATAGGCAAGCTCTCATAAACCTTACGTTGAAATCCACGGATTTGCAATAGGCCTAATGGAAATCTTCTTGCAAAGATGGGGGATAATTCTCTTTCTTTCTTTCTCTCCCTCTTTTTAATCAAATATCTCTTTACTGGAATTCATCAAGATCACTTATTTCAACCTAACACTTTAACTTTTCCCTAGGTCCAAGACTTTAATTAACATACGCTCTGATACCACTTATGAGGTCCCCAACCCGCCTATACCGAGATCAGGATGGGATCCTTGACAGGTCTCCAGGTCTGATAAAAATCAAAGTCTCTAAACAAGAAAAATCCAAGGAATAGGCATTTACCATTGACAATGGCTTGGGTGTATAGCCTTAGAAGAAAACCTAGTTCTGTCTCGCAGCGGAAACGGGACAACGTATTAAAAGTCCAAAAAAACTATTTCGGCCCTATAACTACCACAATTGGGCTAAGGTATCCTCAACCAATGCTTTTTTCCCCCTAACAGATGTGAGGGCACAACCGCTGGTGGACTCCTCTTCCAAGTGAAGAAGTTTTCTAAACGTTTTAGTACGCACGGATGGATAGTTACCTCACTAATCAGGTCCACCCGTCCATGATTGACAACCTTAGTCAATCCCCGCTTACCACCCCGTACTCACACAAGATTCAATTATCTTATTATCACATTGTTTTAACATTTAAAATAATGTTTTCTTTTAACGTTCCATCACAGTAATTCCTTGAAGACAGGATTGAAAGAATTCTTTTAGAAAATAGACATCTTTAAACTTAAGACAGGGTACTGTCAATCAAAACATTGTCCATAATAACCATGACCAGTACTCTTCTTGTCTCAAGACCACCTAAGGGTGAAAAACGGTACCCATTCCTTATTCAAATCCGGAGTGGATAAACCCCCACCCAAGGTTTCGGGTGCCCATACACCAAACCAGTTGCCCATATAAACAGACGGCTCCCCTAGGATTTAAAAAAGGGTATCCTAACTTATGTAGAAACATCAAGACATGACATGGAGTAGAAACTCAACGTTCATGGGGGTAATCGACTTATCCGTGGCTGAAAAGCCAATCATTATCATTAATTTATACCAAGGAGTCGGAGGTGAGACAAGATGTCTTAAGGATGATCAATTATATCTTTCCTAATTCAACCAGTTTTAACCCAAACAATTCTTTCCTACATTATAAACAAATGCATATTGGAAGTTACCTTCCGTTTTTAGCCAGTTTATCCTTCTTAACCTTACGTATGCAATGCTAACTTAAAAATGAACTTTAAAAGATTTTAAGTGAACAAAACAGAAATCCACCTCGGACTGTTCATCTATGTGTTGTGGGACGGGAGCCCGTAAACTCTCCTCCGTTGGCCTATGGCTAGGCCCAGCCTCATGGTCATTAGTGGCCTTGTTTCTTTTGTTGCTAACATCCTCTTCCTCGATAAGACGATTTCCCCTGGTTCTCTTTGGAGCCATGTCGGCAGCCTTATAAAAAGACTTAATCCATTAGAAGTTTAATTGAATAATCTTCTTTTTCCTTGTTTACCCAAAAATAAAGATTTTTGGAGTAAGTAGGTATCTTTAATAGTCAATTTGATGAGACATTCCTCCTGTAAATTATTTATGCTATAAGTAGTTTTCCATAATTACCATTTAATTTGGAAAGTCCTTTAACTAGGTTTCTCCTTAGTCTATCTTCCATTTTAACCTTAGTAAATTATAAATTTCTATCCACTAATGGGTTATTCTCCCTAAATTGTAATTGAATATGTTCCATCTTTAATAATTTTTCATAAATTTGATTAATAATCTTTTCCTCCTATACTTATGGTTTAAATTAGGTAAAATTTTACTGATAGTAATTTATTATACCATCCATTTATGTTGAGGTAATTTTTCCACAGTGATTTTGGACCTCAGGTATTTATTTTGTAATTAGATAAATTCATTTAATAATTTCCCTTGTCTATTTTATACGCAAAATCGATTACTTTTATTGAAGATAAATACCTAAACTATTTATCTAAGGTTAAGGTATTTTTCATGGATTTCCCAAGGTGTGTTCTACCTTTGATATTTATATCAAAGGTTTTTGGATTAATTTACTATTTCCCCCTTTATTTTCTTCTAAAAATAATGTAATTTTACTTGGATAATTAAGTAAACTAATTATCTGATGGTAACATAATTTTTACGGATTCTCTAAGGTACAATTAACCTCTGATATATAACTCAAGACATTTTGAATCAATTTAATAATTTTTCCTTTTTAATTTGTCCTAAAACCAGAGTAATTTTGCTAAAGTAATTATGTAAATTAATTATCTAAGTTTCATATAATTATTATGGGTTCCCCAACATATACTTAACCTCTGATAAATAACTTAAGTCATTTTGAGTCTAGTTGTTGATTTCCCCTATTTAATTTGTCCTAAAAACAAAGTATTTTTGCTAAAGTATTTAGATAAATTAATTATCTGAGATTGACCTAATTATCACAAGTTTCTTAACATGTAATTAAGCATTGATAAATAACTCAAATCAATTTGAATCCATTTCTAATTTTCCCTATTTAATTTGTCTTAAAACGAGAGTAATTCTGCTAAACTAATTAGATAAATTATTTACCTGGTCTTGATATAATTATCACGAGTTTCCTAACATATAATTAACCTTTGATAAATATCTCGAATTGATTTAAATCCATTTGCTAATTTTCCCTATTTAATTTATCCTAAAAATAGAGTATTTCTATTAAAGTAATTAGATAAATTAATTATATGAGCTTGACCTAATTATCACAAGCTCCCCCCAACATATAATTAACCTCTGTAAAATAATTCAAATCAATTTGAATCTATTTGCTAATTTTTCCTATTTAATTTGTCTTAAAAACAGAGTATTTATGCTAAAGTGATTAGGTGAATTATTTATCTGAGCTTGAAATAATTATCACGGGTTCTTTAATACATAATTAACCACTAAAAAATAACTCAAAGCATTTTGAATCAATCTACTAATTTCCCTTATTTAATTTGTCTTAAAAACAGAGTATTTTTGCTAAAGTAATTAGGTAAATTAATTATTTGAGCTTGCCATAATTATCACACGTTTCCTAACATATAATTAACCATTGATAAATAGCTCAAAGAATTTTGAATCAATTTACTAATGTCCCCTATTTAATTTGTCTTAAAAATAGAGTATTTTTGCTAAAGTAATTAGGTAAATTAATTATCTGAGCTTGACATAATTTTCTTGGGTTCCCTAGCATATAATTAACCACTAATAAATATTTACCTCAAAGCATTTTGAATCAATTTGATTATCTTTCCCTTTAATTGTCTCTAAAAAATAGTGTAATTTTGCCTAATTAATTAGGAAAATTACTCAAAAAATTATAGGATAATTTTTCTAGATTAATAACTGTCTAATGGAGCTCTAAAAATTACCTCAACTTAATATAAGATTAATTAATATATTTCCCATTGATTCATGGTTAATTTGGTTAATTTCAACCCTAATATGATAGGATAATTAATTAGCTTAGCATTACCAAGCTTAATTACAACAATCAATAGAGAATAATTAATTAAGAGAGGATTTATGAGTATACATAGAACTAATATTTAATTTATTAACAAAATAGATTAATCTAGCCTTGCTAATTAAGAAGGATTAGACTAATTACCATTTAGGTTAATCAGCTAGAGCTTAATCTCTAGTGATTTCTGCGTAGCGTTCTCTTTAGATGAGAGAGAGAGTGTCAAGGCTCCGAGTCTGTCCGAAATTGTGAAGCAAGGATCATATTTATAGGTTTCTGGGCACTCACAGGCTGGAAAATGGCAATAACTTGCATCCCAAGTAGCCCTACAAGTCAAAAAACGTCCCCTGCTTCTAAATCTAATCCCGGGCAGGTTCCCCGCAGCTCCATACAGCCCCTAGCTTCCAGAATTGATTTTTACTAATTTCACTGATTTTTAATGATGAAAATTGGAAATATGAGTAATTTTCTAGAACCTTAGGATAAGAAAGTCTTTATTAATAATAATTACTGAAACCATCCAATTTTACTTAACTAATTAAATTCATAGTGTAACCTTTCAGAGCCCGTAACTTTTTCAGATTTTATCGGAATTCTGTTCTGAAAATTTCTCACCCGGGGTTTGTTGTGCTTAAGATTCCAAAAATACCAATATTTTCCATGGTCGAACAATTCTACATTGATTTTTCAATAATCGTATCAGTTTGATTAAGCTTTATACAATCTTTAAGGTTTCGGAAACTGGAAACCTTACAATCACCCCAACTTAAGAATTTGAGATGCCCTCATCTCAACCGAAATTGGGAAAATCTTTGAGAAGAGAAATTCATCCTCCCAAGTGGCATCTTCGAAGGGATAACCTTTCCACTTTACCAAATGTTACTGATTACTCTAAGAGTTCTAGTTTTTGGTTAGAGTTAGTTGCTAGCCAATTTTTCCTCAAGAAACTCTTAGTGTTGAGCCCATCTTAAAAACCTTTACAACCCATTTGTATCATCTCAAAAAGCAAGTTAAATCAATTTTATAAAAGATCCATATATCCACCTTGTCAACATGAACGCGCTCGGTCTAACTGACCATTCAGAGCAATCAGCCTTCAACAAGTATCATGTATTTCAGCTTTGCCAATCTGAACGCGCTCGGCGTGTCCTTGCGATTCTAAGCAATCTGCGTTCAGCACAAGCTTCCACCATTCCACCAGAGGTACCCCCTATGTGCTCTAACCTAGGTGACCAACAATATGTAAAAGGGTTTTAAGAAGTATCATACCAAGAGTTCTTTCCGGCTTTCTATTAGTCTCGTACCTTAATATTTTCATATCTGGGTCATTTTCCAAGGAAGGCTATCATGTGCACAAAGAATGTGAGTTGGTTTCTTGATAACTATCTCATTCTCAAAATTCAAATTCTTTTCATACCATCCGGAACCTCTGTCTTATTTGCTAGATCAACCCTTGATTTCTTGATTGAATACTAACTTAACTTTAGATTCCTTAAGTAATTTGGGAAAGAAAATAATGTATACCCTTATATAAGTAACTCAAAGTTTTACATTATCGACTTATAGTGGTTTACAAAACTGCCTATTGTCCCTCTCCTTTGAAAGTAGGGAGTTGAACTTGCTTTAGTAGTAATTTCTTTTCTTGAGCAATAGTGTAAAGGCTATTTACACGAGTATTTCTCTGAGATTGAATTAGTGGAATTTAGTACCAGATGAAGTCTCTCTTAATTATGCTTTTAACCTATCTCATACTCAAAACGTTTGCACATAGGATGAAGACAATCACCAAGCCATAAACAAAACTGATTATAGCATACCCGTGAGAACCATAATATGTACAAGAGTTAGTACCATCCATGAAGGTCCTACTATGTACAAGGGTGATGACAATTTTATACTAGAATCTTATGGACTTTGGGTGGATCAGATAAAAATACAGCATCTTTTGGTCCATTAAAACTAGGGCCTACACCTATGGGCCTAATTCTACCTGGGTAAATTACTTTAGACACCTAATCAAACACCCACTGATTTTGTGATACTTGGACATCATCTATTACAAGGGTTTGCTCTGGATTCTCGGTTCCAATGAAAAAGTATACTTCAATCACTTGAACATCTTCGGCCCAGTTGAGTCTCTTCATATTTAGTTCTAAACCTTCTAACTCTCCTACATTAATGAAGAAAATTCCACTAGATCCTGACCAGCTAATCCTCCAAGTGGAAGGAGAAAATCTCTTATCTAGCCACTTCATCATGCTTTTTTGCATTGAATAGTGTCGGGATAGGCAAGCTCTCATAAACCTTACGTTGAAATCCATGGATTTTCAATAGGCCTAACAGAAATCTTCCTGCAAATATGGGGGATAATTCTCTTTCTTTCTTTCTCTTCCTCTTTTTAATCAAATATCTCTTTACTGGAATTCATCAAGATCACTTATTTCAACCTAACACTTTAACTTTTCCCTAGGTCCAACACTTTATTTAACACACGCTCTGATACCACCTGTGAGGTCCCCAACCCACCTATACCGAGATCGGGATGGGATCCTTGACAGGTCTCTAGGTCTGATAAAAATCAGAGTCTCTAAACAAGAAAAATCCAAGGAATAGACCTTTATCATTGACAATGGCTTGGGTCTATAGCCTTAGAAGAAGACCTAGTTCTATCTCGCAGCGAAAATGATACAACGCATTAAAAATCCAAAAAAACTATTTCGGCACTATAACTGCCACAATTGGGCTAAGGTATCCTCAACCAATTCTTTTTCCCCCCTAACAGATATGAGGGCATAGCCGCTGGTGGACTCCTTTTCCAAGTGAAGAAGTTTTCTAAACGTTTTAGTGCGCAGGGATGGATAGTTACCTGACTAATCAGGTCCACCCGTCCATGATTGATAACCTTAGTCAATCCCCACTTACCACCCCGTACTCACACAAGATTCAATTATCTTATTATCACATTGTTTTAACATTTAAAATAATGTTTTCTTTGAACGTTGATAGACTGCTTTTGGCGTGTACAAAGTAGCGTTTATATGCATGGTCATATGTACAAAAATATGTAAATACATGCATTTGGGAGCTTTGCAAAGTGGTTTCAAGTTCAAAAAAAGATGCAACGTGTACACATTGTGAATAGTCAGGTTGGTGCGCTAGCAGTCGAACACATGTACATGCCCGTATAGGGTATCGGGGCCTTGGATATGGTTTTAGGTGGCTTATTTTGGTTCTAGATAATTTTTTTGAGCTTTCTAGAATGTAAATAATGCAAGTGACAAGTGTGGGTACTCTCATCCCGCTCGAGAAGTTTGACACATGCGGTAACTGTCTATTTGCGGCGCCTGATTTGCGGTGATACGTGCATCGCCCTAGAAGTGGTCAAAAATGGAATGTGGGGATTTGGAAATGTGCTTTGGGTATCGAGGATCAATTGTGAGAAATTTGGTGAATTTTGGAGTCCGTTTGGGGGTTATTCTGTGAAAAATGCCCGTCGGGGGTCAAAACTGGGCCAAAAAAGGTCAAAAAATGGTCAAAAAAGGTGTGAAATGGCTTCAAATTGCCACATCACTCACGGTGCCGTGATGGTTCCAGCTGAGGGAATACTTTTGAAGAGAAATATCAACACTTTCACCCCTCTGTGTGTGGGAGGAAGCAGGGTTCCTACAGGTGGTCTAGTGCAGTCCCGTTGTGTTCCCGTCCTGTTTTCGAGTGTGTGGAGGAGTGAATGAAAGCTTTCTCTCTTCAATTTTGCACTTGGGAGAGTCTATGGAATTTCTGAGGTTTCCATGGATCTTTGTGTGCAAGGAATTGAGGGAATAAGGTGCGGCTTTCTGCAAGACTATGTGACCCTGTATCTGTGCCATTAGGGTTGGCGCTACTCCAAAGAGTCCAACAGAGTGGAGTTTGGTGAAGCTTTTGCAATGGTTTGAGAGTGGCCTTTTGTGGCTGGAGTTTTTGGTTTTTTGATGGTTTTTCTTGTATATTTTGGTCACCATCAAGCGTGATTTCAAGTGTTGATCACCTCGACTCACCTTGTAGTGTCTGCGGGCAGGCAAGGGCTTGTAGGTCGAGGCGTTTGGAGTTTGAATTGAGCTTGTGGGTAGAGTTTTTAGGGATCTTTTGAGTGGTAGTGAGTGAGGTGAGGAATTCAAGTAAATTCCTTGTGTTGTGTTGAGTTGTCTAGGTGTGTGAGTGTGCGCACGACATCTTTTGCTCCATCATCCTTTGGCGATCATGCTGGGGAGCGGAAATTTGCCGGTTGTGCACCCAGGTGAAGCGGTTTTGCTGTGAAGTTAGAGCTTCATTGAAGAAAAGTGGTGGTTTGGTTGAGGTGAAAGACTTCAAATCTTGTGGAATTACTCACGCAAGGGAAAAGCAACTTCAAAGGGATGGCGTATAGTCGGCCAGTGTTTACAGGGAAGGAGGATGTGAAGGACTGGATTGCGGACTTTGAATGGCATACTCTTGGTATGCACATTGTGAATGATGAAGCAAAGCTTCATGTATTTCCTCTTGTGCTCAAAGGAGAAGCTCGCGACTGGTTTGAAGGTTTAGAGGAAGACAAGAAGCAAACATGGGAGCAGGTGAAGCTGGCAATTTTTGACAGGTTTGGGAAGAAACTAACCGCAACAGAAGTGACGACAAAATTGAGAGGTTTGCAGCAAGATGTTCATGCTAACTTTAAAGATTTTTTGCAACACTTCAAAGGGTTTTGGGTTCAATTAGAGGCGGCATCCCAAGTACCTCCAGGGGATTTCTTTAAAGTGCGTCAGTTTATGGATTGTCTCCATCCAAGTGTAAGGGAGAAGGTCGATCAAGATGAGCCTACTACATTTGAAAGAGCTGTGGAAATTGTCGAGGCCAAGAGCAAGAAGATCAAGAGGAGGTGGGAGCAAGGCCTGACACACGCTGAGCCAGTTGTGGTGCAACCAATGGTCCCTGTGACAACGGATGATAGAGTGGAGCGAGTGGTTCAAGGTCCAGATCCCGTTACTGCTCGGGTTTTGCATGATCTTGCTGGTCAGTTGCAAGAATTAAGAATTAACATAATGAATAGGAACCAAAGAGAGGAGCGGCCAGCTGGGAGAGGCAGGGGACGAAGGCTACAAGGAAGATGCTACAATTGTGATGAAGAAGGTCATTACGCCCCTAATTGTCCTGAACCACCAAGAGAGAGAGGAGGGATATACCCCCTATATGGACGTGGTCGAGGAAGAATAGAAGAAAATCATCAAGAGCGGGCACTAGAAGCACCGCCGCCGCAACAACAACCGCAACCATTGCCTGCAAATGGAGAAGGTAGGGCTATCAACATCATTACCCTTGAGCATCAAGATGTGGATGTTTTGGCCAATAAGAGATCTAGGCACCTGCCCCAAAGCCTCTACACTCAAAATCCTAGCTCTAAACCCATCTGTAGAAAGACTTCTTGGGGATCCACCTTGTCTTTGTGTGAGTCAGTAGCCATCTTTGCTTCATCTCTTGTACACTTGGTTGGTGATGAGATTCAGACTTTTGGAGTTGATACTTTAAATGATTTGGAATCCAAATAAATTCTTGACTTCTTTGTGCTTGAGTCAACTGCTTTGGAGCCCAAATTTGAGTTACAAAAACTTGTGACTTGGGATTTTCTGAGATGTTCTTGCAGGCTTTGACTGTTTTATTGTTGCTGACATTGGATCTTGTGATTTTTCATTAGGCATCTTTATCTTCTTGATCCATATCCGCTTTTGGCCAATTTGGCTCTTTGGTACCCAAATTTGTCAAACTTTTTGGTTCTGACTTGTAGTTATTTTCTTTTGGCCTTCTTTATATGCGACAAAAGCTGCTAGTGATGGTGATGACCTGAGTTGCTGGTAAGGAATGTCATACAAATCATCACTATCGCTGTTATCCTCATCAAAGTTGCATTCTAGCACTTTCCCTTTGTGGTTTTGTTGGTTATGGAAGTTACTATTTGCTTGCTCTTGGGTTGTTGTCTCTGGGATGACTTGGGTGTCCACTCGATTAGAGTGTTGGTAGCTAGTTGACATGGCGGTGTTCTTCTTGGCCGAGTCTTTTCTAAAACCACATATGAGGATGCTTGTTGCAATTGAATTTCCATCGAGGATTTTGGAATCCACTTTTGGTGCACTTTATTCTTGTAGTGGTGGCATTGTTTCCTTGGTCTTTGATTTGGAAAACCGTGCATTAGTTAAAGTTTCGTTCTTGTCAGCTGCTGGGTCATCTGGTTTTTCATTGTCGGCATCTTCTTCAAGCTCCAAGTGTTCTATAGAGTCATAGAACTTGTCTTCTTCTTCGTCTTTGTTTTCTTGGATTACACTCACTGCAAAAAAAAGGAACAACATTATAGTCATTTTCATCACAAAACTTTGTTGTTGGATCGTCCGAATAGCGCACACATCTAGAGTAGCCAAGATGTGTTCCCATTCAAGTGGCTCTAATTCTTCCTTAGAAAAGGGTTTTGGAATGTAATCCATATCATCAATTTCCCTTTCTAGGATGCCTTCCTCTTGCTTTAAGCTTCCACATTGTGAAGCTCCACACGTCCATAGTTCTTTAGGCTTACCCAACCATGCTAAAAGTTATGATCTTGCTACAAAGTCCTCCATAGGTGTTCTTGTCACATCCCTATAACTATGGTCCTTCAAGTTTATCCTTGTCATGGTTTCCATATGTCTCAAAGGTAGATATAGTCATAACCCCAGTCTTGGACCATTTTCAATTGTCACATGAATGGTCTTCCTAGAATGATATCATAGTTGTTCTTCTTGCCAAAGTCAACAATAGCAAATATTTGCTCATATGCAATGCCACAAGAAGTAACAACTGCTTTTTCTAATAGTCGTATGGGCCTTTCCATGTGTCCGTCTGCAAAATGCAGTTTCATCCTAGTAGCTCTCATTGCTGGTTTTCCCCATTTTTTCTAGACCTCTTTTGTTGCGATGGCAACACCAGCTCCACTGTCAAGGATTTCCATATTTTTTACACCTTGAAATTCCACAGGAAGAGTGATGTCCCCATCTTCTCCCTCATAATACTCTCTGACCTTGTTTAATGGCATTGGTCTAGTATTTAGCTAAGGGATTTTCAGCTCTTTGATCCCTTCCTCGATTTGAGTCATTAGTTTTTTAATACCAAATTTCTCTAGGCATTTTCCCACAATATCCCACATGTTCAATTGTATTTCGAGCAACGCGGCTAAAGTTATTGTACATTTGGCTGATGTAGATAGAATATCTATAACCCCTTTCAAATCAATGACCTTGTTGGGAGACAGTCTCTGTGATGGGACTGCAACAACATGTGACTTGGCCTTGTACTCTCCTATACGACGGTAGTGTTCTTAGAGAATGGGGTTGATTGTTCACAGACTGTACAGATCCTTTGTCTCCCGAATTCAATTCCACTTCTAGGTTCATTTGAGATCCAGTCTCAATTTCATCTATTGGTGGAAGAGACACTCCTCTTCCATCACCCGTCTGGTTTACTTGTCTGCTTAGCTCACTCACTTCATTGGCCTCTTTGACTTGTATCCACAATTCTTCAAGACCATCTATTTCTTTACAGCTATCAAGTATAGCTATGTGAAATCCCTTGGAAGAGTTATCTATGGTATTCAACACTATCCTTGGTTCTAATGTAGGATCCTTGAGCTTTCGTACATGCTCATGGCTGGAATCTAGCATGATTATTGGTGTAGGTAGGATAGGGATCACACCCGCATGTTTTCCGACTTGTGGTTCTAGTAAAGCTTGAGCTACTTGAATCATTTTCTTGCACATTTCAAGCCTGTCCTTTTCTAGTTCCACATATGGATATGTCATCCACCTTTGTTCTTGGGGTTGGTTGTTTTTTAGCTGTGTTTCATAGACTTTTAGGAGGGCATCTAAATGCTCATTAACTTTTTCTACCAAGAACGATCCTCCCGAACTAGCACTTTTTGGCTTACTTTCCATTGATGGTTCTTTTGGAGGTTGAGATATCTGCATAAGAGAAGGTGCAACCCTCTCCTCATGCTGTCTTATCTTCTGTTCAGCTTGGGTAAGCTTCTCAGCTAAGGGTTTTTTCTCTCGTTCCCTACAAGATTTCATCCTAGCCTTTCTAGCTTTCCAACTATTCAGTTTGCTCTTGTGTTTTTGACTAGGTACATCAGTCTTTGGTTCACCCGTCTCTAGACTCACCTCAATTTCTGTTTTCTCTGTCTCTGGGTAATTATCAGCTTCCTTTTGAGCTTGTGCTCTCGTAACTTGAACTGGTATGACGTTTTCCTTTTTCGAGCTACTCGGTAGCTGAACCATTCCTGAGACATTCATTGTGATCTTTCTAACTCGATTTGGATTTTTTGGATAGTTGGGGATCAAGTGAATGACACCATAGTTAAGAAAATAGGCATTCACTTGGGTGATCTCTATCTGAGGACGTTGTTTGACCAAGCAGTTATCACGGCTTCTGTGACAATCTATCTCTAGTTGAGGAGCTTCTTCTTCCAATTTCTCTTGGCTGTAAACATGCTTTGACCTTCCCAAGCCTCTATTAGCAATGAACCGCAATGTCCTTTTGTCCATCTCGTATCTTCTTTCTTCAGGTCGAAATGCAAGAGTTGTTAAAATCCTCAAACCATTTAATTTTTCTTTGTTGTAGTTATCTAATTTCATATGTTGTTGTTGAAGATGTTAATAATTCCTTTTGTTGCATGCGGTTAAGGATTCTACAATAAAACCATTGGAAAAAATCTTTCAAACTGTTTGTCTTGTCTCGAGAGCCACAATGTTGAGTGTGTCCGAAGTAGGTATTCCCTGCCATGTAATGATACTTTTCTAAGCCATAGGTATTCAATATGCCTAGGTTTCTATATTTTTGAATGTAGTATGGTAAATGGTTGAAAATGATGTGCTACAAATGAAGAAAAGTTGGTAAGCCTAGGCATTGACATAGTTGATTCTAATCACAATAATGGTTTTGAGAGTACCATGTAATGAGTAATCTGAGTGTCTGTCCATGCTGTCTTGAATGATTTCTTGAGAAGCTATAGGTTCTCCAATCATCTTTGTTGCACATCATAAAGAGTGCATCTATGGAATGACATACATGAACCTTGGCATTGCGAATAGCTCGCTCTTGGTCCTTCATGGCCATATGCAATCTTGGCTTTTGACTGAACATTGAAGTATAAAGGATCGTTGGTAGGACATTTCAAAAGTGCCCTATTCATCAATGTCATTGTCACTTGCTCTAGCAACTGCTTTCCCTCTCCGGATAGATAGCATGTGTACAAAGAAAGAAATACATAAGTCAAAGCAATACACAAATAGCATGTCTACAAAGAAAGTATACATAAGTCAAACCAGTACATTGATTAGCATGTCTACAAAGAAAGCAACACATAAGTCAAACCAATACATAGAAAGATTAAACTCCTTCCCTCAATGCTTAGATTCTGTTTTTAAGAACACTAGATCCAACCGTCAAGGTTTCAAGATTCAGTAGTTTCTTATTTTGCACACAAGCACCCAAGCTCGTATCTTTCTTTTGTAACCTCTACACCTTTTCTCTAAGAACCTGTAATTCCTCTGTGTGTTGCAATATGGTCTTTTGGTCATTACAATGCGAAGCAGAGAGTTGTAGAATCTTCTTTTCTTGATAACTAGAAAAGGTCAATAGACCAACAGGACTTGTAAATGCAGGAGAGTCATTATTCTTAGGATTAAGAAGATAGAGGGAACCATGTGTCCAAATGTCTACATGTTGTGCTCCCTCTGATCTAAGTCTCTCTTTTCCTACTCCTATGACTTGTAAGTTAATTTTTCTTTGCTTACATAAAGGCGCATATTGAGGATCACCTAAGTGTAAAAATGAATTTAAGCACATGATAGTATTGAGCATACTCTGCTCATGCTAGGGAATAATTTTTGTCGCATTTGGAGTCTCGTAGCTACACAAATTTGTGTGGACACAATTGTGGTAAGGAAAGTAGCTTTTGATGTTTTACACATTTGAGACCCAGTTAGGTAGAAACCACTTAGACTTGGGTTTTTTGAGAGATTAGCTATCTCTTGTAGCCTCCATGAACTAGTCGGGTCAGCTACATCCCACGGATCGATAATTTCTATGTTTGTGGTTCTAGCTTTGAAATTGTGAGTCTTGGCAGCCGGTCAACATTTTGGCACCTGAGGCATGCAAAAAACTTGGTGGCCTCTACACCGAGACGATGCACAAGGACCTCATCAAGGGAGGGAAAAAAAAACTTTGGGGCACCACCTAGCTAAAAGTACGGCTAGGATGCAAAGTGAGAATCAGCACATAGTACACATGCACAAAGGCATTGGGATACACACTCATGTTGCAGCCTCATCAGGTTAACTTCTAACACCCAAGTGAGAATGCACACGCGAAAGAAATCTAAATGGAAGGATGATGGTATGAGGGAACCACTCCCGTTGTGGAGGCTTAAAGGGGTTCCTATTCAAGACCTCTCTTGACCAACTCTCTCAAATGGCTGCAATGGCAAGGGCAATTGTGTGCGTATGTGATTGAGGAAGAGAGAGAGAGAGAGAGAGAGAGAGAGAGAGAGAGAGAGAGAGAAAGAGAGAGGATGAGAGAGAGGAGAATAAGAAGAGAGGGTAATGGAAATGTGTTCGAGAGTGGAGAGAATGAAGGGAATAAGGATCAATGACAATACAATGCAATGCTTCACTCAAGCCTCCACAATCTACGACATACTCACTCATTCTCTACACACATACTCACAAGCAAAGAGACTAAACATTATGAAAACTTCAATGTGGAGTGGAATAAGGGTAAGCATCACAACTCCATCAAAGGGAAGGTTGCAAGTAGCAAAGCTCACGCACAAATATAACTTGCTAACTCAAGTACTTAGTGAAGGAAATATATATACAATGCAAGAGCCCCCCTTTGTCTGAGATTGGGGTTCTTTACATAGATTTTTTTGCATGATTATTTTAAGGGATAATTACAATTTACAAGGCTAAATCGGGGGGGCAAACTAAGATGCCTTGAGAGCCACCACCTTGTCCTTGTAGATGCTTCTCCTAGAAGCTTCTCCTTGCCACTTGTAATGGTGCTTCTTTATTACCCACTTGCAGAAATTTTATTTACCCTTGAGCCTTTGAATATATTGAGTTCTCATCTCACCATTGTCGGTAGAGGGAAGTGATTAATGAGGCATAGTAAAGAGGTAGATGTATATATATGAGAATGAGTGAGAGTGGGAGGTGAAGAGATGGATTTTTCTGAGTTTTATGGTTGATTTGAGTGGGGTGAAGTGGGATTTGTGATAAAAGATAGGAATTCATATTGAATGCATACTTGTGTGATTGTGCGTGTAGTTAATTAGTGCACATCCTTACAAGAAAGGGGAAGGTGATGAAGTGCAGCCATGGAAGCTTGGGAGGGCTGATTAGGAATGACAAGTGAAGGTAGTTTTGTGCAAAACTAAGTGTGTGTGAGCAAGAACATGAATAGGGCAAGATAAGTGAAGACTAGGTGATAGGAAAAAAGGCCCAAAATAGGTGTTTTTCCACCAAAATGGCTTCGATTAGGGTCCCAAAGGGTTCCATCCAAATTTTGAGGGTAGGTGGCAAGGGGAGGGCATGGAGGGGGTCCTAATGGGGTCTACTTATGATATGGGATCCATACGTTTAGAAAACTATTGGAAAAAATGATTAAAAAAAAGACTTGTTTTTCTTGTTTTCCTTATGAGCCAAAGGGAAAGGTGGCCCACATCACATGCACCTTGCTTTGGAGTCTTCCATTATGCACCACATGAGCTTGACACATTAGGATACCTCAAGGGCCCATGATGTCACCAAGCATCTTATCTGTACACAAGGAAATTTTTGAATAGAAAATCATGGAATGGTGGATCCTGCCACTTGACCTTCCAAACTTTACTCTTTCCCTAAGCAAAATTAACTCCCATTCCCTTTACAAATGGAGTTCACCAATGTATGAAACTCATTCCCATGTAAAGCTCATGCATGCAAAAAAAAAAAAAATGAGTCATGATTAGGCAACATCCCCCAAGCGTATCCTGTCAACTAGCTATAATTTATGTCTGCACTAGCATCACACATGGAGCTGGAAGCCTTCAAAATGCAAGATGAATTTTATGAATTTTTTCTCTTTTTCTTTTTTTTTTGGTTTTTTCCTCTTGGCTATGTACAAATGACGACTTCTGGGGGGGTTGTGAAAAGCATGCATCATATAGCCCTCCTCTGATGGCTGGAGACATTCATGTCTCTAGCCCATGTCCCAATCTGAAAGGTTATCAGCACTGCATAGAAAAGTTTCATCACACTCCCCAACCAATCTGCAATTGTATGGTTTAAGCCGCCATCCATTTACTGGGGTTTGATGCAACTTTCCATCCAGATCTCCTAGCCTATAACTTCCATTTAGGAACTTTTACACTACCACAAAAGGCCCCTCCCATTTCAACAAAAACTTACCATCCTTCCTATGGTCAAATCGGTTGTCATACAACAGCACAAGAGATCCCTCTTTGATACCTTTCTTTATCAACTGGCTATTGAACTTTTTTCGTCGCTTCTCTGCCTATGTAGCATAATGTTGAATTGCCGATTCTCTATCTAGTTCTAGCCGCTCCAAGTTGATGATTCGTTGCTCCACCTTCTTCTTTTGATCATTCTTATGGTAGGCTTTTAAAGCTCGTTGACTTGCCAACTCTACCTCTATGGGTAGAAGAGCCTCTTGCCCATACACTAGGTGAAAAGGGGTGTACCCCAAAGAGGTCTTGAAAGATGTCTTGTAAGTGCAGAGTGTTGCATCTAAGTGTTTGTCCCAGGCCTTTGGGTGCATATGCACTTGCTTAGTGATAATTTTACAAATAAGGCCATTCACCTTCTCAATCAGCCCATTACATTGAGGATAATAAGGAATAGAGTGCCTACGCTTTATCTTCAATTTTTCCATTAATTCCCCTACTAGATCTGCTCAAAACCCAGGTCCTCTATCAGATAGGATCTCCAAAGGTGTAGCAAATCTGCAACAAATGCACTCAAAGATGAATTCACCCACATCTTTGGCAGTGATCCTCCTAGTAGAGAGTGCCTCTGCCCATCTAGTCATGTAGCCTACCCCCATGAGGACATACTCCTTTCTGGATTGCGTGCATTGTAATGGTCCGATTGCATCAATACCCCATTTTTCAAATCGGCCATAAGCTGAGATAGGACTCTGCTTCTCATAGGCTAACCTCCTAGGACCAACTTTTTGACAGACCTCACAAGTGTGGCACCAGTGTTGCACATCTTGGTGTAGACTTGGCCAAACGAAACCAGCTTGGAGAATCTTCCTACTAGTGATTTCTTGAGCAAAATGCCCACCACACACTCCCTCATGACAACTACTTAGAATCCCCTTGATCTCTTTGGTAGAAGGCACTTTTCTGAATAGTGCATCCTTTCCTCTACAATACAAATCTTCATTCACTATGCAGTACCTGGTAGCCTTCCTAGCTAGCCATCTCCGTTTATTGCGACTCATGTTCTTAGGAGCCTCGCAGTGCTCCAAGAAATAGAGAATGTCCTCTAGTTCTTCTTTGCCTCGAAAGAGTGGGACCTTTACGGTGACAGCCCCCAACATGACATTTTGCAACTCTTCTATAGCCAACGCATCTGCTTCTTTGTTCTTCTCCCTTGGCACAAAGTGGATTCATGCACTCTCACACTTCCTCATTAGAGATTTGGCCTCCCTCATTTTGGTAGCTAGTTTGTCACTCTTACAAGCCCACACTCCTATCATTTGTTTCACTATCAACGTGGAATCACCAAAAACATTTAACCTAGTTATGTCATTGGAGAGACACGAGGGATTCACTCTCTATACAAAACAAGATGCCACCTGCGAGCGGAAAACTTTGATAAAACCCCTCTATACGACTCATATTAGGGAATATGATCCCCCTTTCTACGCTTATACGACAATCAATGTTGAAAACTACCTTACCCCTATCTTACATATAGAATTTAGGCCTCACATGATCTAACTAAGTAAAACTAGTCAAAGAGCATGTAGCATAGTGACTGGTAACGTACTAAGGAACCACTTCTCTTGATAACTAGATGTACCCTCAATGTATCTTAGTTTTACTTTTAAACTATGTGCCCATTCAAATTGCACTCTAGCTACTCGTCCAATTCTGACCCATCTAAATTACTCAAAAAACATGGTTATAAAGTTTTGTTAGGTTCTTTGTGTAAATTTTCATCTATATAAACTCTTTATAGCTTTCTCCCTCAACAAATGAGCTATAATCACATAACAAGAAATTACAAAGCAGAGTTAGTTCTTGCATGTATATTTGTAGCTATTGAATCACAAGTTAGAGGGCATAATCTTTTGGGAAGCCATGATTTTGAAACACAAAAAATTCCTCTCATGTTTCCCTTTTCTCCCTTCTTCCCCCCCTTCACCATAAATATGATACCCCTTCCCTTATTTTTAAGCTTGGGAGATAAATTATTGGGGGCCTGCCCCTAACTTATATGCTTATGTAACTTGTAAAACAAAACCCCTCCCTTGCACTTACGTGGTGCGGTAAGTTTTTCATGGTGAATCCCCCGGGTGGAGAGACAGCATTGTAACCCCAAGATGAGAGCCTGATACCTTGCCTCATTATTAGAGTGAACCTCTTCCATCTGAAACCCCTTGCAAAAAAACTTTTCTCCCAAAGGATTTAACACAACAATTCCTGCTAACGCTCTGTCTTTTACCCGTTTTTAGGCACCATCAAAGTATAAATTGTGAGCCTCCAAAAGAAGCTTAGGCTCGTCTAAGGGGGAAGTCTTGCTAGGCTGCACTTTCTCTGGTCTTTCATAGCATCGTTGTGTTAGCACACATGCTAGGCATGTCCTAGTAGTTTTCTCCACTTGTAGTGTGTAATCAAACTCCTGTAGTTGCACCACCCATTTTGCTATCCTTGGGGATAGTTCCATGTGTTGCAAAGCATACGGGAAAACATCCTCAATGGTAAGCACAACAAACCGTTTTGGACAGTCATAACTCTATTTACAAAATAGACAGGTCTCATCAAGAGTGTCTTTGGGTCTTTTTGCATCAAAACTGCCCCCAATGCCTCACAGCCAAGGCTAGGGTTGACATAGAAGGTCTCCTCCCAGCAAGGTTGCAAGACAGTAGGTAAAGATCCCAGAATTTTCTTAACCTCCTCAAAACACCTCTCACTATTCCCATCCCATGCCAAGGTAGCTTGCCTTGTGAGTTGCTGCAGAGGATAGATTGCCTGTGAAAGGAGATGAATGAAGCAACTCAAATAGCGTACCTTTTGCAAAAATGATACCAATTGTTTCATGTTTGAAGGTGAAGGTAGAGCAAGGAGTGACTTCACTTTCTCGGGATCAGCTTCTATCCCTTTCTCAGACACTACATGACCCAAAAAAGTTACCTTGGATTTCCCAATGTGGCACTTATCCTTGTTGAGTTGCCCTGCCAATTGAGCTAGTCGTGTAAACCCTTCATCTATCTTGCTCAAGTGTAATTCTCTAGAGCTATAGATGCAAAAGTCATCAATGAAGGCTGAAAAACCAAATTCATGAACCGTTGGAAGGTAGCTGAGGCATTAATCAGGCCAAATGGCATAACCCTATATGCAAAACATTCCCATGGTGTAATAAAAGTTGTCAACCGCTGATCTTCATCTACAATCCTTATCTGAAAATACCCTGAATACCCATCACACACAGTATACCTCTCATGACCTGCCACTTCATTCAAGATATCATCTTGAAAAGGGAGATGAAAATGATCCCTCTTTGTAGTAGCATTTACTGGCTTGTAATCTACACACACTCTCCACTTACCATTTTTCTTCAGAGTTACCACCACTGGGGATACCCATTTTGAATCCTCTACGGTATAAATGAAACCTACTTTAAGCAACCTCTTTACCTCCTTTAGCAGTGCGTCTTGCTGGACCACTCCAAGCCTCCTTAGCTTCTGCATGACTGGTCTACTACCTTTCTTAAGCTGAATGCGATGTTGTGTCACTGTGACCCCTTTGATGTGCTCATAATCTGTGATGAAAAGGCCAACATGTTTCTTTAAGACCTGTATGTAAGACTCCCTTTCCTCTTGAGGCAAGTCCTTGGCTAGCATGCTCTCTAGTCCTTTTTCATCTATTTCACCTTGGATGTATTGGCTCTTCTCCTCCTCTGGATCTCGCAGCAGTATACCCATCACCTCTAGAGAGCTTGCCTCATCCTTGGATGTCTGCTCATCAAATGAAGAGTAATCACTCGTACTCCACTCATCCGCAAAACACTCTAGCTCTAGATTCTGTTGCCTACCTAACTTCATGTCATAAACAATCTTTTGTTGCTTCCCACCAAACTTGCTTTTTAGCCGCAACTCCAATGCTCCAGTTTCCAAGTCTTGCCTAGCCTTCATTGCCATGAGCCAAGGCCTCCCAAGTATTAATGGGTATCCCTCCCCCTTGTTAGAGATCACATATGCATCTATTGACACACTCACCCCAAAAACCGACACCCTTACTCCATTTACCTTGCCTACACATACAACACGAACATTGTTTGCCATCTTTGCCTGTAAGGAAGTGTGCTCATTCACTTCTAACCCAAGTCTATGCATAAGCTTTTCTGTCATTACACAAACTTCTTCTCCTCCATTCACATAAGCATTAGAGATCCGTTGGTCCTTGATCTCAACCTCTACTACTGGTACAATATCTTTGATTCCTTGGGCACTGATGGCCCCAACAGAATTACCTTTAGCTCTCCTAGTGCTCACCATATTGGACCAAGCCCTCCTCATCTTAGGTGAGAGATGAAGGATGCTGCCAAGTGATCTTCGGCTCTTGCTTACTAACATCTGCCACAAGGTCATATGGTAAAGATTCCACCCCAAGTGGAAAATCCTCCAAGCCAATGTGTCTCCTAGACTTATTTTTCCTTTTCTTTGCATCCTTGGGAGCTTGTGATGATCCTTCTTGAGGAACCTCTTCCCGCTCTGAGGCATCCATCTCATCAGATTTGTGTCTCCTTACCCTTTTGATTGGCATTGCATCAACTTCACTCACCTTTGCCTTCCCCTTATCTTTTCCATGATCTAGGCTAATGACTGATACTGCTCGCTCTTCACCCCCAAGAGGGAGCGGGGGAATTTCCGTTGGTGCGAGTGATGGTGGTGCCGGGGGCCTTAATATTTGTATTGGTGGTGCCATGTGTCCAACATGCCTTGCTTGTGGCCTATCACGTGGAGGAGTTACTTGCTGTCGGGGTAGGCATCGTGGATTACCATTCCCTTGGCGAGGAAAGGGGCAATAATACATACCATGACCTACTTGCCCACAATTATAGTATACATATTCCCTAGCTTGCCGTTGACCACCTTCATGATTAGCTCCATTGGCTGGTGGTGGGGGTCTCACACCTTGAACCAAGTTTAAGGAGAGGCTTTCCAACTGATTGGTAATCTGTTGCAATAGCTCTTGCTGTGCAATTTCGGGGTTGGCTGGGGCCACCCCTCCCACTGGCCCTGGTTGTTGTGCCATTGGTGGAGGCTTGATTCCTCCTCCCAGTTGAGCTTGGAACTTCATCTTACAATCCTTCTCTCTTGCATCAAGAATGTCTTGATCATAGGAAGTTGGGAACTTCCCTTTCACTTTTTCTCGCAGGATGGGATAAAGTCCTGCTAAAAAGCAGTCCTTCTTAAGACAATCAGGTGCCCTTTCTCCCTCGCCTAAGGAGGATGACCACTTCTCCCAGAGGTTGAGAAACTGATCTTCATATGCCTTATAATTATTTGGCAAAGACTGACGGAGTTCTTGAAGTTGTCTCCAGATTTCATATGGGGACTCTTGATGTTGATAGTTGCTGAGAAAAGTCATCTTTAATCTCTCCCAATCCTCTCTCACATCTGAAGGGAGCGTCTGGTACCAAGCCTTGGCCCCCTCACGCAAAACCAGTGGGAAGGCCCTGACCTTAGTAGCTTCCTCATCTTGCCCGGATACCAAGAAGGCCATTTCTAGATTGTCTAGAAAATCAGAGGCGACTTCACCCGGCTTCCCATAGAAGTTTGGGAAAGCATCTGCTCAAGATCTCAAAATTGCAACACCCCTTTTTCTCTTTTTTTGTTGAAATCTTTATATATATATATATATAATGATTTGAAAATCACAATGGTTTGTAGAACAGGCTGGAACTAAGTTTAATGATCAAGGAGCTAGAACAAAATGAAAATAGATACATCAAATGAGTGATGATAATCCAGTGGAGGCAGGATGATAGGATGTGGGGATCTAAGGATTTCATCTAATACTTGGGGTCCAAACAAGAAGACTATTTTCTGCTGGTAGAAAATTTTCCTATCAACATATATGTTCACATGCATATGACGTAGGAAGCTAAAAGGAAAAAATTTCGGCCCGTTATCCATGATCACAGGGTAAAAACTTACTTACTGCAGTTGCACCTTCTTGGTCCTGACATGGTTGTATATCCACAATAGATCACAACCCTTCAAGACTTCCACCTTACCCAACTCCTCAGCTACCATCACATAGGGAGTGATGACGACATACTTGACAACTCTGAGGTTTTTTTCTAATAACAATTGCAAGTAGTTGCCGTAATCAAACCGTTGCATGAAGAGCACTCCATTTAGGTGTAAATCTACCCCAATCCACTCTATTGCATCTGTGGTGGACAACTTCTTTAAGATGAGTTGCAAGGGAATAGGAGGGAGGCTCTCAACCCACTCTCCAAAGCACCGATGACAGTAGCCGAACCACTCTTCCTTTGGACATGGAAATTCCTTTGATGTCCTTTCTTCGGGGTTGAAAAAGTGTACTGGTTGCACTTGCATACAAGCCGCAAAATGGTATGCGACCTTATGTCACTTTGCCTCAGAGGACAACCTTCATTGTAGCCTGGGTGCAATATTTGCTACTACATTTGAAACAGGCTTTGAACTTGAAGCACCTGCACTGCCAAGTGCCTCCTTACCTTTGTGTACCATGTACTTTCAAGCTTGTCTAGACCCTTCCTTTCCTTTCACTCGTGCAACACACTTTGGCCACTTAGGGGTGGTTATGGCCCTCTTCTTCTTTGAGGATTCTTCAGGAAAAAGAGGTTTGACTACTCTCTTTCCTCCCTTGATGTGGACGCACTCATCAGTATGGATGTCGACATAGAAAACCTCTACCTCGAGTGTGTTTGTCAAGGTTTCTTCACTCATTTTCAAGGAAACTAAAGGTTTAGCAAACCTTCCTCCGTAGGGGCACCATTTAATGAGGCGTGCAAAAAACTTGGTGGCCTCTACACCAAGACGATGCACACGGACCTCATCAAGGGAGGGCAAAAAAAACATTGGGGTACCACCTAGCTAAAAGTGCGGCTAGGATGCAAAGTGAGAATCAGCACATAGTACACATGCACAAAGGCATTGGGATATGCACTCATGTTGCAGCCTCATCAGGTTAACTTCTAACACCCAAGTGAGAATGCACACGCGATAGAAATCTAAATGGAAGGATGATGGTATGAGGGAACCACTCCCATTGTGGAGGCTTAAAGGGGTTCCTATTCAAGACCTCTCTTGACCAACTCTCTCAAATGGCTGCAATGGCATGGGCAATTGTGTGCGTATGTGATTGAGGAAGAGAGAGAGAGAGAGAGAGAGAGAGAGAGAGAGAGAGAGAGAGAGAGGATGAGAGAGATGAGAATAATAAGAGAGGGTAATGGAAATGTGTTCGAGAGTGGAGAGAATGAAGGGAATAAGGATCGATGACAATACAATGCAATGCTTCACTATAGTCTCAAGCCTCCACAATCTGCGACATACTCACTCATGCTCTACACACATACTCACAAGCAAAGAGACTAAACATAATGAAAACTTCAATGTGGAGTGGAATAAGGGTAAGCATCACAACTCCATCAAAGGGAAGGTTGCAGGTAGCAAAGCTCACACACAAATATAACTTGCTAATGACAAGATATACATAAAACCCCGCCTCCCAATACACTAGCGGTGTCCTAGTGTTGCACTCAAGTACTTAGTGAAGGAGATATACAATGCAAGAGCCCCCCTTTGGCTGAGATTGTGATTCTTTATATAGATTTTTTTGCATGATTACATTTCGGGATAATTACAATTTACAAGGGTAGACTGGGGGGGGCAAACTGAGATGCCTTGGGCGCCACCACCTTGTCCTTGTAGATGATTCTCCTAGAATATTCTCCTTGCCACTTGTAATGGTGATTCTTCATCACCCACTTGCAAAAATTTTATTTACCCTTAAGCCTTTGAATATATTGAGTTCTCATCTCACCATTGTTGGTAGAAGGAAGTGATTAATGAGGCATAGTAAAGAGGTAGATGTAGAATGAGTGAGAGTGGGAGGTGAAGAGATGGATTTTTCTCAGTTTTATGGTTGATTTGAGTGGGGTGAAGTGGGATTTGTGATGAAAGATAGGAATTCATATTAAATCCATATTTGTGTGATTGTGTGTGTAGTTAACTAGTGCACATCCTTACTAGAAAGGGGAAGGTGATGAAGTGCAGCCATGTAAGCTTGGGAGGGCTGATTAGGAATGAAGAGTGAAGGTAGTTTTGTACACAACTAAGTGTGTGTGAGCAAGAACATGAATAGGTCAAGATAAGTGAAGACTAGGTGATAGGAAAAAAGGCCCAAAATAGGTGTTTTTCCACCAAAATGGCTCCAATATGGGTCCCAAAGGGTTCCATCCAATTTTTGACGGTAGGTGGCAAGGGGGGGCATGGAGGGGGGGTCTACTTATGATATGGGATCCATACTTTTAGAAAACTATTGGAAAAAATGATAAAAAAGGCTTGTTTTTCTTGTTTTCCTTATGAGCCAAAGGGGAAGGTGGTCCACATCACATGCTCCTTGATTTGGAGTCTTCCATTATGCACCACATGAGCTTGACACCTCAGGATACTCAAGGGCCCGTGATGTCACCAAGCATCTTATCTGTACACAAGGAAATTCTTGGATAGAAAATCGTGGAATGGTGGATCCTGCCACTTGACCTTCCAAACTTCACTCTTTCCCTAAGTAAACTTAACTCCCATTCCCTTTACAAATGGAGTTCACCAATGTATGGAACTCATTCCCATGTGAAGCTCATGCATGCAAAAAAAATGAGTCATGATTAGGCAGCATCTCCCAAGCTATAATTTTCTGTCCGTACTAGCAACACGCATGGAGTTGGAAGCCTTCAAAATGCAAGATGAATTTTTTATTTTTTTTCTCTTTTTATTTTTTTAGTTTTTTCCTCTTGGCTATGTAAAGTGACAACTTCTGGGGGGGTCGTGAGAAGCATGCATTAGCACCGTTGCCAAGGACGAGGCAACCTAGACTAGAGAAAACCCAAAGCATTCATTGAAACTTTCATTACTTCCTCTAGCTTTGGCTATAGTAACATATTGACTGACTTTATCACGGGTGAGAGGTTCTTGAGAGTAGGGATACTCGGTAAGGGCCTTGGGAGCTTTAGTTTGTAGGACAAACTAGGTGAGAGTCCTTGAGACAAGCTAGTGGTCAATAAGGGCAACACTATGTAGAGAATAGAGATTTCAAACTGAAGGTTGAACTTTTTACTTTCTGTATTGTTTTTTCATGTTCAGTAGGAGTAGGCTAAATAGAAAACCATCAGAATTGCATTTGATTTGAGGTGCACTAAGAAAACCATAAAAATTGTCAAATCTATCTTAAGTGCACCAAAAATAGACAGGGGATTTTTGAGACTGATACGAGCAAACTAGACTTGCAAGGTGGTAGACTATCTTGAGTAGGCTACTTCCTTTGATTTTAGAAACATTTGGAAGATAACATTCTCACCAGAAGGGGGTATATTGCCAAACTTCCAACTCAGAGGGTTTTTAGACCATAATACAGCTCCTAAGTAAGTTTTCTCAAATTTGGAGTTGTGCAAGTGTAAAGACACCGAGAAAATTGGAAACCCAGACGATGGGATCAAAAAGGGTAACAAAACACTAGTAAATGGTCCAAACTTTGTGAAACTTATTGTACAATCTTGAAATCACAAGTACATACCCACCCAAGTTAGATTGGCCAAAAACATATTGAAATAGTGGAGATTTATCTTAGGCGCGCCAAAGATAAAATTCTCATTAGAAAGACAATTTTGAAATTTTGACACCTGAGAAATATTTTTCAAGCTGTGAAGACTCCATCTATATAATAAAAATTGAAATTACCCTCACAGAAAGGTGTAGCCATCTTAGGCGAGCCTAAGATAGCCAGAGCCAATTTTTATAGCTGGGGTAAATTGGATGTGTCTAGTGCTTGGAAAAAGGGATTTTTAGATATTTTGTGAGTTCATATTGACAATTGTGGAATCACATACAGTTTGAAGTGTTAGTGTGCAGGGAATTACGACTTTGCGGAAAAGGCGAGACAAGGAGTGAAGCATTGTATATGAAGCCAAGGACAACTTTCTAGGTTTAAATTTTATGTCCAATTAAGTTGTGTGAGCCCATATATAAACTTAAGATTTGGTAGAGTTTTGGGAAATTTGGGTACCTTCGGGGAAAATAGGAGTAGAGCATCCACAGAAGAGAGTGTAAACCAAGGGAGACCACTAGAAACTATTACGGAAGAAGTGCCTGACACTTATTTCAACTCGAGTTTCAAAATGTCTTCCTTTTGAACTTAATCATGAGGTGGGACCTCTCTCAAGTTCAAGCATATCTTGACCTTCCTCAAAACCAACAAGTATGAAACCCATATTTATCCGGATCCTAACGAGGAGTTTGTAGTAAAGATTGATGACCATTTCATTGAGTTTGAAGAAGAGGTTAGAGCCAAAAAAACAAGAACATGGTTCCAGACCATACCTCGTGGGTCAATAACCAATCTACCAACTTTGTCAATGTGATTTGTTGCTACTTGTTCTAAAATGGGAAGAAAGCATAATATGGTGGCACAAATCTATAGTTTCAAACAAAAACAAGGAGAGATTGTTAGAGATAGCGTGAGTTAGATGAGACAATATATAGACAGATGTCCGGAGTTGGAGATTCCAATCGAGGAAAGACTTGTCTCACTATTTTTAGAAGGACTATTAAACAAAGATTTGCATGCTATTTTGTATAGCAAGAAACACATGACGTGGGAAGCATGCAATCTAGATGTGATCGACTTAAATAATAACTGAGAGATCTTCAATGAGGAAAGCAAAGCTAAAGATACATAGAGCGAGTGAACTACATCCACAGTACCAACGCAAGTAGGACCAGCTATTACATCTCCTACCAATATTATAGAGGACATGCTTAAACGCATGAACAATATAATGACCAACATGCAAAGGATTCCAATGAGAGGCCCGTGATAGGGACCAAATAAGGGACAACAAAGACAATTGAAATGGTGTGCCACTGAAAGAAAAATGGAAAAATCATGCGACAAACAAGTGCTACTACAAGCCTAAATATGATGAAAATGTCTAGTACATTCCCATGAGGCCACACGCACAGCCCATGTATAAATACCCTCTGAATGTGGCACCAATGCAATGATCGCCAATGAATATGGAGAAACAACAGCTAGTATTAGGTCAACAACTACCACTCCTAGGGAATAATGCTATATTATTCAAGTATATGTGGCCTAAGGGACAGGTGGATGAACATGCTCTACTACATGTTACTCCATACCCTGAAATGAGTTTGGTAACAATGGGGGTAGAAGAGGAGTGGTATAATCAATTGACACTAGCACCTATAGAGCCAATGTACTAGGAACTTGCAGATATAGCACCTGTTTACTTCCTTCCAAATCAAGGATCTAGGCCAAGTCCATGCGCAAACCAAAAATTGGAAATTGTCATAATTGTGGAGTAGATGACCATTGGAAAAACAATTGTCCTCAACCTGATAAGAATGTAAGACCGATAGAGGCATATTGTGGAGCTTGTGGATGCAAGGGTGAATACTTTCCTGAAGACTATCCTAGGAATCTAGCGAACAAGGGCAAAACCGCTATAAATGTAGTTCAAGTTGTGCCAAGTAGTTCATCAGAAGGGAAACCAACAATTCTTGTTCTAGTGACGACTAGAGCATGTCCCAAGGGAAATAAATACAAAAAAGCAAGTAGATCTAAAAAATCAAAGATATAAAAAGAGGTTAAGGTAAAGATAGACTCTTTCAATAGATTTTAAGGAACCTACATAGAAATCGGTTGGATTAGTCTTGGTCAATAAAATTAATGAACCAATCAATGCAGCCTTGGAAGATTTCCAAGCTCAATTAAAAGCTGGTCAAACGTTGGAAGACAAATACAAAAACTATCCAGCTCCCGATATGAAAGCGGCCAAATTGGAAGCCTACAAAAACCTGGTGCAAATCATGCAAACCATGCTAGAAAAACAAAAACCTTAGTTAGAAATCATAGAAGAATCAGCAAAACCTGAAACCAAATCCATGAGAGAAAAAGCTCACAAAAAGGGTGAATTAGAAACCATGGAGAACAATGATACACAATCACCTACACTGATAGTTCCTAATAGTGAAGAAGGATGGGATGGAATGCCTATAGTCAAAGAAGACCGGCCAAACCACCTGGGGGGGAAGAGTTAGAGAAGCAAAAGATGGGAGTTTGACATTGAATTTAGCACCAACTGAAGAAGTTCCTCTTGATAGACCACCCTAGAACTAGATGAACAGCCCTTGTATAGAGATTGGGGATCAGAGCAGTATAGCTCTACAAAAGCTAGAATGTTGTGAACCTTACCTTCTTACCTAGGTGATAATGAAGAGAAATAGATGGTCTGTAAAACGACAAAACTAAGCCCTCCAAAACAAACATTGGATATGACTAATTTGCAATCTATTACGTCAACACCAATTTAGTGCACAATCACTTTGGTGAGTTAGTGAAGTTACGGCCACACCATGGGGAGATTAAAAACTGTTGGGTTTTTAGGGTGGATACACACATGTAGCATTCATTTTGTCGACACAAAATGAGGAGAGATGAGAGAGAAATAAAATGCCTATGCAAGAGGAGAACTTACACCATTGAAATGAACAAGATAACTAGAGCATAAGCAAAGCTTGTAAACTACAAGTGATGTCTAGAGCTTGTGGAGGGTGCCTTCTTATGTAGGCTCTCATGAGATGTTCTAGAGTGTTCTAGGGCTAGTTCCCACATGGCTTGGAGATGGAGTGAAGGAATGTGTTTAATCCTTACAAACTCCCCCTTAAACTCATGCTTGGAACTCCTAAGGTTGCACAAAGGTATGTAGAAGTTTCATACATTTTGGATACATCATTTTTGGGTCTAATGTGATACATAATGATTCTCATATGGATACAACATTATTCCCTACATTGATACAACATAAAACGGTGCTCAAAGAGATACAAAGCATCATCACCCTTAGGATACAACTTAAGGAGTGGGTAACTAAACATAATGGGCTGAAAATGAACATTTAGTAAATATCATCATACTCATAATTGGATTTGAATTTTGAGCCATATTTGGGGTTACCCTCCACATGCTTTTTATAAGAAAAACTAGAGGAAGGAGAAGAGATGGCTGAATGGATGAAGTTGATGCTCTCGGCATCCTCGTTGTCGTCATCTCCGTCGTCATCATCATCACTATGCATATAGTGAACCTTATTGGAAGACCTTTTACCTCGTTGAATGTTGGAGGTAGTGTCGGTGTTGAGCCCATTGTGGTTACAAAATTGAGGCGCATGCCCCACTTTACCACACTTAACACACTTCTTGATTTTGTAGCAATTGAAAGACATATGATTTGTCTTTCCACAATGCTTACATGCTTTGAATTTCTTTCTAGAAGAAGATGAAACATACAAAGCTTGTGAGGTGTTCTCTTCTTTATGTGTGTGTTTCTTCTCTTGTTCTTGTAAAGAGTTGACAATGCTCTTAAGTGAAGGAATTGGCTCCTTCTCTTTTAAGACCGTCATGATATTATCATATTGCAATGGAAGAGACTTAAGTAATACGGCAATTTTGTCTTCTTCTTCAATGTTGCATTCTATGTAACTTAGTTGCGTGCAAATGCTTTTAGTCTAAGCTAGATAAGCTTTCACCCTCTTGCATAACTAAGCTATAGAGTTGCATTTTAAGAGAAATCTTAGAGTGTTTTGATTTTGCCCCAAAATTCCTCTAAAGTATCTCCCATGCATGCTTAGCGGTAGTGGATTGGTCTAAATAGTGAACTATCTCATCCGCTACACTTGTGAGAAGAATGCCCAATGCTTTTTCATCCTTAATTTGAAGTTCACGTTGTTGTGCACGTGAAGGTGGGTTCTCTTCATCAATATTAGATGTGATTATGCTCCATAACCCTTTTTTCATTAGATATCCCTTTACCTTAACTTGCCAAGTGTGGAATCCTACCCCATTAAAGATAGATAGATTGTCATTACCCATAGTGTATGATGGTAGGTGAATATGCAATGGCAAGAGCGGTTCTATCAAGAGACTCTCTTGATGGTGTCTTGGCTCGTTACAATAGCATACAAATGAAGCAAGTAAAATGTAGCATATAGAGTTACAAAATGCTTGTTTTGGGTTACCAAGTGCGGCAATGTATTGCCCCTTCAAAGTGGAATTGAAGCGTCCTTTTCCCCCCTTGTTGAAGAGCGTGGAATGATGAGAAATCAGCCTATTGCTTGTTGTTTTTTTCTGATTTGAAATGTCCCCCTTTGTTGAAGTAGAATCGGCCTCGAACTAGTGATGTAGACGCTCCCCGATTGATGTAGTCTTTGTCGGCAAGTGTCATAGAGTGTTGCCCAAGCCTTAAGAGTGCTTAATAGAGCATAAAAATTAGATTTAAGGGCCTGTTTTCCACTTTTAATTCTCTGATATGAAAACAGAGAATTAATGAAGCTTAAAACTCATGAAAATGTGACTAGTAGCTAGTGACTAGTTAGCTAGTCTTGTACTATTAATGTACGGAGCTTTAGGCATCAAAGGAGCATGAAATGGGACTGATTAGAGCAAGTAAATGGACTTTTTTTTAAGAAAACACAGCCATGGAAGCTCCGAGAGCTTATTTGTGAAGTAGAGAATAAGATAGAAAAAGATAGGAGCTAGTAGAAGCCTAGTCTTGCAAGAATGAAGCAAGTGAGAGTAAGGAGCATTGAGATCAAGCTTGGGGCTGATGGAGAGCTGAAGCTTTCCATGAAATCTTGGTGGGAAGAAGGAGAAGCTCCTAGAGGAGAGAGAAAGTAGGTGGTTGAATGAGCAAGAATCAAGTGAAGAGCATTTTCCACATGTCAAGGCCACTTGTCCACTTGCATGCCCACTTGTGAGGCTTGACTTTCTCCTCTTTTAGCTCTTCCAAAAACGTTTTAGAGAGAGAGTGTGAGAAAACCACTTGTATGCCCACTTGTGAGGCTTGACTTTCTCCTCTTTTAGCTCTTCCAAAAACGTTTTAGAGAGAGTGTGTAAGAAAACCACCTAAAAGTGAATGCTAGTGTGTGCTAGTGAGCCCACGAGGGTCTTTAATGATCTCATACCAGTTGTTGGGTTTTTAGGGTGGATACACACATATAGAATTCATGTTGTAGACACAAAATGAGGAGAGATGAGAGAGAAATAAAATGCCTATGCAAGAGGAGAACTTACACCATTGAAATGAACAAAATAACTAGTGCATAAGCAAAGCTTGTAAACTACAAGTGATGTCGAGAGCTTGTGGAGGGTGCCTTCTTATGTATGCTCTCATGAGATGTTCTAGAGTGTTATAGGGCTAGTTCCCACATGGCTAAGAGATGGAGTGAAGGCATGTGTTTAATCCTTACAAAAACCACCATGGAAATGATGGGATTAAAAGGAGCATCTCAAATGAACTTGGAAATTTTTCAAACCGAAGAGGCACGAATTAAGCTTGTCAATTCATTGCCTATGAACAAGGTAGGGGACTATTGTGAAGGGAATGAGGGAAACACTACCCTTCTAGTGCAATACAATGATGTAACAAACATGGAAATTTTAGACAGTGGAGAAGGCATTGCCATAGCGACCAAAGTTGTCTATGAAGCCTTGGGAAAGAGAATAATCAAGCAAACAAGAATGAAACTGCAATTGGCTGATGGACATATAGAGAAACCAATGGGATTACTAAATAATGTGATAGTCAGCTCTTTTGGGATTGACTACCAAAACACTTTTTCCATTGTAGACTTTGGAAAGAAACTCAACTATGAAATCATCTTGGGAAGACCATTCATGAGACATATACAGTAAATCCAAGATTGGGGCAATGATTATCTCTACCTGAAACAAGTGGGGTCAATTACCTGAGTGAACTTGAAAGACCATTCTTACAAGGATGTCATGAGGACACCTATAAAGGAATTGGACTCTGAGACCTCTGCAGAGACTAAATTGCCATCATGCATTAAGACACTCCAATTTGGATGTGAGAGTCTTCTGAATCAAGTAGTTTACAATGGGAAGATTGTGTCCTAGACAGAGAAGTGAATGATGCAGATTATATACCTGAACCATTCCCTAAACATTCATTTGAATGTTTTGAGTGGACCCAGATTTTGGCCACAATGGATGTGTATTATTGAATCTATACCTACATACTTTTGATGGACTACCAACACACTTTTGCCATTTTAGACACTGGAAAGAAACTCAACTATGAAATCATCTTGGGAAGACCATTCATGAGACATATACAATTAATCCAAAATTGGGGCAATGATTATCTCTACCTGAAACAAGTGGGGTCAATTACCTGAGTGAACTTGAAAGACCATTCTTACAAGGATGTCCTGAGGATGCCTATAAAGGAATTGGACTCTTAGACCTCTGCGGAGACTAAATTGACATCATGGATAAATAAAGACACTCCAATTTGGATGTGAGAGTCTTCTAAATCAAGTAGTTTACGACGGGAAGACTGTGTCCTAGATAGAGGAGTGAATGATGCAGATTATGTACCTGAACCATTCCCTAAACATTTGTTTGAACCTTTTGAGTGGACCCAAATTTTGGCCACAATGGATGTGTATTAATGAATCTATACCTACACACTTTTGTGATGAAGAGGCTATGATATAGTGCCAATCCATATGGTATTTATCAAAATGATCAAGGAACAACAAGTCTTGTTTGATCACTACTATGATGCCACATAAGAGTTGGAAGAGAAAACAAGTACAATGGAGGAGTGAGACTCAGAAAAAGAGCACATAAGAGCCAAATTTCTACTCAGGGGAGGAGAGAAAAAATTTTGAGTTTCCAAACCAACACCTAAGATGCCAACAAAGATGCCACAGAAAACAAGACAAAAACTTAAGGAAGAAAACCGCAAAACCTGCACTATAAACGATACTCAATTCTTCATGGAAATAAATACAGTGGACTGCATAAAAGAAAAGATAATTGGAAGATATCCAGATGCAAAGCATCCAGAGGGATGAAACCAAACAAAACCAAAGTAACTCAAGAATGATAAGACCAAAGGGGACGCGATTTTTGGGCGAGTAATTTCTGGCGAGCGCTTTTTAAGAATCGGGCGAGCGGATTCCCAAAAGAAGGGACAATCTACCCATCTCTCTCTCTCTCTCTCTCTCTCTCTCTCTCTCTCTCTCTCTCTCTCTCTCTCTCTCTCTCTCTCTCTCTCTCTCCAACTAAAATTTGATTGCCATTTCACGACCAACTTACATTCAAACAAAAAACACCTTGGAATCATTCAATACACTATTAATAAGAGAAAGTTCCTTACACACAATTACGGTCTATTTCAAATAGCAAACCCCAAATCTATGAGTTCCATTGCATCCAAAGTAAATACATATGGGGGTTGATACATCATGGGTGACGTGGAGGAAAGAAGGGCGGTGGGGGGCCATATCCTCTGGGAGGAAACAAAGGTCGTGCCAACGAGGGCAGTGCACCAAATGGTGGGGGAACTACTCCAAATCGCAAAGGGTGTGAACTATATGTGGGGGGGGCTACAGGTAGTGAAAGAGGCAATGGATCAACCCCGGGTGGGGCCTCAGATGTGGAGGCAATGAATGCACTGGGAGACAGTCCAGTTGCACGCCATGCCAAAAATGGGGCTGTGAAAGTGGGATATGGTGCTGCTACTGCCCCGCCCTGACTGCTGAGTGGTGTCGGGAACGGTGGGTCAAGCGGATGAAGCTGCTCGGACACCTGCTGCGGTTGCTCAGTTACCTGAGCTCTGACACTCCTATGAAACATCAATGTCGAGACTAAATCGGAAGGTAGGCATTGAGCTGGCTCCAAACAAGCACTGAAAACTGCCCAATCCTTCTCACAACTGATGCAATGTCTATGTAGTAGTAAACATTGTGCTGCCAATGTCCCAACTCCTACAAAACAATCCAACACAGCATCTCCCATGTCTGTGAAGGTACCTAGTAGCCATCTACACAAAAAAAGTTACCTTAAGATTTATTATACCTATAATTTTATAGGAACAATAAAAATAGCTAACAAAAAAGTTCTACCACCTGGCAAACGCTGGACTCCTCTCAACACCTCTACGAAAAGGCCGGCCCATACGATCAAGCGTCCATTGTGTGGAATCTGATCCTGGTAGCTTCTCCCACAACATGTCGTCATCTGCAGAGAAGCCACGTACATTTGCTGCAATCTCTCCATCCGCTCGATCGTACCTCAGAAGCCGACACCCACCAGTTCTAGGGGGTAAAAAAATGGTTAGCAGCAAAGTACCAACCTGCGAGGAGCAAGTAAAACAATATTTTTTGACCCACGAACATCGAAGTTACTATTCATTATCAAAACAAAAAAACAACATACCCCCCTAAATAGTCCTGAACAGTTGTACAACTAGCCTCCGATAGCCGTAAGTACAATATCCTCAACAGCTAGAAACCAGCTCCCTCTGCCTTCGAAGTGACGATGGAAAGATGTTCTACACGACATGTCACCACAATCATGCCATCCACCAAAAGAAACTCGGATGCCAGAAGGAATGCAGCATCCACAAGGTCACTATCCCATTGGTTCCATATAGGAACCCCACCTGTGCTAGCTGCATGTGGCCTAGTGTGTAAGGGAAAGGCCATGTACACCAAACGTACGCCACCCAATCTCAAGCTGGGGTTCATCTGCCCTGTGCCTGATAGAGAGCCCAAGAATCTACATAGTGACTGCATAGAACTGCATGCAGTTTTTGTTAGCACTATAAGTGTGCACATAACTATGATTGTAAATAAGCGTGGCTTACCTGTCATTGCACAACACATCTGGAATAGCTTTTGCCAACTCTTTGGCACTAGCATGCACTGCAAGGTGGCATGGCTCTACATGCATATCTGTATATAGCAACATAAGATCAAATATATCTTTCAAGCAATGCTAAAGAGAACAACACAACATTAAGCATTTTCACGTACCTGGATGGTTATCTCCCACAACTCTGGCCATGTCTGATAAGTCCTCTGTAGCCCTACCATGTGATGGTGAACATGGAGGGGACTCCTGGATGCCCCCCACTGGTCTGGGAGTGAAGGATAGTGTCGGTACATTGTGACTCATAGCACCAAGGCTATGAGAACTATCGCTGACTTCTACAGAATACTCCACAACCACATGCTCGCTCTCACTGTCGCTCGAAACTACAGCCCTCTTCTTTCTCTTCCCACGTTGCTTGTCAGCTTGTTTTGCTTGTGAGTCTTTCCTTGAGGTCTGTTTCTTCCTCTCTGGTTTCTTTGATGTGTTTGGAGATAGAGCATCCTCTATCACAACCGCTTTCTTCCGTGACGCACTATGCTCCGCTATTAATTAAAAGAAGAAGAGTTTTTGAGCCCATATTCTATTGCTTCATGGCAAAGGTAAAAACTACATAGAGGCATACCTATGTATAGCTCTTCCTCTTCGGGTGGGTACTCCTTGTCCGGGTAGTCTAGCCACCAAGGACACTTGAGCCACGCTCCCTTTGGCTGCAAGTCATCTATCCACTCATCAGGATATAAGCCCGTCTCCTCTCTCTCCGACTTGCACCATGCATCACTGGGGTGCTCGGGAATGGGAAAGACAAGAGCATCTCTCCACCATCTACAAGACAGACCACAAAGTTTTCATTTGCATAGAACAAGATTAGTGTATCCTACTACAGTCTTAATTTTTCAATTAAAGATGTCGAACATGTACAACAAGCGTCATGTCGTACAAGCAAAATGGGGTTGCTCTTCGGGTTCATGTGTGGATTTGATCCGAGCACTCCACTTCTTGAAGCCCTTCTCAAAGTGCTTGCGTCTGTATGTCAATAATGTGTGGGCAAGCGTGCAACCATGCCTACCTTCAGCCTTCTCATGTTGGATAGCAACATCATGATTCTCAGCCTCCATTTTCTCGGCCATCTCAAGCACTCTCCTGCAGCAGCAAATAATAAGTCACAAGTTACATAACAAACTGCTAGCTGGTGCAAATGTTTGAGAAATATAACCTTTCCAACTGCCACCAGTACACGTGATATCGAAGCCATTGGATCCAGGCCTTCTCCGTCAAACCGATGCCCTTCTCCTTCAAGGATGCATCACCAGCTTGGAGCAAATCAAGCAATCGGCACTTCCTATCAAAGGAAACGCGATACTTATTTTTTATTGTTACATAATAAAAAAAGAAATATATCCAATGATTTAAACGACTATTACTTACTCTGTTGGGCTAATGCGTGCGCGTGCTACCTTTGCCACTCTAGAGGGTGTCATTTTTGTGGTCTTCTCGTCCCAACCAGTAAATGAAATACATTTTTGGAAGAAATCGCTGCCATTTTTTGGATTTGCAATGGTGGCTATCTCTAGCCCTTTGCGCGTAAAGTATTGCTCCGTTTGAGAAAGCGCTAGATTGATGCTTTCCTCGTAAGCGCCAGGTGCCAACTCGTAGTCAAAACTCCCTTTTGATGGCAGCCCTTCCGTTTTACTACTAAACATATGATCGAACTCTTCCTATTATTTTCAAAAGACTCAATCAAAATACAATTAATAAAATTTCGTAATCAAAACATATTCTCATATACAATTGGTTTGAAGTATACCTTCCAAAGTAGTTGCGCAAGGACAGCCATTGGCAATTTTAGCCACTTAGACTTATTTGGACCTCTAAAATTCAAAGCCCTTTCGGCTGCCAAACGCGCTCTTTCGGGGAATTTTTGCAGAAGTGATGTAGGGTCCGCCAACCCTAGCTTTCTCATCATGAAAATATCATGAGCAGTCGTATGAGGCCCTGAAACCCTCGTGGCCCTGTTTAACAATAGATTGTAATTTATAAAGTTTACAAGTAAGATGCATTTAAATTAGCAAAAAAACAAAGGGCTCACCTATTGATCATACCCAAAACCAATAGAAACTCCGCTGCCTTGTGTGACTGAAAGTCAACTAGAACGCACGTCACCTTTGGCGCTTTCTCAATTGGAATGTCATTCTCGTTCATCCACCGCATCCATGCCTCCAATCGGTGATTACCATCCCAAACCACAAAGTACCTCTCGACCATGTGACTAAGCTCCGAGATTTGGCGAAGCTCTTCGTCCAAATCATATGACATTGCAAGATCCCTCGCAGCGTGACCACGGCGAGTAAATTGTTTGTGATCCTCCCCAGGAATTCGTTCACTAACAATAAATCTTGCCATCGTTGGTTGGTAGCTTTTGTTTGCAATAGAGATTTGCAAATCGGTCACATGGTCATCATGCGTGCGGATGGCGGGGTTTGAGAGAAGTCGACAAAGAGGCAATCGTGGAAGTTTCCCATCGTATGGTACTCTGTGAGAATCCACCCAACCCAAAGAAATGTGTTTGTCGACAACATTTCCAAACACTTCGTCTTTGACATTCTCAATAGCGGTACTTGTTTCCACAAGATGACTGGGTCCGGCGCTTGATTGTGATGTCCCAGTCACTCCAGTTACAATGGATACAATACGATCCAAAGAACTGAATGCCTGAGATTGTTGGGTATCCTATGTGCCTAACGGAGGTACTTCTTGTGAAGTAGTAACATCCACCTCATCAATTGCACCATTATTTTTTGTTTGGTTTCTTGTTCTCATGGTTGCAAGAAAGAAGAATAATGTATAAGAAATAGATATAGGATGATTTATGAGAATTTGTAGGTTGGAAGTTTGAGATGTGAACTTGAGAGAAAGAGAGAGAGACACAGAGATATGTGTAGCACAAGAGAATAGAGAAGAAGAAAAATGAAGAAGAGAAGGTCACTTTATAAAGCTTTTAATTTTTTTTTAATTTTAATTTTAATTTATTTTTTTTAATGACTGTGTGTGTGAGAGAAAGGAATGTGTCTCTGTGTGTGTTTTGCCATGTTCGCGCGTGTGTGCGTGTGCTTTTGTGTGTACGTGCAGCGTGTGTGTGTGTGTATGTGTATGTGCAGCGTGTGTGTGTGCAGCGTGTGCACGTGCGCGTGCACGTGTGTGTGTGCGTGCATGTGTGTGTGCACGTGCATATGCGTGTGTACGTGTATGTGTGTGCGCACACACACACGCTGCACGCAGGCGCACGTGTGTGTGCGCCACACACACACACACGCTGCACTGAGACGTGTGTGTGTGGTGCACACACGCACGCTAGCGTGTGTGTGTGTGTGTACACACACACGCGCCCGTGTGTGTGTGTGTGCGCGTTTAAGTTGGTGTGTGTGTTCACACACACACACGCTTTTTGCGTATGTGTGTGTGTGTGGACACACACACGTGGCTAGCCACGTGGACACACAACGCAGGTGGCTGTTGCGTGTCCACGTGGTCTGGCCACGTATACCGTCGCTAACCGACGGTACACGTGGCTCGCCACGTGGTCACCCGCACTGCCACAGAGGCAGGACACGTGGCCACGTTACTGCCTCCGTGGCAAGGCACGTGACCATGTGGCGAGCCACGTGTACCATCGGTTGGCGACGGTACACGTGGCCAGACCACGTGGACACGCAACGGCCACCTGCGTTGCGTGTCCACGTGGACGCGCGTGGGCCCACGAGCGGCTCTGCCTGAGCGTGGACCCACGAGCGTGTGCCCGCCTCTGGCCAACGCGTGGCCAAAGGCAGAGGCACCCACATGCCCACGGCCAGCGCGTTGGCCATGGGCGGACAGACGCTCCCGTATGGAGCGTGTGCCCGCCCATGGCCAACGCGTTGGCCGTGGGTGCGTGGGTGCCTCTGCCTTTGGCCATGGGCGAGTCCGCTTCTCCCCCTCCCCCCCTCATCCCGCCCCCGCCTCCGCTCCTGTGTCCATGTCCCCCCCCCCCAACCCAACCTGCGGCCCCTGCGCCCACGTCCCCCCCCCCCCCCCTAAACCCAACCTGCGGCCCTCATCCCGCCTCCGCTCCTGCACCCACGGCCCCACCCCAAACCCAACCTACGGCATTCGCCCGCCCCTGTCTCATCCCGCCCCCTCAAGTTTTCCAACCAGTAGATGGATTTCATAAATAAAGTTGCCTAACCTTGTCTAGCGTACCTAATTAAAATTGGGCTCAAAATTGGGGACGCCTACTACAGAGAATCATTTTCTCAAATTACGAACCCTTCTCTTCTACGCCTGCCTCTTTCTAGGCGAATGCAACAACAATAGGACCATCTTGCGTTAGTGCCTTGCTTTCGTCCACACAAAACGCTCCAGCTCGTGATCACACACACAGTCACAAACAAATATTTTGTTTTTTTTTAAATTTTTATATTTTTTAATATTAATATTTTATTTTAATAAAATAATATTAATTTTAAATTTATAACTGTTACTTATTAGACATGAGTATATAATCAATTTGTTTTAGCTTATACAATGTGATCTTGTGCTTAATTATTTGCTTAGCATATTATTATGGCTTGCTCTTTATATTTCTTGGGTAAAGAGTTTTCTTATCCTTTTTACAATGGTAAATTCATAATATCTGAATCATTTCTTTTAGAATTAATTTCTCCAATGCAATTTACAACTTTAGATGTTGTTATCGAAGTAGATGATATTGAAATGAATTTGCCTCTTGAGAGGACTCTCAACAATTTGGGTGAATTCATCTATGTATTGGATGAGCAGCTTTCATGTAAATACAAAGTCAACGTATCTCATCAAACACAGTATGCCGGCTCACCCAGCATGATTCCTATTTCCATTGTGGATAGTCCGTCAAAGATGCAATTCGGTCCGAAGGAGTTAATAGATCTATGTACCCCCACTCGAGTTTTGCCCTTAAACAGCTTCAAAAGGAGTACAAGACAAAAGCTCTTACAGGTCAAGAAGAAGGGCACGTTGACAAAGCTGTTAATGCAAATCAAAGTAGTGGAACAAGTTACAGAGATTCCAAGGTCTTACAATGGCGATCTCGTTCTAGAATTTCCACCTACCATGGGAAAGTTGCACCATATGGATGCGATGGAGCATAAGTATGATCCTCATTTGTGGTCGAAGCCTACTACATCCAATATTGTATTTGCAAGTGTAGTGCGTCTTAGTCATTGCATAGGGTCTCTCAAGTGCATGAATGAACAATGTGTCCGCTTGGTTAATTACCATATTCCCAATACAAGCCATTTCAACGGGTACATACAAAAAGCAACTGGACCTGGGGAATATTGTAAGATTGGAGATAAGAGCCTTACATGCCCTTTTTGTAAGGCAATTGCTTTTTGTATTGCAACATGTGATTGTGTAGTATACTATGTCCTGCCATCCGATGAGACTGCCACTAGAGTCATGATTCATTGTGGCACACATCGACACGATGTGCGCAGCGGCACATCCAAAACACTAACGGACAACACTAAGCTGATGGTGCAAAGGATTTTGACTGTTGACCCACACGCAGGAGCCAGGAAGGTTCAAATGTGTTTGGCAAAAGAAATTATAAGTACAACACTTCTTCACAACAACACCAACGAAGGTATTTTAGGCGAGCAACAGCTATTTGCAATCGCTGAGGAGTTGGGCCCGTTGGTGCAAGATAACTGGTATGAGCATTTCGTAGATTCTTATTTCGATGCAAAACTCTATGCTAAATTATTTTTTAATCTAAACACTTTTAACATTGACAGGTTTCGGAGGTCAATATCTATTTTACGTAGAGGGGTTGACAAAGAATCTTTTGGCATTGATGCACTCCTAAAACTGAAGCGAGACTGCACATATGAGTTTTTCCATGGAAGCCGGTTTCTTGGTCAAGGTATGGAGGGGGAGAAATGTTATGTCTTCAAAATGTCCACAATTGGTCCGGCATCCGGTGTGGACCTAGTCAACCGAATGAGACAAGACCGGGATGGTGATCTTCGACGTGCGTGGATCCAATTTGATCACACCAGACGTGTTAACAATTGGGTGACTATGGCCTGTCATGTCTATGATCCAAGGTACATGGCCTATCTTAAGAGCTTTGTGGCTTTCCATTTACTCTCTCTAAAACAATTTGTTTGCAGCATGCAAGACCTTTTGACTATTGCAACTTGTGAAATGAAACAGGAAGACATGGAAACGCAATGTTTGTTTTGGGAGTGCCTTAATGATGTAATGATATCATGTGGGTGTGAAAAAACAAATTTCTTTGGCTACATGGCTGATGAAGCTCAAGCAAATTGGAATGCAGTTCGAATTGTTTTCAATGGTGGTGACAAGACCAATACAATGAGCTGCCGAGAGCGTTCTTGTCTTTTCCATTGGAAGCAAATCTTGAATCAACACACAATGAAGTATGTGGTGCAAGATTCTCAACACACACACAAAGAAATGTGTGAGAAGTGGAGGCAAGCACCAAAAAAAAGAGGCTGCAGCAGCAGAGGCTCGTCTGATACGCCAATGGTGGCATAACGGTCATTGCATAGACTGTAACATTCCATACATGGATTCATGGCTTAGTTGGTGGGAAAATCGTATTGCACATTGGGGTGGCATTATGACATGCGTAGAAAGTAGCTCTGATGGACCAAACACTCCACGCACTAACCTTGCGGAGAGTAAGCATGGCAGCTGGGGAGGGTTTCCGTAAACGCATATCATTATATGATGCATGTACAACTGACCTTGCAAATTCCATCTTACAGAGCACAAAGGCCATTTCATACAGCCATGGAAAACACATTGGGAAGGGTCCATCAATACAAAAGCTTACGGAACGCCATGAAAAACGTCCTAGCCAAGTGATTAGAGCAATAAATGCGGCTATTGAGGGCACTCCAATGTATAAACAACCAACTCCATTAACAGGAGATAAGGAGACATCAAGGAAAAAACGGAAGCCAAATGAGGTTATCAACGTGGAAGATGATGCATCACATAGGCCTGAGTACACCTCGGTCACCAAAGATCGCAAGAAGTGTGGAAGACCACGTAAGATCAACTTTGCAGAAGAAGGGATATCACAAACCCCAAAACGAAGTATAGGTTTTAGTGGGCAGTATGTAGTTGAGCGCAAGGTCAATGAGGCAATGTGGGCCATACGTCGAACTCCACAAGGTAGTAGGGTCACATGTAGCGGCACACCAAGAGGCGGACGCAGGTGTGGATGCAGTATAGCAGGTTCTAGCCTTGGTATACCAGCCCCATCGTTTGAAGGATATCTAAAACATTCAAATGGTGTGGTGCGTCAATCGTTTTGGTTTTGTCCGGATCATGTCTTGCATTGTCATATAGTAGACCATAACATTTAGCCGCAGCCTCTTCATCCACCACACACTTGGCCCGTGCATGTGGGCACCAACCTATAGGAGGATGAGGTGCAAATATTGCATGAAGGGGGGTATCAAGTGGAGCTAAGCAAAGAAGGATTATGTAATGTAACGCCAGTTTCTCAAGAAAAAAATATGACAAACTCTCCTTTCAAGTCAAAAGATGCATCCACTCCTGAAGGCAGTGCAAGAGCCACAGTGCGAGATGGTCTACGTGTACGGTATCGGACTTCCATTTCCGAGGATGTTGCTCGCAAGATCAGTCTAGCACTAGCCCTGAGAGCGAAGGTCGTAGAAGAGATATGTGCAGCAGATGGTGTTAGTGAGGTCTTCAAACTAGAGACGAACAATGAAGATGGTCATGTCGGGATGTACAAAGTTTGTATTAGCAACCAGCCATCGTGCACATGCCCAGACTTCATGGAACGGGTGTCAAAGCAAAAACCATATCTTGCATGTAAACATTTGTGCGTGTGCTAGGGCTAAGCCAAAATCAGAACATGTTTATCCATCAACCAATCCTGGCAGATGTTGATATCTTCAGGGCACTAAGTCGAAGCCGGACATATCCAGGCATGGATGCATAGCATTTGACAATGCTCACTTCTTCTTAGTATGCTTTACCTAAACAATTGTACTACTTTCTAATTTTATCTTAGGATGGTCACATTGGGATACATTCATTTGCAACTTTTTTTCATGTTTGAGTACTGGTTGTTTATGTGTCAAATCGTGTATAAAATAATATAATATTACCACAGTGGCTATAAATTTCCATAACTTGAGTTATTTTTTGTGAAAGCATCCACTAGCTTCCTAGCACACCTCTCCTTCTTTCACTATGTCCGACAATCTTGCGAGTAAAATAAAGTCTGCCTGGGATGCCATGGAAGCCATTCCAAATGGAGAGGCATTGTATGGAGCCGATTGGTTTCATCAGGCTCTCAAGGAAACCATCAACGTGTATCGCCTCTATCAATGCCGCAAGGAACTCAATATGCGGAGCTTAATCAATTTGAACGAGATGGGACAACTAGCTTTCTCTTGCTGGAAGAAAATTGGGCTCATCACATAGGAGGATGAGGAAATGAGGCAGCAGCTAAGCAACGTGGTGAATCTTAATATGCCAATCGAAGGTAGCACATCAACTACTAAAACCGGGCCTTCCAACAGATGAACACTTCTTGTTTATGTAATGCAAGTTTAATAAAATGTAACTTTTTTATTTTTAATGGGAGTTCTTGTTTTAAGTACCCCTGTCTATATTGTTTTTGAAACAATTTGTCTAGCTTACATACCTATAGTTCTCTCTCTCTCTCTCTCTCTCTCTCTCTCTCTCTCTCTCTCTCTCTCTCTCTCTCTCTCTCTCTCTCTCTCTTTCTCTCTCTCTTTGAGAGAGAGAGAGAGAGATAGTCCACAAAGAGGAAGGGAGAATATTTTTAGGAATCTACTCACCTGATTCCTACAAATCGCTCGCCGGAAACTGCTCGCCCAGAAATATCCCCCAACCAAAGGGAAAGAACCTCTGACAATGAAAACGGAGCGTAAAGCAAAATACAAAGAGCAGAAATGGACCTTGGCAGAAGTGTGGACCATGGAGATGGAATTGGATACTGACAAGCCAAGAGAAATCAATGCTCTATCTCATTATAAAAAATACACTTTGTAAGATTTCAAAATCATTGTTGAGCAACCCTTGCAACAATCAAAATAATTTTGAAAATCTTATGAGGGGCCTGAGAACACCAAGCAAAGTGACCTTTCAGAACCTGGAGAAGAGCCAAAACCCGCATACATAGCTACGGATCGATCGCAAGAGGAAGAAGAGATTCTCATTAGAATGTTAAAGGAATATAGAGATGTCTTTGCATGCTCTTACAAAGATCTCAAAGGGTGGATCCTTCCTTATGCCAGCATACTATCCCTATGAGAGATGATGTTAAGCCAAGCAGACAAAGACCACACATCTATAATGAGACATTTACCTAAAAACTAAAGAAGAGATTGAGAAACTCAAAGAGGTTAAGTTCATCTACGAAATAGAACACAATGATTGGATATCACCAATTGTTGTAGTGCTTAAAAAGAATGGCAAACTTAGAGTGTGTGTAAACCTCAAGAAGGTGAACTCCGCCACTATACGAGATAACTATCCTCTTCCCATCACAAATCATGTGCTAGAACGAGTTGCCGGTAAAGAAGCCTATAACTTTTCAAATGGCTTCTTTGGATACAAACAACTGACTATAGATCCCAAAGATCATGGCTTTTGCCACAGAATTGGGTATTTTTGCTAATTGAGTCGTACCTTTTGGTTTGACCAATGCACCAGCAACATTCCAAAGGCTGATGAGCCATGCCTTTAAGGAATATCTACAAAATTTCTTGGAAGTATGCATGGATGATATTTGTGTGCACTCCACAAAATGAGAAAGTCACTTCAAACATTCATGATGTGTCTTTGAGAAATGCCATCTATATAGGATTTTCTTACACCCTAAAAAATGTGTTTTTATAGTTAGATAAGGAAAAATTCTTGGACAAATTGTGTCAAAAAATGGTATAGCCATATACATGGAGAAGGTGGCACTGATTACTGAAATGGCTAGGCCAATATCAATCAAAGAAGTTCAGGCAATTATGAGACATTGTGGTTACTATTGTAGATCGATCCACATGTATGTAGTAATTGTTAAGCCCATATATAGCCTTATCACTCACTTTGAATGGACTAATGAATGTGAGGAATCATTCCAAATATTAAAGCAAGCTCTAACCACAGCACCAATACTGAAATCTCCACTCAAGCAAAGTGTTCCATGTGCATGTTGATGCGTCGATTTTTTATGGTGGCTGCATCTTAGCTCAACCAAGAGAAGGAACCATTGATTTTCCTATCAACTATGCTAGCCAACAATTAAACCTATCATAAAATACTATACAACAACTAAAAGGGAAGGTCTTGGTATGGTATATTCAATCAAGAAATTTTGACACTACTTTCTAGCTAACAAGTTTGTCTTTCTTTTCCCATCAAGACTTACTCTATTTGGTGGATAAACCGTGCAATACAGGAAGGATAGTAAGATGGTTCATCATCTTACTCAAATTTGACTTCACAATTGTAGTCAAAAAATGCACTACACACCAAAGAACAGATCATTTGTCACAACACACCATTGGGGAAGCACCTAAAGGGGTAGAAGATGACTTACCAAATGCATAGTTGTTCTCTGTGGAAGTGCTTCCAAGATGGTTAAAAGACCTTGTGTCCTTAATGACCATAGCGTAGGTAGATTATCAAATACCCAATCCCTATTACACCATGTTTGATTGAGCAATCCACCCCATTTCAATTGTTGGCCAAAAGGTTGTATCACAAAAATAAGGATGGAATCCTACTCTTGTGCATCAAGCTCATACCACAATAGTAGGTCTTCATTTTGCATGAGATCAAACCTTACGACGGTTAACTTGGTTGGGAGTTTATTGGTCTACCATGAAGAGAGACGCTCATCATTATGTGAATTGTTTCTCTTAATGTAAAGATATAGCCTTCATACCCCATGAAGGCTCTATATTTACATTGAGAGATATTCTACCAGGTACCTACTCCACTGTGATGTCACGTTAGTTCATATTTCAGTGACACCACAGTGGAGTAGGTATCTAGTAGAATATCTTACTAACAGAACATTTAGGGAAAACATGAGTAAAAGACAGGACGAATAGAGACTGAGGCAACCAACGATACAATGATTGGGAATCAGCTCTACTGACGAGGGAAATATCAGCAGCTTAGACTATGTGCCAATGAATAGGAGTATCTTCCTATCTTAGAATAGGTACACGCAGATCTAGCAGGGGGACACTTCTCTCATGAAAGCACAACCAAAGCTATATTGATGGAATGCATTTGGTGGCCAACTTTATTTCTAGATACGAAAGAATTTGTTCAACAATGCAATGCATGTCAACGAGAAAAAATGCCAACAAGAATTGATAGTATTCCATTGCGATCGATGATGGGAGCACGCACATTTTCTAAATGGGGTATAGACTTTGTGGGTCCAATACAACCACCCGCATACAAAACTCAGGCATAATACATTATTGTGGCCATAGATTACTTGACCAAATGGGCCGAGGAATGAGTCACTAGGAAGAACAATGCTAGAACTAGTTTTGTATTCCTGTATGAATGCATATTTACTCAATACAAACTTCCTATTGACCTTGTCAATGATCACAGATCTCATTTCCTCAATGTGGTGATAGAACACCTGATAGATGAGTTTATGGTAATCCATACCCTATCATCCTCAAGAAAATGGTCAAGCAAAATATACACACAAAAAAATTGAGCTTTGTACCAACCAAAGTTGCTAGTTCAGGAAGAATGGACAAGGAAATGCATCTTCATTTTTCCTTGTGGGTTTATCAAGTTTCATTTAAAACGGCCTTGAACACAACTCCTTTTAATTTGTTATGCCATTGGAATTCCTACTATCCACTCTTAGAGTTGCAAGTGAGTTGGAATGGAAGGGGCACAAGTTGTCAGAATGACTCGAAGACTTAGAAAGACTAGATGAACAACTCTTAGTGGCCATTGCCCATATATATGCACACACAAAAAAAAAACAAAACTATTTTTTGACTCTCACTTGTTGACTAAAGTTTTCAAACAAGGGGAATTAGTCCTAGTGTACTCGTTGAAATAGATACCATTTTCATACAGCAAAGAGCAACGAAAAGAATTTCTTGGTGATTTCCAATCAAAGAAGCATGAGTCTCAGCCACAATTACAACTATTGCTTCACTAAGGACTTCTTCTCACCAACCTATCATGCAAGGAACCAGGAAAATTTGGATACCCAAAAGTCAGCTCATCAACTAACCTCAGCAAATCTTGGTGCCTAAAAAGTTACTATACACGACCAAAAACTGTACGATAAACCCATCATATCACGTGCTCAATAGAAACTATAGCTACCAAAGATGAAGTGGGTATGGGAACCAAAGAAGGAATATAAAGCTAAGATCATAAGGCCAAATGAACAAAGCAAACTAGTCAAAGTATGGGTACCAAAGACTCCTCCCCAACTAAAGTCAACCTCAATCAAGTACGAATGGGTACCAAAAGTCAAACACTCCGTTACAATTGTGACCACAACTTTTAATCATCATACAACAGCTAGTGTATATCGCACAATAAAAGAACAAGCTCAATGGCTACAAGATCTACTCTTTAAGAGAGTTCAATCACATGATACCTAGACATCGGTAACCCTTGAGTACAATACTCAAGACCGACCTCTTGCACATCATAGTGTGTTTAATTGCATTGACATCAATAGCATTATAGGGCCAATCAGGGCCATGCATAGACACAACTTTCTAAACCATGCACTGGAAATCCTGGATGGGCCATTGTCACCGCGGAGGACTGGAGACATTCTGAATGATGTGGACCCAAGAGTACAAGACTAGAAGAGAAAAAGGGCAATGTTTGAAAGTGATTGTGTGTTAACGTGCAAATTTATTAGATGATATGCCCTAATAACAAGGTGAATGGGGAACGCAATATGATAACCCTTAGGTGTGAGTATATATTGTACATACATGTCAAAAAGTCAAACATAGTGTAATTTTTACTTGTATTGTGTGTTTTCAGATCAAAATCATAATGAAAACGGAGTAATCCACAAAAATATGGTAAAATAATAACATTAGAAGTGTTTTAGTATTTTTTATTATAACATAAAAAATTTTGAGTAGTTTGGTTAATTTTCTTTAATTTTTGCTAGTAAAAGCCAAAAATAAATAAATAATAATAAGCAAGAATGTCATAATTGGATTTTGACTTCAAATTCCAAATATTGAAGCTCAATGGAAAGGCCAATTTTTTTTGGTACAATTCCGATCAAAAAACTCGGCGGCCACTTCGACTAACTAATCATCAGGAACAAAGTGCGACAAAAAAGTCCATGGATGTCAATTTTCAAAAAAAAATTGATTCGGGAGTACACTGTGAGGCCTAATGAACTCATTCGGTAGGTATTGGATGGGGGTGTTGGAAAAGTCCTGGTATGTATAGTCCTTATGCCATTTTCCCTCTCATTTGCATTCAAGCATTTACCAAGAGAGCTCCGGGTTGTGGATTTTGGTGACCTTCCACGCTCTCCAATGTACCGTCTGCCAGCTCTTACTCACTCCACCCATGAGGTGTAGGTTCCTAATTGTGTCTAGAAGAATTTTAATTATCACATTGCTGGCCACAAGAGTTGTGGGGGGCACGGCAACGTAAAACAATTTGGGAACTTTAGGGATCAGTAACACTAACACCGACCACACCAAACATCCAAGTTGCACCAAAAATGAACCATGGGCTCATCACTAGTGGGGAAACACTTTGTTAAGCTCAAAGATGCAAAATATGTCAGGATAGCTGACCTAGTATCTTCGGCGCCCAAGATGAAGGGGCTAGATCTAGACCAGATTTTACATATGTGTTGGGACCATAATATTAGGAAACTATGGAGAATTAGAGGTGCATTGGAACCCTAATCATCAGTATAGGGCAAGATGACAATATCCTTATTGCAAAGCCATATTTTGCACCACAATGTAAAATATAGATCCATTTGACCTTAAACTCAAAGGGGCCACTTTATATAATACATTGGACCTTTACCAAACTTTAGTGGGCACACAAATAGTGGTTAATGACTCCAAGTAAGGCTCGAATCAAAAGAGGACTATCAACCTCATCGGGGACAACACAAAGTGCAAGAATCACAACCAACGGCTTTAGCTTTCCTAATTCACCTAGTAGAAGCTAGATGGGTCAAGATTAGGGCCTAAGTCACAATAAATTATAAAGTTTATCTTAGGTGCGTTAGAGATTATTTGCTAGGTAAGAAGCATTTTTTGCACACATTTTCACATTGGCATGATCCCCCCACAATTCATAAAGCCTACATCACACTGGTACACTTCTTTTATGCATAAACACTTTCAAATTCACTCTACTACATTAAGAAGTGGCCAAAACTAACCTTTAACCTATCACGTGATACCAAACTTCATCAGACACCAAGAATCAACACTCCACAGCCAAACAAGTTGCTAGGAGAACAAATTGGCCCAAAATCAATCATATCTATCTTAGGTGCACCTAAGATAGAAATGATAAAGGGAGTACATGACATGCCATTTAAAGACATAGATATGTTTACAAGGGTCAAATAAAGTACCTGGACAAGTTTTATCAAGTTTGGCACAACATAACTCCATCATTCACCCAAAAGCTCTGAAAGCGATAAAGCAGACACAAATTTCACTATAACTCTCACCACAAGTTCCAAAAGCTATCAAACTTTTTGCATATCACTTGCAACTCATACACTTCCTATGCATTCAATTTGGAACCAATTTGCATGCACATACACCCATCTGCATCTTAGGCAAGCTTAAGATAAACTTTGCCAAGATTGTGCTTTTTAGTACTCTTTTTTGCCTTATTAGCTTTTCTACTTGGTTGGGACTTGCCAGGTTCACTCTCATCTACTTCAAGATCTCCAAAGAAGAAGACCATGAAGAAAAGTTAGCAGAGCTGCCACCATATCAACTAGAGGAAGACTCACTAAAGGAAGCTAATGTCATATAGCTTGCAAAGGAGTAGCTAGAGAGTCAGCATGTCACTGTCTACCATGGAACCTTCAAAAGTTCTCAAGGATCCAGAGTGGAAGTCCAAATGTTGTCAAAGAAATCTCAAGACATGGCCAAAGAAGAGGTAGTCAAGCCACTTTGAGAGAAAATTGGACTCAAAGAATACATGGAGCTGGAGCCCTACAATGTAGACTACAAAAGAGCTTATGAGCTCTTACACAGCATCACAAAAGAAGGAAAGGCAAACATTTCAAACTTGAATGAATCTCTAATCAAAGTAAACATCATAGAACATCAAGTTGCACAAGCCCTAAAGCTACAGAAAGGAGAAAAACCAATGAGAGACCGGCGGCTTCCCACAACCAACATCTTCACAAGTAGATCAGCCTCATTCTTAGACCTAAAGCAAAAAGAGATAGAGTGGGCACTTAATCTCTATCACCAACACTTTCATTTCATGCAAAGTGACCTCCCACATACACGATTTCAAATCATGCATTGGCTTCCACATTTACTCAGGCATCAAAGAAAGAGGGAATGATTAAAGTAAACCATGCCCACTATGTTTACACAACGCTCACCCATGTGAAGAAGTTGGAGAGTATCAAATTCTTGGAAGCTCCAAAATTACTAACACAGATAGCCTATCATGCTATCATCTAGGTAGAGCAACTAATACCTACCCTTGAGTATACCCTATGGCTTTTAAACAAGGATGATTATGAGGAAGAAGTACCTGGACCAGAGCCCAACTAATGGCCACACGACTGAGGACAAGATTAGCCAATGTCCCAAGCCAAGAAACTACTATTGCAAAAAAGGCTTTGAAAAGCGACAAAGAGGAAGAAGAAAAGGACAAGGAGGATACTTCTCTCAAAAGGAAAAAGAGAGAAGAAGAGAAAGGTAAATTAGAGGAGGATGAGTCCAAAAAGCGGCCAAGACCTGCAATAGCAGCAAAAGAGCTAGCTCAAAAAAAAGAAAGAGTGGAAAGAGAGACGATAGCTTGTGAGCTTGAGAGAGGACTGAAAGGTAGCTTTGAGGAGAAATGGGAACCATCTCCCAAGAGGTTCAAAGTTCAAACCAAAAAACCCATGTACAATATGAATGACAATCCTATGGAAGGCTTATAACATCTCTATCAACAAGAAGAACGTCAACGAGAGCAAGCTATAGCTTGCACTAGCTTGGTCTCAGTTTTATACATCTGTTTGAGGGGAGGTGTTGAGTACCACTTGGATTAGAGATATTTTGTCCCTTGGATTGGGGATGGTCTCCTAGATTGGAAATGTTCTTTTTGCTCCTAGATTGGATTGTGCCAGAGTTGTCAGCTTCCTCAATTTATTCCTAGCCCAAACCTCAAGAGGAGAATTGTAAAGTCTGAGCGTTGTCCTAGAGTACAAGAGTATGAGTCAAGGAGAGGAAAGGTGGAATTATCCCACGTCGTAGAGCTACTTAAATCTCATTTCACGAATGAATAAGGGTGAAAGCATGTATAGGTGGCCTGGAAAGTAATGTCAAGGACATTGCTTTTTTGCGCTTAAAAGTGGCTGTTTCAAAAGTGCTTCAAATCTCAAAAAGAATATCACTCTCCTAAGGTACGTAAATTAAGTCTCCTAACGTACCACAATTAATGAGACTAAATATAATTTACTGATGAACGCTGGATTATTGTCCGCCTCTTCTTTCCCGCTACAACCTGTCTGAGTTTTCTTTGTTTCTGAGATCTCTCTTGGAGCTTTATCTAGCTCCTCTCTGTCTCTCTCTCACAGAGCTCTTGTTGAGCTTTCTGTATCGTTGAGCCTCTCTCTCTCTCTCTCTCTCTCTCTCTCTCTGTCTCTCTCTCTCTCTCTCTCTAAGCATGGCTCCTCTTGTGTCTGAGCTCGTGCTCATCTCTCTCTCTCTCAACACTCTTTCTCTCTCTCTCTCACGAACTCTATCTCTATAGGTTCCTCTTCTACTTGATGATTCTTGAGGTATGTAAACACTTATTATGCTTTGTTAGTATCTTGCTAATTAGTGCAATAAGTGCCATGTATTAATTAAAAGTATAGCATGTAGTTATGATTTGTATTGTATTTCTTGTAGAGCAATCCTTTGAAAGTACTGCAACAATGGAGCACAGTGAAGAACTGTCTATCATCTCATCGTCATTGAGTAGAGAAGCTCAACTTCAGCGCAAAAAATTAATGAGGGAATTTTGGGCTGCTCAAAAACGAAAGCAACGTAAGGCAACGTTCAACTTTGTGACGGAAAGCAATACGGGGGGGATGGATGAAAGAAAGAAACGAAGGATATGTCAATCTATGGTACAACACTTTGATACATTAACCGTGGGAATGGATGCAAGTGGCAGGAAGGAAATCTTTGATGAACTTCTTCAACATCCTTGCTTCCTTACTATGCAGAGTAAATCCAAAGAGTTGGAAGCAATTATGCTGAGAAACATCCGCAACACTTTGAATCATGTGAAGGTCCCAAGATCTTCAGACGAGTTTTTTGTGAAGAAATCAGCAATGTTGATGTTGGTGAATGGTGGAAGCAAGGAGCAAAACACTGACATGAGCATACCACAAGCTGCCAAGCTTATGGGGATCCACAAAAGAAACTTATATTCAGCCAAACATCACTTAATAGTGTCAAGTGAATCCGATGGTTCGTTCCCTGCATCTACGTGTCATAGAGATGATGCACGGAGAACTCACATCACTCAAACTGTTAAAGACATAGTCTTTCAATTTTGGACGGATGAGACGAGGGTGTCCCCCAACAAGAAAGATGTTTGCAGTAAGAGTCTAGCTAGATGTTCATATGTAAAGCATCCAATCCACCTTCTTGAGGAGCCTCAGGTAATTGATATATTTTTTAAGCACTTTTTATTCGTGCTACAACTCATATTCCTGCTACAACATTATGTTTCTATACCACTTTTTATTAATTCTACAACTCATTACTGCCACAACATTATGTTTCTATACTTATTTTTATTAGTGCTACAGCTTGTTTTGGTGTTTTGCACCACTTTCTAGTGGTGTTGCAACATTAAAAAGTGGTGAAACATTACTATACTGGTCTCTAATTGTATCTGAACCACTTCTAAAATTTGATCAATAGTTCTAAATGTTTTTGAAGCACTTTTACTTGTGTTTCCACACCACTTTTTAGTGTGTTTGAACCAGTTTTTAATGTTTTGTAGCAGGTTTTAATGTTTATGAAACAATTTTTACTAGAAATGCACCAATGCTGCACCGTAAACCCTACAAAGTGGTGTTCACCCACTAAAAAGTCTTGTTTACCCAATGCTAACAGACGTGTTTTACAAACTCGTAGGGGTGTACCAAGACCACTTGAAGAAGTATGTCACTCACAATTTTATATTTAGGTGGCAAGCACAACAGTTCAAGGACTGCATTTCTTTGTTTCTAGATGATGTGGTTGTCTCCGTCGTTGACTTTGCAGAGAACTACTCCTTCAAGGAGCAAAATGAGATCCAATCAATGCATTGGTACACTAAGCAGGTCACTATCTTTGTCCTGATTACTTATTTCCGCATCGCATCAAGTGCAATAAAGAAGACCATGCACTTATTTGTCTCAGATGATAAACAACATGACACCTTATTTGTGCATCATGCTTTTCTCTTACATGCTCAATGGTTGAGAGATCAAGGGCTAAGCTTTAAAAAACATTGGGTTTGGTCAGATGGCGCAGCTTCACAATTTAAATCAAAGCGATCGTTTTACTTTGTTGCTAGATATTGGAGCCTTACTGGCATGGAAATGAATTGGAATTTTTTTTGCTCGGGACATGGAAAGGGGGAACATGATGGGGCTGGGGTTGTCATTAAAAGGGCTCTAACTCATGAGAAATTGAAGAAAAATAGCGTGTGGTTGACTTGTGCAGTTGAAGTTGTCTCTTTTTTTAGAATGCATCTCAGTACTAGAGCAACTGCTATGTATGACAAGCAAAAGAGGGAGGTTAGTAGGGTGTTCTGGGAGGTCAAGCTAGGCGATGTTCAGCGATCCCATCAATGGGACTGCAAACCATTGAAGGGATCAAGAGAAATGCACTGTGTGAATGGGTATTCTGAGAACAACACTTGTGCATTGAGATCAAAACGGTTGTCATGCTTTTGTTTTCCTTGCAGGCTTGGCCATTGGAGAAGGTGTATGAACAGATCACATGTGGAGACGCGGCAATATCACACTTTGGAGCCACTTGCTAATGATTCCCAGTCATATGGAGACTCAGACGATGAGGAGTTCTATGGTGCCACTTATGCAAGTCATTATGACTCCTTAAGCGATGCTCTCACACCTGGAGACAATTTTGCTGTCACTTATGAAGAGAATAATGAGGAGGCGTTGACTTCTACATTTTGAAGTGTGTAGTAGCTAAGGGCCTAACAACTAACGAGCAAATTGATGCATGGGGCAACAAGATAGAGAAGCATACTTATATGGTCACGGGCCATTGGTATAAATCCCTACAAGCAAACTTGTATGAGCTGTGGGATAAGAAGCCAGTAGTTTTCATATATTCCCACTTGATAAGGGAAATAAAGTTCCCTATGGATCCTGTAGTGCTCGATGGCATAGGAGAAGTGTTCGAACTTTCCAATGAAAACCATGAGGCAATATACAATAGCATGCCCTTTGAATTGTAAATCAAATCTGATTTTATATCATCTAGTGAAATATTGAACAAGATGGAATTGGTGTAAACGTACGATGGAATTGACATGTTGGTTTTTGAGAATGCTTCACCACTCCCCCTTCCCCCCCCAAACATCACCACTAAAAAGTGTTGCAGTTCCAGAAAAACTCCATAAAAATTTACCACTTTTTAGTGGTGCTAAAGTGGTTTAGCACCACTAAAAAGTGGTTAAGAATGCTTCACCACTCCCCCCGAACATCACCATTAAATGGTGTTGCAGTTCCAGAAAAATTGTTGCAATAACACAATAAAAATTTAACCACGTTTTAGGCATTTAGCACCACTAAAAAGTGGTTCTGAGACATTCAGAAGTGTAGAGACATGTATAGTGCAGAGACATGTAAAGTGCCAGAACTTTTGTATATTACAAAAATTATCCAGAAACGTCTACATATCCACCAAGAATGTACAATATATAACGTTTCTTAAATTACAGATGTACAATCTCATTCATCTCCATTTATAACAAAGTGCTCAAAGACTAGACTCAAAAGTTCATCTTTGAGATTGCTGATGGGGTTTGCCTTTGTATACTTTAGGGAATTGGGGGTTAGTGCCCATCTACACAGCCATGGCAACAGCATGCGCGTGAGGTAATCAGGGTCTTGGTTTTCATCAAGAGGATCAAAGGTGGGTGGACATATACAGTTGTCCCAGACATTGCGCATATTTTTATATCTGGAGTCATCTACCAGCAATGTCCGAGAGGAGTCATATTCTGGAAACTTGTTCCAAACATGGTAAAGGGGCTTGAAAGACACAAGTTCACCTGCAAGGTCTCTTGGAGCTCTAGCAATCTCTTCAAAATACGACCACTTCTCACATTGCTAGTATGAGAAGAGATCCCTAAAGTAATAAGTCCTATGTTCCCATATGTCTGGCCAACATGTACTGAGGATTAGCTCAATGTTAGCAGCAGTACAAGTGCTCCAAATCATTGCATCTGCTATTTGCCTCAAATCCCAAACAAATTGCTCAACATCTCTACGGTAGTAGATCCACAACTTCTTGTCCACTCTTTTTAGTTTAAATCTATTGGAAGCTGGACGTGGAGGGTGTTTAAGTTGTCCAGTCTTTGGATCAAGTTTGCTTACATCTCGTTTCATGAATAGTCCATCGAGATCAAGGATGATGAGCTTTTTGATCTTGAAGAAATTCGAAACAAGATATCCCCATCCAGGGCAGTTTGGAAAAATCTCCTCAATTTCGGGGCAAACTTTTGGTTCTTGGTCTTCCTCTACTTTATCTGGTGTTACATCTGCATCCTGCTCAGCTGCTATGTCTTCAACCTTCTCATCTGGTTCTTGAACATCTCCAATCCAGCTAAGTTCTGCCATAGACAAGTACCATGCCTTAAAAACCTCAATCAGACTGACATATTAACCTTTTCAAAATACACTTGAAAAGTATACCTTCCAGGCTATTGATTTCCATTTCATTAATTTCTTGAACTTCTATGGCAACAACAGTCCACTTGGCGGGAGATACTGGAGAAAAAATAAGCTCTACTTGAAGATGCTCATGATGATGGCGGAAAGAACAATACGATTACAATAAATAGATAGTCAATGAACAATATGAGTACAATAAATGGACAATCAATGAGCAATAAACAACTAGTGAACGAAAAATAAAGCCGTCATTTCATTATCATCAAAATGAGGTACAAAGACCAAATTACAAAGAGGCTACAAAGCACAAAAGGTTAATAGGGGCTACAGAAGTTTCTTGTGGGACTTTGGTTTGGGAGGTTTAAGGTTGGGTGCTTGGAGGTTAGTCTTTTTCCGAGCAGATGAAGGCTCCTTGGATTTTTTACCTCCTGGAGTAGGCTCTGGAGGCTTGGATGCAACCTTAGCTTTTTTCTTTGGTGTGGCGCACTCTTCAGTGTTGCTCCTCTTTTTCCTACGCCCCAAAATCTCTGCACAAACATCTGAAATAGGAAGATCCGCGTCCTCATCAGACAAGTTCACTGTTGTATCCTTTTCAATTGGCTTCTCATATGATTTTTCAGCGTCCTCTACGTCCTTGTTCACTGCAGGTTCTGGATTCAGAGGCACCTCGGCTGACTCCTTGGATGCGTCACCTTGAGCTCCCACTACATCTGCTCTTTTTTCAGCCCTTTTTTCTGCCTTTTGTTGGTCTAGAGTGTCTTCACCTGCTTGTTTTTGGGATGCATTCTTATCCCCGCACCCACCACACATGCTATCAGTATTGGGCTTGCGTGATGACCCAGCTTGGGAGTGTGCTACATAAAAGACAATGTAATAATACTCAATATTAAGTTATGTGAACATTCAAAGAGAAGAATGTTCCACAGAATATTACCAATTCCATCAACAGGAGATCCAAAGATGCCTTCCATTGGATCTTTCTCTGCAATTACATGGAGAAAAGAAACAAAATGGTCAAGAAATGAATCTACAATCAGCTTCATATCATAAGGTATAAAAACATCGATTACCTGTACCAACATGCTCATCCATGTTTGCCTTTCCAGGTGCTAGCAACTTCAAAGCATTTTTTAAAGGTTCCTCACATCCATGAAATAGACACTGGCCGGTAGACTTACAGGCAGTTACAAAACAAAGTGGGTGATACGGATGTTGACACCGGAGCATGTAGACACCGGTAACAATAGTCTGCATGATAGACATCCCACAAGCAACACAATCACCTAATTGCACACAGCTATTGTCCGATCCCAAATGAATAGGTGGCCTGACAGGAAGGATAGGCATTCTTGACTTGAACAAATTAATAATCATTTCCACAAATCGAAGATGCCCTGTCACCACTTCTACTTCCCATAACAAAGTGTCATGTTGACCCTGTAAAAAAATAGCACTACGTACTTTATAAAACAGTATAAGTGTTTGTGCATTACTTTCAAGAGTCTTCATCACTTTATGTGGTACCACTTAAGAGTGTTATATAAACACATTTAAGTGGTCTTTTACCATATAAAATGGTCTCTAACCATTTTTTTTCTAATTAGAGTTTAACCACTTTTAAGTAATATCAAATACTACTAGATGAATCAATCAAGCTTACATACATGTAATTGTGCTGTCTCTTCACCTAGGTTATCGAGATTGTGCACTTCAATATCAAGTCCCATGTATTTGAGAGCCTCCTTTCTGATTTGAATGAAGGTCTCAAGCTTTGCCATTGCTTCCTCGTTTGGTACAAGCCCAGCCTTATGCAACTTGAGTTCCTCCATATCCTTGTTCAGTCTCTCTATGATCTTGGTGGCGCCTCACATCAAACCAACCTGCTCATCTCTCTTTGTCTTTGATTGATCTAAAGCAATTTTTATTGCTTTGAGACATTTCTACTTCTCTTTTAACGTTTCACAGTATTATCCTTCATGTTAGAAATAGCTGCTACATCAGCCGTTGACGCAGGAAATGTAGTCAAGGAAACATTTGACATTCCAAATGTTCCCATCGAGCCAAAGGCCCACTTCTTTAGAAATTCCTCCTTAGCCTGCCCTGAAAATTGATGTCCACCTGAGTATGTCTGCTAGTCAAAGCCTATGCCAGTACTGTCAGTGTAATTAGGCATATTTTCTGCATTAAATTTCCACTCGCTTCCAAGACATGGACTGTTTGTGGACCTCCATTTCTCCAATTTCCTATTTAAAGTTTTCTGTTGGCGTAACATTTTGATAACACCTTCAGCGTACACAGCCCATGCAACTAAACCTTCAGAATCTTCAGTGCCTTTGCACTTCTGCCACGTAAATCCATGTGCAAAATGCACGCCTACCTCGTTGTTTGGGGGAGCTCCCTGATATACTTTGTGGTATAGCAAGAGACATTCTTCATATATTTCAAGCCTCAACCCCTTTAAATGCATCTTCTCCTTTTGGTGGCGCTTGTAAAGCCATATCCTAAGCCACTCCTCATCTGAGAAATCATCATCACATAGGAGCTTCGGATCTTGGCCAACCAAGCATAGCCCATATTCGATATGAAAATCTTCCTTGGTGAAGCAAAATTTTGTTTGAGTGGGTAAGGCCACTCGTGGTACTGTCCACCTCCCTGTAAAAACATATATGAATGCATTTTAGTATGTAATGAGCCATAATTAAACTTGTTTTATCAACAAGAAGAAGTGGTTGAAATGATTTCTGCACCATTCTCAGTGGTACTGCAAAAATTTTAAGTGGTGGTGTACCACTAAATGGTTCTCAACCACTTAAAACTGGTTAGGTAACACTAAAAAGTCCTGCTACACCACTATTTGTTGGTGATACATCACCTTTTGGTGTTTCTTCACCACTTTAAAGTGGTGCTCCAGCACATAAACGTGGGCTGAACCACTGTTCAGTTGTGCTACACCGATGTGAATTGTTGTACACAACTTAAAACTGGTGCTACACTCCTAAAAAGTGGTGCTACACCAATAGAATGTGGTATCTCCTTGTAAAGCTTCATCACTTAAAAGCACTTAACCACCACTTTTAGCAAAGATGCAGAACTAAAGATTATTGCACTTTTGTAAAGCATCACTAAAAAGTGGTTCTACAGCACTGAAAGTGGTTGACCATCACGGACCACCACTTAAATGTGATTTGAACCACAAAAAGTGGTGAACACCACTTTATTGGTGTTTACCACTTTATACCAAATAACGTTCAGGTTAAGAAGCACCACTTTTCAATGGTTCTACACACTTTTAAGGTACCGAATAACGTTCTAGTTATAGTGGTGCTTCTTAACTAGAACGTTATTCGGTACCTTAAAAGTGTGTAGAACCATTGAAAAGTGGTGCACCATTGTGATGCTTCGCTTAAAAGTGATGCTTCACCACAAAATAGTTAGGGTTTTTCACTGGAAAGTGATGCACCCATTGTATCACCAGTTTTTACTAGAGCCTTACCTCTTTTTAGTGTTGCCCAGCACTTTAAAGTGGTCTAGTATCACATTTAAGAGATGGTGCACCATATTAGCATAACTATGTAGTGATGCAACCATGGTTTCTGCCCAACTTTAAAGGGTGCTGCAGGTGCACCACTTCAACACAGCCTATCAGTGGTGTTGTACCCATAAAAAGTGGGGTTCACCCACTTGATATTTACTAGTGGTGTGCACACTACTTTTTCCTGCTAAAGCAACACTTTAATTGAATCCATGGGGGAAATACCTGCATCTAACCTGCTGAACATTTTGCTTCTTAGGTGTACCCTTGGGGGACTCGGAAGTTCTTTTTGTAGCATGCATGTGCAAAAAATTCAAAAATTTTACAAGACATAAAACCAATTTTAGAAATGCATGCATGATGCATCTAACCTGTTTTGATAGGCGACTCCTGCATAGAGCTCTTTCCCTTCCTAGGTGTACCCTTATCAGAGTCTGAAGGTCCTTTTGTAGCCTCGTTCTTCATCCTAACAAAATCACAAATGCCACATAGATACAACATCAATAGTTAAATGCATTCATGCTTGAACCTGCATGATGCATTCGTATAAGCATGCAAACACAGTTGATAAAATCTGCATTCATGCTTCAAGCTGCATGATGCTTCAAACTGGATGATGCATTTTTATAAAGCATTCACAAGGGTGATCAATTAGATGTGCACAATGCATATACATTCCAAAAATAAATTCTAAACTCACACATGCATCATTAATAGTTACAATCCACGATTATCTTGTCACACATTCTTTTTTTTTTCTTTTTTTTTTGCAATGCCCTCCCCAACAGAGGGTAGACCATATCGCCAGGGGTTGAACTTGGGTCCTTACAAACCCACCCATTCACTTTAACCACTAGGACAAGCCCCCTTTGGTTATCTTGCCACACATTCACAGACAAGCATACAGCGCTTCTACATATGTATGAAGCATGTTAAAACATGGATCAATGCTATCTGGAAATGCTACCTAGGAAAACGAGCCACATTCAAATTCAACCAACATTCGAGATAGAATGCTTCAAGCTACATGATGACACATACCTGTTGCTGTTGCAAGGGATATTTACTGAAGTTGATGACCAGCCCAGCAAAAAGTACTCCTCCTGAATTTGCTTGATGTTGTTGTGATGTTGCTGCTTGTTGCTTCGGCTAGCAGAGAAACGCAAAGGAGGGAGGAAAGAGGGAATCAGAAACCTGAATGGCACGGGTGAGACAGAGAGAGGGGGGAGGAACGAGTGAGACAGAGAGGGAGGGACGAGACTCGAGAGAATATTTGCATTAAATGATTGAAAGTACCTTGAGGTGATCATTAACCACTAAGCGCTTTCACTTAGTACACGTCAAATTAACCCTTTTTTCCCATAAATTTTGAATTTAATCCCACTGTTTCAAACACCTAAACCACCCATTTTCTCAATCCCAAAAACCATATACTATATAGTGGCAAAAGCGGTCCACCTATACATGCTTTCACCCATAAATACAAGTCTATTTTGCATTACATCTCTCTTGTTTATAGTGAGCTTGTGATGGCTTAGCAAATACTCAAGATCGTATTTATGAGTCCAAGTTAATTGATCTTAGAACCTAATTCACTTGATTGATAACATATCCACACACACTCACTTGTGTGTAGTATGTTTCTCTTCCATCCACCATAGCTAGCATGATCCCATTCCCATTAGACACGTTGTCGAAAAATTTGCCGTCTTGCCAGGAAAGCACCAGGATTTTAGATGTGAGAGTTTGTGAGAGAACTCCAAAAACTATATAAAAGAGTTAAACCATAGATGCCATGAAGTTTAGGGTTTGGAAGGAAGTACAAACAAAGAAGCCCTACTCTTTCTCTCTTGTACTCACACACACAAAGAAATAACACAAAAGCGAATATCAAAACAACACAAAGATGAAAACATCAAGGCTATGGTCATATTGTATCATGGGTAATATGAAAGGGTTAATAGATGAGTTAACGGTGTTCAATCTTTGCCGACCAAACATTGTGTTCTTTGGAATTGTAATTTTGTGCTTACCATAATATATATGTTTTGTCTAGTGATTGGGATTAATTGTGTGTACAAATCCTCTTGTTTCATAGCAAAAAGAAAAGTTATAGTCTATAAGGGGTAGTATGATGGGATCCGGTGAAAGAATTATTTCATTGAGCCTTTCTGGACCAAAGAGAAACACTATACGTTGTTGAAAGTGTATTTTACGACTAATCCATACGTTAATTCTAATAGATCGCATAGAGTGGAAGCGATAGAAACTCACATCATTTGGATTATTCATCTAGGATAGTATGTGAGAAATGTAGATATGAGAGAAGTGAAGAGATAAGAAGTTTCCCGCTAGCCCTATTCTTGCTCGTAGACAATAAGGATATTGCGGGGAGAGATGACATGTATCAAGGAGACCCTAGAATTTGTAGAGAGAATGAATTTCTAGAGTGAAAGAGATAGGTCTAGTTAGAGAGGGAGATGAAATTAGAGATATGTGTTGGATTAGAGATGAAAAAGAAAACAAGAAGAAATCAACAAAATATCAAAGTAGAACACATCTTACTTGACAAACCCTTTGGGAGTTATTCACCATTTTTTACAAGATAGATTACAAGATTGGCTAGTCTTCCTCTAGGAGTAAGTGTAGGCTTAGGCTTATGTTTATGACTAAGTACAATTATGCAAGATTGGCTAGTCTTCCTCTAGGAGTAAGTGTAGGCTTAGGCTTATGTTTATGACTAAGTACAATTATGCATTACTACTCTCACTCCCTCATGAAATCATCATATGAATGGCTTGAATGGTTTTCAAGGAAGAAGAGGTCCCCTTTTATAGGTGAAGGGAACCCCCAACGGTTTACACAAGAAGGAGAAGAGCCAGTGTGAACACGAACTGGCAAGGTTTGAAATGAGTTATCCCTGCATGATATGGACAGACTGGGGTCCCGTATTTTGATCATATCTCCTCAACCGTGGCTCCAAATAAAGAAAAACAAAATGGGAGCAAAAATTCAGCTCATTAGCTATGACTCCCATTTTATATACTTTTTCCAATTCGGATTGGAACCTTGTGTAAAACAATCATTTTGGTAGCAAAAGTCTTCTTGTGGTCCCCTTAGCCTAGACTTTTATTTTATTTCAATGGACACCACAAGCCATATGAAATCATGACATTGCTCCTTGACAATTTTTGTGATCGTGCTTGCAATAATGCATTAAAATAGGTGTCCCACTAGGATTTGATTTCTTCCTAGTAGCTATTAAAAAAATATATAAGAAATATATGAAAATACATAGAATATATATATATTGGAAGTTACCCTAGATATAGGATCTAGCTAGGGTGTGAGATAATAATGAGATAGTTGAAAGAAAGAATCAATGTTTTTTGTCCCAAGTTACAGAGACGGAGCTATTGACGCTTTTTCCCATAGTACTTTCTAATGGTAAAGTAAGAATATGTTACCCTTGAGATAAATAATAGGATGAGATAAAAAGATTATTATTATACTTAGATATGCATATGTACATTATAAGAAATATACTTATGTATCTAAAAAGTTACAAAATAGATCTTGTAGCATTCATTCCCACTATGTACGTGTCACAGTCCGACATCCACCCCCTCTAAACCTGCACATCCTCCGGTATGTGCCACATTTTCTCTTTGTAAGATCAGCTCTCTTGTACATCTTCCTTGCTTTCTTCTTCACTGCATGATTCCAAAGCTTCATCTTCACCTATTTTTTGCTCTTCCTCCTCATCAACAGCTTTTGGATCATTGTCTCCTCTTCTCTTAGACATTTTGATCGTTTTTCTTACAATGGGAATATTTACTTCTATACCATCTAGTTTAGACAAGCTGTAAGTAGCATTTTCATGCACATGATTTACAACATACGGTCCAAACCATCTTTTTGAGAACTTATGCATGACTGTGTGCTGGTTATCAAGGCTACTATCATACACTAAAACCCAGTCACCTTTGTCAATTGCTTTGCTCCTCAGCTGATGTCTCTTATCAAAGTAGTCCTTGTTTTTCAACCTTGCATTTTTGAGTCGTTCTTTTGCAGCCTCAATGTCTCCAGGTCTTCTCTCTAGTTGCCGTATGCGCAATGCAAGGAGACCTTCCCTACTAAGCCCCTCTTGCCAAGGTAGTACATTCCATGTGGGAATTGTATCTTCAATTGGCATCACTGGCTTTAGACCATACATTAGCTCCGCATACATATAGCCAGTTACTGAGCTAGGTGTTGTACAATCAGCCCATAAATCATAAGGTAACAGTTTTGGCCACTCACCAACTCTTCCTTCACAAGCCTTGGCCAAAGCTTTGATGATAGAAGGATGCCCTCTTTCACTCTTTCCATTGCCTTATGGGTTGTAAGCTGTAGTAAGATCCTAAATTCTTGTTCAAACCAATCATCTTGTTTTGCTAGAGTACTCAAATAGCTTCCAATAAGAAGCCAATCACCTTCATAAAGCTCTTTCAAGAACAATTCAAGTGGATTAGTCATGCAGACATTGTTACCTTTAACATGAAAGATAGAATAGAACTTTGTGCCTACATCATCTCCCTCGTCAATCATCTATGACTCATCTTCATACCTTGCTCTTGATAGCATATCTACCACTGTATTGTCTTTACTCGCAATGTGCTTAAACTCGGTATTTAATGACTTAATGTAGGCAGTCCACCAGAACATAGCAATGTCTGGCAGTGAGCAGCTTGTAATCATCCCAAGAAGTGGAAGACAATATGTTTTTACAACCACACATGCACCAATTAGGTACTCTTTCACAGTTGTAACCATATCCCATAACTCTCTCTTTATCTGTGGATAGTTTCTTTGGTGAGCACTCAGTACCTTTGCTCCAAATCTGACCACATACCTGTGTCCTTCTTCATTATCTTGCCCTATTGTCCATCCAATTTCTGTAGGACTGGTGTCTACTGTCACAGTTACTGGCCTTTGACACACATAGTCTACCTTTCTCAAAGTTGGTGCTGACTAGAGCAACTCCTTTAGCTTTTTCATAGCTTTTACATGTGCTTCTGTCCATTAAACTTTTGATTCTTTCTAAGCAATTGATAAAGAGGATCATTTACATGTGCATAATGTGGAATCCAAATAACATAAAAGACACATGCTCCCAGAAACCTTCTAACCTCAGTGATGCTAGTGCATGTTTCTTTCATTCTTTGCATGGCATCTACCTTTGTTGGACAAGGTTTCCTACCATATGGCCTGCACATGTGCCCCACAATGAGCACTTCATTGACACCAAACATAGACTTTTTTCTTGACAAAGTAAGATTCACTTCCTCCAACCTAGATAGAATTTTATCACAATCATTTATGTGATTTACCACAAACCTACGACATCCCCTGAGATCCAGAGCTTCATCTTTTTGAATTTATTCACATCCTTTGATAGGAAAATCATCAATGAAAGGCATTGTGATTTGAGGAATAAAGTCACATAAGACCTTATTCATCCCATTCGTCATATGTGCAACCGAGTTGGTTGCTCCTTGCGGCAAGGTACATATCCTTACCAAACCCAAAGGTGTCCTCATGGTTGTCAAGTCTCTGCTTTCAATTGCAAGTTGAAATTGATCACACCCTAAGTAGAGATCCCCCATTGAGTAGATTGCCCTCTCTGCAAACACCTCTGCAAACTCATCCACATTTGGTCTTGTACCTACATTTCTAATTGTCACCTTGTTCACTGGTTGCATATCTTGGATGAAGCGTAGAGCACCATTCTTCTTCGGAACTGTGAACCACCTATTTGAATATGGAGCACAAGAAGACTCCAAAATCCCCATTTTGATCTTTTCATTCAATAGCTCTACTAACTTGGGCAAATGAGCCTTTGAAACTGGAATAGGCCTTAGCTTCCAAGGCACATGAGGTATTGTAAAAACTACCATAGGAGCTACAATATAAGGATTAACACATCCTATCTCATGTGGCTCAAATGCAAAAGCCTTACCATGCTTTGAAAGCATTTCTTTAAAGCACTTTGTCTCCTCCTGTGTTAGAAACTCCGCGCCACCAACTTGCAACTCTTGAAAAGACTCCTTTGTGAAAGTGTGCCCAATCTTTTTAGGATTCCTCAAACTTGGTTGCAAAGCAGCTTGCTCAATATTTTCCCTATTTTTGGGTGGTAAGGGTGAAGCTACTGGTTTCACCTTCTTTGCTACACTCTTGTATTTAGTTTCAACATGGATTATGGGCCAACTGTTTGCTTGAAACATTGGTTTTCTTTAAAGGCTTCTATGACTTGATACATTTCCATAGAGCATACTTCCACAACTTCATTTTCAAGATGCAAACTAGACTCCATTATAGCATCAAGCTCACCCATAGTATCTACAAAAAAACCTTGTTCACACAAACCCAAAACATTTTTAGTAGGCTCTAGCAACCCACTCTCTTTCATGCCTATTTGTACATTATGTACATATTTCCTCTCACATCTCTTCAAATCTTCAAGTTTTGTAAAACGTATTGATCCATTCCTTGTTACCAAGGAGCCCCTTGAGAAAGTTTCACCTATTTTTGGATCAGGTGACACCTTTTTTTTTTCTGTACCACTGCAATCCTGCTTCACAATGGTACTTAGCCAAAACCCATCATTTCCCTGTGATCATGAAACTCTTTGCTCACCTTTAAAATAAGATGGTCTCTAAGGTTGTCATGATTTGTTTCATGGTTTACAAAAACTGTGAGAAATTGGACAGCACGTTTACCATTTTTGTTGCGTATCCTAGCATATGCTGAACCATCGTCCAATTACCTTTGTTTCCATTCAAACTACCACAATGTAGGGTTGTCCAAGGATGAGATGATATGAAGATGTGTCCTGTATAAAGAAGTTTTGTTCAACCTTTACATCACCTATTGTTAGCTTTACACTTGGACATGCTGCATACAATTCACTTGATGAATTGTTTGTCACTCTGACCATCCAACCATGTTTTGTGTCCATTGTCCATTTACATTTGTTGTAAAGATTTTTTGACATTATATTTATTTCAGAACCATGGTCAATTAAGGCAAAAAATAGTTCTTCAAGATCACCTACCTTGATCAATGTCTCTATAGTAGCTCGTGCCCAATGGCTTCTAGAATAGTGGCTCCTAGGAATACTTTGAGATTCTTCCCCATTATCAGCAAATTTCACTTGCCTTACATTCCAAGAAGACTGGTAGCATCCCACCATAGCTTCATCACCTTCTTTAGTATGCACTTGTACTCCTTGTGTCTTCACAGTATCGCCTTTAGCTTGTGGGCGAATAGACTCTCCAAGTGTTTACTTCTTTCTCTTGATGATGTTGATAATTTCTTCATGGAATTCATGCTTGGCTATGCCAAGCACCTCACCCAAAGTAAATCAACCTTGCTATTCAGAATCCTCTCCTCAAGAACTTTCTTCAAGTCTGTAGCAAGCTCAATGTTATATTGTAGTTTGTAAGCTGGTCCTTTTGGCTTACCTCTTGTTGGCTCCTTTTTCTTTCCTGTTGTACTAATTCCTCCATGGTCACTTCAGGTGAAGGTTCCTCTTGTGTTGCTGGTGCTCGTAAAGGTGTTGTATCATTCCTCCCTCCACTTCTTGTAGCTCTTTTTGAAGACCCTTCATCACCATTTTCACGCCTACGCTTGTCTTCTACAATTGCTTCATGTCTTTGGCAGTTTGTAATGTAGGCATGGATAGACATTGAATCCATTGGATCACTCCACCCTGTTTTGGGACGTATGCAATCACATGCTTCATGTAGAATCTCTTTTGTAAGCTTTCCTTTTTTAGCTAATTCCATGACATTTAGCCAAAGTCGACCATGATGATCAATCACCTCTTCATCACTAAGATGCTCAATTTTTACTCCATAAGTAGATGCCTCAACTGAAGAGGTGGCATGGTTAGTTGCCATATCTTCAACTAAGGTTTGTATTTCCCCCTTCCCAAAGTTAGTTCTCAAGGGTAGACCTGTCTCTCTTAAGTGGATTTTACCATCCTTAAAAAAGACAACATCTTTTGTCAAAGCATCACTAAAACTATCACAATCCCTTCTTACATGGTCTGTACTATCACACCAAATGCATCTATTAACAAACCCTTCTTTGGGTTGTTGTCTTTGCCTAGGAACTAGCCCTGATGGTTGGCCTTTTTCTTCAAGCTTTGCAAGGTTCACCTTCAAGTTGCGCATTCCCTTCACAAGCTCATCTAGCATGGACTCATCAAACTTAGTAGCTATAAAATTAGGCTTTACCATTTTGTCAGAAGTTGAGGTGGAAGAACTTGTAGTGTTTACCACCATCTTGTCCCTTCTTCTTTGTCCTTTGGCAAGTAGTGAGACAGCACCTTCAACTTCATTCTAGTTGGTCTTTAGTCCTTGCTCAGCATCTTTATCTTCAATAAGAAGCTCCAAATTTTCTTGAAACTTTTTACCTGCAGCTTGTATGAGAAAAGATTTGTCTTCTATGCATCTAGTGTGGCCCTTTCTGTCATGGTGAGTTGTGCATAACGCCGCTCAAATTCCCTAAGTAGCTCTGTTATTGATAGTCCTTGCTTTGGCTTGACTACCCATTCTAAGAATGTCCTTTTGGTCACTCTCTTAGAGTCCTCCATGAAATATTCCTCCCTTAAAGCTACTTTGAGTTCTTCACAGTTTCTCCCATGCCCATCTTTAATTCCCCTAACATGTTCCCTAATTTCTGGAGCAACAATTAGCTCAAAGCTTTGAATCATCTCACCTTCTGACACGCAATGCAGCTCCATCTCCTTCATATACTATGTAAGTACTTGGTTACATCTTTTCCATTGAACTGATCCATTCTGTTGACGACCGCTTGTATGGCCTTGGTTGTTGAAATCTCCCTTCTTTCAATGGCATGTTGTTCTTGCATGAACATTGCAAATGCTTGAAACATTTGCATTTTTGCTGGGTCAAAATGCATACCCTGTTGCTCAACATGATCACCCATAATTACCAAAAAACTCTCACCCTGGCAGTTTCACGTCGGGTTCACCAAAAATATGTCAAGAAATTTGCGGCCTTGTCAGGAAAGCACCGAGCTTTTGGCTGTGAGAGTTTGTGAGAGAACTCCAAAAACTATATGAAGGAGTTAAACCATAGATGCCATGAAGTTTAGGGTTTGGAAGGAAGTACAATCAAAGAAGCCCTGCTCTTTCTCTCTTGCACTCACACACACAAAGAAAGAATACAAAAGAGAATATCAAAACAACACAAAGATGAAAACATCAAGGCTATGGTCATATCGTATCAGGGGTAATATAAAAGGGTTAATAGATGAGTTAATGGCGTTCAATCTTTGCCGACCAAACAGCTACATGTTGCTCTTTGAAATTGTAATTTTGTGCTTACTAATATATATGTTTTTTCTAGTGATTGGGATTGATTGTGTGTACAAATCCTCTTGGTTCATAGCAAGATAACTACACTTACGTCAAAAGAAAATTTATAGTCTATAAGGGGTAGTATGATGGAATCTAGTGAAAGAAGTATTTCATTGAGCCTTTCTAGGCCAAAGAGAAACACTATACATTGCTGAAAATATATTTTACGGCTAATCCATACATTAATTCTAATAGATCGCACAGAGTGGAAGCGATAGAAATTCACATCATTTGGATTATTCATCTAGGATAGTATGTGAAAAATGTAGATATGAGAGAGGTGAAGAGATCAGAAGTTTCCCTCCCAAGCCCTATTCTTGCCCGTAGACAATAAGGATATTGCGAGGAGAGATGTTTCTGTAGCAAGGAGAACCTAGAATTTGTAGAGAGAATGAATTTCTAGAGTAAGAGAGATAGGTTTAGTTAGAGAGGGAGATGAAATTAGAGATATATGTTGGACTAGAGATGAAAAAGAAAACAAGAAGAAATCAACAAAATATCAAAGTAGAACACATCTTTCTTGACAAACCCTTTGGGAGTTATTCACCATTTTTTATGGAGAGAGAAGAAGAGGGAAGACTTCAAGCCTTGATTGATGCACCAAGTTCAAGTCCTTCTTTGATTAGAGCTTATATTTCAAGGATAGGTTACAAGATTGGCTAGTCTTTCTCTAGGAGTAAGTGTAGGCTTAGGCTTATGTTTATGGCTAAGTATAATTAAGCATTACTACTCTCACTCCCTCATGAAATCATCTCATATATGGCTTGAATGGTTTTCAAGGAAGAAGAGGTCCCCTTTTGTAGGTGAAGGGAACCCCCAAGGGTTTACACAAGAAGGAGAAGAGCCAGAGTGAACAGGAACTGGGAAAGTTTGAAATGAGTTATTTCTGCATAATGTGGGCAGACTACTGGGGTCCAGTATCTTGATCATATCTCCTCAACCGTGGCTCCAAATAAAGAAAAAAATAGGAGCAGAAAATTCATCTCATTAGCTACGACTCCCATTTTATATACTTTTCCAATTTGGATTGGAACCTTGTGTAGAAAAATCACCAATATAGGGTTTAAACTTTGGCAGCAATAGTCGTCTTGTGGTCCTGCATGACCACAAGAGCTATCATGCATGATGTGGGCAGACTGAGGTCCAGTATTTTGATCATATCTCCTCAACCATGGCTCCAAATAAAGAAAAACAAAATAGGAGCAGAAAATTCAGCTCATTAGCTACGACTCCCATTTTAAATACTTTTTCCAATTTGGATTGGAACAATGTGTAAAAAATCATCAAAATAGGGTACATTTTTGGCAGCAAAAGTCTTCTTGTGGTCCCCTTAGCTTAGACTTTTATTTGATTCCAATGGACACTTCATACAATATCATAGCATGAAATTGCTCCTTGAGAAATTTTTGTAATCATGCTTGCAATAATGCATTAAAATAGGTGTATCTTTGAGAATCATGCAAGCTAGCTTCCCAGAAGGATTTGATTCCTTCCTAGTAGCTATTAAAAAGAAATATAAGAAATGTATGAAAAATACATAGATTGTATATATATGTTGGAAGTTACCCTAGATATAGCATCTAGCTAGGGTGTGCGATAATAATCAAATAATAAAAAGAAAGAACCAATTCTTTTTGCCCCAAGTTAAAGAGGCGGAACTATTGACGCTTCTTCCCATAGTACTTTCTAATGGTAAAGTAAGAATATGTTACCCTTCATATAAATAATAGGATGAGATAGAAAGATTATTATTATAGTTAAATATGCATATGTAAATTATAAGAAATATACTTATGTATCTAAAAAGATGCAAGAAAGATCTTGTAGCATTCGTTCCCACTATGTACGTGTCATAGTGTCGGGGGATAAGTATGCGAAAGGTGAGCCGGGAAGGCACCGGGCCCCTAGCTGTGAGAGGTGCAGGGAAAAGAGTTGCAGCAGACACAATTAACAAGAACAAAGCTCAAAACAGACAGTTTATATTAAGCCTAATAAACAACAGCATCCCTGCTTAATCAAATGTTAATGGAAATTTTTATGCTCTTTACAAAGTTAGCCTGTCTCAATCCAGGTGATAATCAAGACGATCATTAGGAACTGCCTTGGACTAACTTCTGCCTTCAACTCCAATGGCCTTGGTTGGTCCAATTTAATTTAAGGGTGCCGGATTAATTCTAGATTGAATGGCTTAGGGTTGCTAGCTAATGAATAAGAGATTAGGCTTAGGGATCGTGATCATCAAATCTTATGCTTAGTTTAATTAGGGGCGACATTAGGCTTAACAAATGAGAGTTAAGGATTATGACTTGTGGGATTAAGAGGTTCAAGATCATGCTTGGTCAATGAAAGCTTAGTTTTGGCTTAAGAGATTAGGCTAAGCTCAATGAGATTAAGATTACCTTCGCTTAGGCTTGGCTTGGTTCAAGAGATTAGGCTTCGGCTTAGCTCCGTTCAAGAGATCAGGCTTAGTTATTCCTCCTCCGGAGAAAAGACGATCCGTCCCCCAAAGAAGAGAGCTTTCCAAAGAAAATGAGAGAGAAGTTAATGAAAAGAGGAGAGAGCTTAAGAGGGAGTCGTCCTCTTTTTATATAGGTTGCATGCTTCTTTTCTAAATTTGGCCTACCCATTAGCGATGTCGTTAATGGGTAGCCACCCTTATGACGTGGCAGGCGGGGTTTTGGACCTTCATGAAAGTCAGTGTGGCTAGTACCAAACCTATGCGCAAGGAGATTCCAAGCGTTTTTCATTTCTACGGCGAAGTCACCTGAGGCCCCCCTTGACTGGCATGAGCCCCTTCTTTCTTCTCTACGCCCTCGACTGCTGCTGCCCGCCATGGGTTTTTTCTTTCACACTATGTATAATGTGTTTTTTGTTTATAACGGCCGGGCGGCCAACCTACCTAATGGTGGACGGCCCTTTGCTCCTTATATTGGGCGCCATTGGTTTTGGTTTGGGTGGGCATTGAATTAGGCCCTTGGGCATCCAGTCTTTGGCTTTACAAGGCACCATATTTGATACACATTTTGGCCGAGGCAAGGTATCAAATTCAGGCATACATACCGGCCATGCAATGTTTTCCAACAAGTAAAAGACTTCATGTTCGGTACACATGTCGGCCAAGGCAATGCCAAGCACAACATCTCACTTAAGCAGTCCCTGTCAACAATCTCATCATGAATGTGCTTTCCTTTATCAAATGGCTTCAATCACACTGCAAGCTTCCAAAATACCCATATATGCCACTCTGATACAATATCGGGCAAGGCATTGGTAAGCATAACACCTTTCCCCTAGCAGCCTCGTCGAGCAACCTCATCATGAAATTTGTTGCTTCTACTGCGTTCCAAACCCTGGCTGCTGCTCAAAATTCCAAAATGGCACACCGATCGAGCGGATTGGACTGGTATGGAACCGGCCCCCGGTGAATCTTAAACGGTCAATAACTTGACAATCGTAAATCTAATCAGTGATCTGAAAAGACCGACGCGCTCCTCAGAGTGAGCACTTCAGGCCCGTACATTCATTTCAATTCTGTCACCTTAGCTGCAGTTGTACAATCCGGTACGGATATGCAATCGGCTTGAACTTTAAACTACCATAACTTCTTCACCGTAGCTCCAATCGATGAGTCGTAAAGACAGGCTAGTAGAGCACATCGATCACTGAAGTTCTAGGTCACAATATCCCATCTGTGTCCACTTCAAGCATAACACTTATTAGCATCATTAAGGCATGTTTTGGGCCTTTCAGCCGCATTTGACATACATTCAACATTAAACTTGGCTTGTTACCATGCCTTAATCACTATTCATTAAACATATTAGGTTCAAAAAAACTTGATGTGCATTTTTCTGGCATCTTTCTTAGCATGGGAGCGGAGCTGCACGACAACCACCCCCTCTGAACCTGCATAGCCTCCGGTCTGTGCCCATTGCACTTAATCAGCTTCATTAAAATCATCATCAGACATATCATCTGATGTATACATAACATGATCCTATGGAGGTGGATCTGAATGGGAATCTTCACAAACAATCTCACCTTATCGCTTCTTGAACGACTTGATCATTTTCCTTGCAATAGGCACCTTAAGCATAGTACCATCTAGTTCACATAGTTGATATGTCGCATTATCAAAAACATGTTGCACCACATATGGTTCAAACCACCGTTTAACCATTTTTCGCATAGCAAAGTATTGGTTCTCCAAGCTACTGTCATAGACAAGTACCCAGTCACCATCTTTGATAGCATGTGGTCGTAGTTTATGCTTTCAATCAAATGCTGCCTTATTCTTCAATCTTGCCTCCTTAAGCTTCTCTTTAGCATGTTCGATATCCTCTTGACTCGCGTAACTGCTTCCTCTGTAGGCATAATGGGTTTTTTCCCATGCATCAATTCAAACGGCATAAATCTTGTAGCTGAACTGTGTGTAGTGCGATCAGCCCATAAAGCAAATGGCAAGAGTTTAGGCCAATCACCAATATGTCCTGCACACGCCTTCGCTAAAGCTTTAACAATAGGTGGATGTCCTCTTTCACTCTTCCCGTTACCTTCTGGATTATATGTTGTAGTGAGAGCAAGTTTAATGCCCATACGAGCAAAAAAATCTCGAGCGCCATTTGCATCCAGCTCTCCTCTATCTGCAGTAATTCTACCAACACATCCATACCTAGAGATAACATCTTCAAGAAAAAACTTACGTACTAAACTAGTAGCTTTGGTACGCAAAGCTCTACCTTCAACCTGATTAGTAAGATCTTCCCTGGAAAGAACAATATATCTCATCTGCCACACTCCTACTGGCATTGTAATAAGGTCCACCACCCACTTGTAGTGCATAGCCAGTGGATAGGTGGGATGAAATCCATCTCTATGTCGCAGATTAGAGTATTGTTGACATATTAAGCATGACTCCACAAATTGAACCACATCTTTGTACAAACCTTTCCACCAATACCGGTCTTTAATCTTAACAAAGGTTGCCCAGACTCCTCTATGTCCAGCCCATAGACTTTCATGAAACTCTTTAATCACCTGCTGCTGTTGAGTTTCTTTGTTGCAAATAATTCATTGTGGTACCCCTCCTGGGCGCTTTGGTTGCTTCCATAAATGTCCATCTTCAGGAAATAGCCACAGGCCTTTTTCTTGATCTTCTTGAATTCTTGGTCACTCCACCCTTCTTGTCTAGTGAGAGTACTTAGGTAGCGGCCAATCATAAGCCACTCTCCATCATAAAACTCTTCAGAAAAGACTTCAAAAACATGAGCAATATTTCCACAGTTGGCATGTAGATAAGAAGAAGTGTAGAACTTCAAGCCAACATCATCACTCATGGTCAACATCTCTTCTTCATCTTCAAACCTGGCTCTTGATAACATATCTGCAACAAGGTTATCTCTACCTGCAATATGACAAAATTCAGGGTTAAGAGATTTAATATAGGCTATCCATCATAGCATGGCAATGTCCGGAGTAGAGCAGTTTGCAATCATCCCTATCAGTGGCAAGCAATCATCCATATCAGTGGCAAGCAATTTGTCTCTACCACAATAGAAGCTCCAATAAAGTACTCTTTACCGGTCCTTAGAGTAGTAGCAACACCTCAAAGTTCCCTCTTAACCTGTGGATATCCTCGTTGACAAGCATTGAGCACCTTGGCTCCAAATCTCATTGCATACATGTGTCCTTCAGCATCATCTTGACCTATAGCCCATCCAATATTTGTCAGGCTAGTGTCAACTGTTAAAATAACTAGCCTGTCGCATTTATAATCAACTTTCCTCAAGGTCGGAGCCTCAAGAAGCATCTTCTTCAATTTCCTGATAGCTTGTGTTGAACTTCTTCCCAAACAAACCTTTTACCTTTTCGTAGCAATTGATGCAGCGCCTCTGCAACATGAGAAAACTGTGGCAACCAAATACGATAGAATACACACGCACCCAAGAATCGACGAACTTCAGTAACCGAAGAACATGTTTCCTTCATCTTTTGGATTGCTTCAACTTTTGTTGGACTTGGTCTTCTTCCTTCAGAACTGCACATATGTCCCACAATTAAGACCTCCTTAGCGCCAAAAGTCGATTTTTGACCTGAAAGTGTTAAGTTAACTTCTTCAAGCCTCAATAATATAGCATCACAGTCAGCAATATGTTGAGCAACAAATTGTCATCACCCCCTTTGGTCTTTTGTTTCATCTTTTGAACCTTCTTCATAGCCCTTAATTGGTAGATCATCAATGGAAGGCATAGTAACATGTGGGATAAAGTCCCTTAATACTTTATTCATGTTGTTCATCATATGAGCGACTGAATTAGTAGCACCCTGTGGCAGAGTGCACATCCTTACCAAACCAAGAGGAGTACGCATTGTAGTAAGATCCCTGCTCTCCAAAGCTAACTGGAATTGATCATATCCTAAATAAAGATCACCCATGGAGTAAATAGATCTACCTGCAAAGGCCTCATCAAATTCATCCACAATTGGGCCAGTACCCACATTGCAGATTGTTACCTTGTTAACTGGTTGCATATCTTGATTGAACCTTAATGTACCATTTTTCTTCGAGACATTAAACCATCGGTTAGAATATGGTGCACATGATGGCTCCAAAATTCCCATTTGAATCTTTTCATTAAGCAAATTGATAAGCTTTGGCAAGTGAGCTTTAGGAACTGGAATAGGACGTAAGCTCCATGGCATGTGTGGAACAGTGAAAATAACCATAGGTGAAACAACACTTGGATCCACACACCCAATCTCACTTGGATCAAAAGCGAAAGCTTTACCATGTTTTTTGAGCATACCTTGAAAACATTTGATCTCCTCTTCATTGAGGAAACCGTCTTCTCCAACCTTCAGCTGCTGCAGTGTCTCCTTAGTAAACTTATGCCCTATGTTCTTTGGATCCCCGAGTATAGGCTGTCGAGAAGCCTCCTTGATCATCCCATCACTTCCTTCTGGCAGCGGTGTAGCCACTGGCCTCACTTTCTTTGCAACAATCTTGTATTTTGTCTCTACCTGTGCTTCAACAATTTCACCTGAATCATCTTCAATTTCACCTGAATCATCTTCAATATGCGTAAGTGCTTCATATAAACTTAACTCATCATACATGTCCATTGAATGGACCTTAACTACTTCAATTCCACTTCGTAACCTGTTTTGCCTGATCTCCTCAAGCTCTGACATAGTATCTACATAAGATACCTCTTCAAAGACTCCTGAAATCACATCGTCTGATTCAAGCACATCACAACCTTGCAATTCACTTTGAATACCTTACACATACTGTTTTTCCACTTTGGCAAATCATTAAATTTTTTAAAAGAGATTGAACCTTCAGATGTTTACCCCAAGAACCCCGAAGAGAAAGCTTCTATTTGCGAGAACTTCTCCTCACTTGTACCACCATATTCCCGCTTTATAATGGCACTCCGAGAAAATCCTGTGCAAACCTGTGTTCTCTAAACTCCTTATGAATCTTCGGCATTGGATGATCATGTAGACTGTCCTTAATCCTGGCGTGGTCAACACATACAGTCAAGAATTGCATAGCTTTCTTACCATCTCGGCTTCGAACCCTGGCATAGGCCAAGCCATCATCCAGCACTTTGGTTTCTATTTGCACAACCATAATGTAGGATTTCCCCAGAATTAATGGATAAGAGGAATGATCCTGTATAAAGAAATTTTGCTCATCACAGACATCCCCTACCGTTACCTTAACATTGGCACATGCACCATTGAGGTCGCCTGGAAGCATATTGGCAGCTCAAATCCGCCAACCATGGTCCACATCAATAGGCCATTTCCCCATCTTGTGCAAGATTTTAGCCATCAAATTGATCTCCGATCCATGATCTATGAGTGCTAAGACCGGTTCTTCAATGTCACCAAGCTTCACAACAGTTTTGCTTGTTGCCCTTGCCCAATGAGTCCTTGAAAAGTGACTCCTTGGTATACTGTCACTATCTTCATATTCATTGAAATGAGCATGCCTTACCTCAGGTACGGTTGGATTTGACACCACCACAGACCTCGACTCTTCTTCTTCTTCAAGATTCGCCACATACTCTTCATACTCGTCCAAAATTACTTCAATGTGGCGAACACCTGGCTCTTAACTGACTCCAGCTCCTATTCACTTGGTATTTGCCGCTTTCTTTTGATGATATCTATTATCTCCTCATGAAACTCACGTTTGGCAATGCCCAAAATATCACCCAATGTGAGCTCCACTTTGCTATTCAGAATTTGCCCTTCAAAAACTTTCTTTAAATCTGAGCTAATTCAATGTCAAACTTAAGCTTATATGAGGGTCCCCTGGGTTTACCTTGCTTTTTGTCCTTAGGTGCATCCTCCATCACCACTTCAGGAGCGGGCTTAGGAGCAGGACCTTCTTCTTGCTTGATGTTGAACCTCGTTGTCCTTTTTGATGTCCCAAGAGCTTCTTCATCTCTTTTCTGCTTTTCCTTCACCATAGCCTCATTAGCTTGAGACTTCCCAATGAATGCATACACCGAGAGGGAATCCACTGGATCAGTCCACCATGTGGTTTCTTGAATTGAACTCCCTACTTGCCGCAGCTTCCCATAAGTTACCTGACCTGTTTCTGTTGTCTCCAAAGCATAAGGCCATAATTGACCCTTGGTACTTGCACCATCATCATCACCCTTCCCACAAACTTGCATCCCATATGTAGCTGCTTCTACAAGAGCAACATTATGCTGAATCTCTTCAACTATCTTTTTCATGCCGCCCCTACCGAAGTTCAGACGGAGCATCTCATCTATTGGCCTAAGGTGTATCTTCTTGTCCTTCCAGAACACCACGTTCCTTTTATAAGCTTCGTCAAAATCATCACATTCTTTAACGTACTTGTGGTCCACTATCACACCACATGCATCGGTCCCAGCCTTGCGTGGTGGCTGTTATCTAGGCTCAGATGTAGACCCCTTTGCAGCTAGTCCGTCAAATTTAACAGCTTTAAAATTCAAATTTAATTCTTGAATACCTTTCACCAATTCATCAAGAATGGCTCCTCCACTCTGGGTATTGCCGAGGTTGTTTTCTCTTTAGGTTCCTCTTCCGCAAGATCCATGATGTCAGCCACGATCAACTTATCGACTCTCATCTGTCGTTTCACAATCATGTTGACTGCTTCACTGACTAACTTCTAGTCGGATGTTAAGCCCAATTCTCCTATTGAATCCTCCAGCAACTGCACTAAACTCTTCTAAAGTCGAGGATCAGCAGCCTGAATGAACAGCTCAACCTTATGATCTCTCATTGAACGTTGCTCTGTCGAGGACAATTGCTCGAATTTCTTCTCAAATTCTCATAATAACCCTCGTGTAGATAGATTGTTCTTCTTCTTTTGCACCCACTTCATAAAGCTTTGCCTGGTTACTCTTTGCGAATCCTCAAGGAAGTATTCCTCCTGAAGCGCCTTCTTGAAATCCTGCCAATTCGGGCCTTGAACCGCCTGAATTTCTTTAATTCGAATCCTAAGTTCCGGCTCCGCAATTAAATGGAACCCTTCCACTGCATTTTGATCATCAATTCCATTCTCTTCCATTGCCTGCTCGTAGATATTGCAAAATTTGCTAATATCCCGGCCTTCAAATTGATGCAATTTCTCGGTAACCGTGTGCCGAGCTTTACGGATCCTCTCTTGCAAATTAAACTCTTGTTGGGCAGCCTGTTGTTGTTGCATGTAAGCAGCAAACTATTGCATCATTTGCTGCATGGCAACCTCTTGCGGTGTCGACATCTTCTTCCACCACACTGCTCACCCCGGCTCATTTCGCGTCGGGTTCACCTAGAATGTCGGGGGATAAGTATGCGAAAGGTGAGCCGGGAAGGCACCGGGCCCCTGGCTGTGAGAGGTGCAGGGAAAAGAGTTGCAGCAGACACAATTAACAAGAACAACGCTCAAAATAGATAGTTTAGATTAAGCCTAATAACCAACACCATCCCTGCTTAATCAAATGTTAATGGAATTTTTTATGCTCTTTACAAAGTTAACCTGTCTCAATCCAGGTGCTAATCAAGACGATCAATAGGAACTGCCTTGGACTGACTTCTGCCTTCAACTCCAATGGCCTTGGTTGGTCCAATTTAATTTAAGGGTGCCGGATTAATTCTGGATTGAATGGCTTAGGGTTGCTAGCTAATGAATAAGAGATTAGGCTTAGAGATCGTGATCATCAAATCTTATGCTTAGTTTAATTAGGGGCGACATTAGGCTTAACAAATGAGAGTTAAGGATTATGACTTGTGGGATTAAGAGGTTCAAGATCATGCTTGGTCAATGAAATCTTAGTTTTGGCTTAAGAGATTAGGTTAAGCTCAAAAAGATTAAGATTACCTTCGCTTAGGCTTGGCTTGGTTCAAGAGATTAGGCTTCGGCTTAGCTCCGTTCAAGAGATCAGGCTTAGTTATTCCTCCTCCGGAGAAAAGAGGATCCGTCCCCCAAAGAAGAGAGCTTTCCAAAGAAAATGAGAGAGAAGTTAATGAAAAGAGGAGAGAGCTTAAGAGGGAGTCGTCCTCTTTTTATATAGGTTGCATGCCTCTTTTCTAAATTTGACCTACCCATTAGCGATGTCGTTAATGGGTAGCCACCCTTATAACGTGGCAGGCGGGGTTTTGGACCTTCATGAAAGTCAGTGTGGCTAGTACCAAACCTGTGCGCGAGGAGATTCCAAGCGTTTTTCATTTCTATGACGAAGTCACCTAAGGCCCCCCTTGACTGGCATGAGCCCCTTCTTTCTTCTCTGCGCCCTCGACTGCTGCTGCCCGCCATGGGTTTTTTCCTTCACACTATGTATAATGTGTTTTTTGTTTATAACGGCCGGGCGGCCAACCTACCTAATGGTGGACGGACCTTTGCTCCTTATATTGGGCGCCATTGGTTTTGGTTTGGGTGGGCATTGAACTAGGCCCTTGGGCATCCAGTCTTTGGCTTTGCAAGGCACCATATTTGATACACATTTTGGCCGAGGCAAGGTATCAAATTCAGGCATACATACCGGCCATGCAATGTTTTCCAACAAGTAAAAGACTTCATGTTCGGTACACATGTCGGCCAAGGCAATGCCAAGCACAACATCTCACTTAAGCAGTCCCTGTCAACAATCTCGTCATGAATGTGCTTTCCTTTATCAAATGGCTTCAATCACACAGCAAGCTTCCAAAATACCCATATATGCCACTCTGATACAATATCGGGCAAGGCATTGGTAAGCATAACACCTTTCCCCTAGCAGCCTCGTCGAGCAACCTCGTCATGAAATTTGTTGCTTCTACTGCGTTCCAAACCCTGGCTGCTGCTCAAAATTCCAAAATGGCACACCGATCGAGCGGATTGGACTGGTACGGAACCGGCCCCCGGTGAATCTTAAACGGTCAATAACTTGACAACCGTAAATCTAATCAGTGATCTGAAAAGACCGACGCGCTCCTCAGAGTGAGCACTTCAGGCCCGTACATTCATTTCAATTCTGTCACCTTAGCTGCAGTTGTACAATCCGGTACGGATATGCAATCGGCTTGAACTTTAAACTACCATAACTTCTTCACCGTAGCTCCAATTGATGAGCCGTAAAGACAGGCTAGTAGAGCACATCGATCACTGAAGTTCTAGGTCACAATATCCCATCTGTGTCCACTTCAAGCATAACACTTATTAGCATCATTAAGGCATGTTTTGGTCCTTTCAGCCGCATTTGACATACATTCAGCATTAAACTTGGCTTGTTACCATGCCTTAATCACTATTCATTAAACATATTGGGTTCAAACAAACTTGATGTGCATTTTTCTAGCATCTTTCTTAGCATGGGAGCAGAGCTGCACGACAACAGCACGACAATGTCTCAGGTTTTCAAGCTCAAAAATTAAAACTAATATTTGATTTCAAATTTGACAGACCAATCCATAAACTTTAACAATCGTGATTCCTCTGCTCAAACTGTAGCTCGAACCTTGTTGCCTTTCACAACTTTCTGCCTATTGTTGTAAAAGAATTATCAAAGCTAGTATGTCCTACATATTTCATGAAATAGCACAAAGATGCTGAATCTTTTCAAGATGCTAGAAACGCAAAGGTGCACGATGACATGAGGATCAAAAAGCGGTGGGCATGTGTAACAAAGGAGATAGAGAGGGGAAGAGCTAACCAAGGTGACTCCAAGATCTTGTGCGATGCACACCTGGTAGGGACACAAGTGAAGTAGGTAAGCTTCTCTTTTTGTAATGAATATTGCTCATGGACTTTTTTGCACGTTAGCCTTTGTAGGGGATTGGCTTAGCTCAAAAACCTCTAATCACGATTGATCTCACTAAGCATAGTCTAGGTAATGAGCTTTTGGGTTTTGGGTTGTTTGATCTTGTAATGAGTGTTCTAGCTAGCTCAAGTTTCAATGTTTCAACTTGACCAGTATGTAGTCACCATTTTGGGTTCATTTTTTTTATCCATATCTTGAAAGGTGCTCTTAGTGGCTTCAAGGAAAAAAGGGAGAGAGAGAGAGAGAGAGAGAGAGAGAGAGAGAGAGAGAGAGAGAGAGAGAGAGAGAGAGAGGAGAGAGAGAGAGAGAGAGAGAGAGAGAGAGAGAGAGAGATAAAGAGAGAGAGAGAGATTCCATGCATAAGAGAGACGAGCAACACAGAGATTTTTTTTCTAGGTTTGATGCATCAATACGAGCTCAGAGACATATGTTTTTTTTGTGCTTTTATAGCCATGGTTTGTGTGTGTACTTTGCAACCTCTCTTGCTCATTGTCGATTGAGCCACAAGATGGCCTGCATCTGGGCTGCTTCTCAGTGCTAATGATAGATTTTCTACTTGTAGATTCTTCTTCATTATCTCTTGCAGTGCTTTCATAGCCCACCTTCGGCTCCCCTCTTGAATTGTCCTTCACTTCCAATTGGCCTCCCTTATTAGTAATGGCTTGCTCAATAGCTTTCGAGTGGACTCAACTCATATTGCACCTTGTCATCTCCTTCTCCGACTCCCTCTGCATGTCACCCCAGGTTCTACACACCCTCCCCCTTGTGTGCCTAGTATGGCGACCTCCTGCAGCACCTTAATGTGAGCCACTTCAGATGATGACTCGGTTGAGCACCATGGCAACCTCTTTTGCTTGGAGACACCTTTTTGCAGCTTTGTATCCCCTTCTCTCTCTCATGCTATGTTGAATGGCCTTGCAGAGATGTGAATCAAGGGAAAAGTGAGCAATGAGTGCTCCCAGCTAGTGTAGGGAGGCTTGCACAATGAATGGGCAGCAAATGGAGACTATTTGAAACCTTTTTTTGCATGAAAACACGTCATCTCATGAGGTTTCAAGTCAGGAGCTCAAGAGGTAATCGTGAACAAGCGATCAATTTTGTGCATCGGCTTGCCATAACGATGGCACCGAGGGGGTGAGAGAGAGAGAGGGGGGGGGGGGGGGGGGGGCACTCAAAGCAAGATTGCGACATGCTCTTCACTCTGCCTCCAAATTCTAGATTCTCCAAGAGATTGTTCGCTCTCTCTCTCTCTCTCTCTCTCTCTCTCTCTCTCTCTCTCTCTGTGTGTGTGTGTGTGTGTGTGTGTGTGTGTGTGTGTGTGTGTGTGTGTGTGTGTGTGTGTGCACGCGCGCATGCACAAGGCTCGAAGGTATGTGGAGAGGGAGATTGCAACGCATTGGAGGAGATGTGGAGGGAGGGATTCTAGATGGAGCATTGTACAATGGGAGGTGCCAAAAGCACTTGAGCAAGTGTGGAGGAGCTCACTGCAACATAGACAAGGTGTGGACGACAGCAGATGCAATGGAGTGAAGGAGAGGAGGGGGGGGGGGGGGGGGGGGGGGGGGGGCAACATGCAAGGTATGATGCTTGCAGAAGGGAAAGCAAAGAGCGACCAAATATTAAAAATTTGTGCTAATAAACTGGATGTAGAACCATTCATAGTAGAACTTAAGTTTTAGCATTTTCTCATGTAGAATAAGTACTACTTCGGGCATACAAATTTTAAAAAAAAGCTCCTATTCTTTCACTATGCAACATAAATTAACAATTCTTTCTCTATCACAAACTAACACACTCCAAAATTGAGTTTTGCACATGACAACTAGACCAAGTTTTTAAAGAAGTGGCATTGAACATGGCAACCCCCGCAATTAACCATCTAAGGCCCTTCAAGTTTCTTCAAATTCTACCTCTACCTCTAGAGCAAGGCATTTATGTTAACTTTACAATTCAAAAATAAATGTTTCCCATTCCTTTTCATACTCTTGATACCCATCTAACATTAAAAAATTTCCAAGTTCTCTGTATACTCCTGATTCATAGCACAATGCAACCTTTTTGAGTTAGTAGAATCAGACACCCAACCATTGGCAACAATGCAACCTAGCAAAGTTGACACCAATGGCCCAACCTAGCACAATGCAACCGCCACTCAAGAGCATGGTTCACAAAAATTTATCCCAAAATTTATAAATATGTCTTTATTGCTATAGGTATACAGAGACGAGCATACAAAAAAGGAAGGACGCATAGAATAGATCAAATGCAAGTGAAAGGTTGTTACAATGGCTTTCAACTAGAGAGAGATAAGGCAGCAAATTGGGGATAATACAAGGATTAGTTGTGGTTTCTTGAGCCAACATCACACTTTTCATTTGTAGCCCTCCACTTTAAGTACTCTTGCTTCGTATTACCATAGAACTACTTGCCTATGTCACCAGAAGAGGCGAGGACATAACTAGCCATAGTACCAAAGTATGCACTTCTTGAACCCATAAATCCCAAAGCAGGTCCGAAAACTCTAATGGCTTCTTGCTTCTCAAGAGTGCCTAATTTGAAAATATCATACAAACTTTTCAACCTTGTGCTCCTTGGTAAGGTCAGTAAAAACCTTCAAATAGTCAAGAATTTCATTGTTGAAGCCTTCTAGAAAGCTCTGCAAATCAAGGGGACATTAAACATTTCCCTGACATAGACAAACTTAGACAATTGCTTGCCTTGGTAGAGTAGGTCCATCAACCTGTTATCACTTGTCTCCTCAATGTCTCCAATGTCCACACCCCTCCAAACTCTTCATAGTCATCTTTTTTGCACAACGAGGAATAAACCTTAAAAAATGTTATACTTATGTTTAAAAAATATTTATATATTGAAATGTGTGTTGTGTTAACGCTTAAAAAAATTTCAAAGTTGTGTCTGAATCCTAAGCAAAAATAGTGTAGTCGAACACGTGTCCGACTACACTATATGCGCGTAGCAAAGAGAATATGTTTCAAAAAATATATATATATATATATATATAAATATTTGTCATGCTAACATTTAAAAAACAAATTGGGACTATGTCCTCCTTACACGAAATTAGTGTAGTTGAACGCCCGACTACACTATTTTTGCGTAGCAAAGACAATTTGCTTGAAAATAAAATGTCATTTTTGTGCCAAAATAGAGTACCCGGACGCATGTCCGGGTGCTCTAGTTTTACATAGAAAAGACATATGAAAGAAAAAACCTTCATTTTTACATTGTGTCACCTTTGTGTGATTTTGAAGTAAATGATAAGACATCCGTCCTCATTACTTTCACGTAGGGACGACACACCTTTAAAATTGCATTTTAAAAAATGTTATAAAAAAAACAAAAAGATAGGTACCTTTGGGTTTTGGCCTCAACATCATTTTGAGCTTTGAGTTCCATTAAAAAACCCTAATAAATTACAAAATACCAAACAAAAATGACATTTATCAGCTTTGATAGCTATAAATAGTTTTTCAATCATGCACCTCAAAGCTTGTGCACAACGGTCAAATTCATATATAATGGTCAAATTCATGCATCGTAATTTGTACCGATTCAAAATTTATCTTGGTAACTGTGCACTACTATGTATATAAGATTTTGCAATATATGTTTTTTGACCATTTTCTCTTATCAATTCCTTTCCTCTATCCACACAATTTATTTTTCTTAGCAAGGTCAATTTAATCCGTATTTTTTTCTACAAGAGTAATTTTTTCTCATTTTCTTTACTCAAAGCATTGGATATCATGGAATTATCGATTGTGAGGTGAACTTTTGAATTTGTATATGTATTCTATTTAAATTTTTCAACATAAAGTTTTTTCAATCTATGTCCTCCCTATGTGAAAATAGTTTAGTTGGAGCATGTCCGTCGAATACACTATTTTTGCATAGAGAAGACACAAAAGCTTTTGTGAAATTTTTTGAGGTTGTGTCCTCCCTACGCAAAAGCATTGTAGTCATACAAATGTCTGACTACACTATTTTCGTGTAGGGAGAATGCAAAATCTTTTGTGAATTCTTTTAAAGGTTGTCTCCTCCTTAAGCGAAAATAGAGTAGTCATGGCTACACTATTTCTATGTAGGAAGGACACAAAATCTTTTGTGAAGTTTTCTTGAGGTTGTGTCCTCCTTAAGTGAATATAGAGTAGTCATGTCTACACAAATTTCGCGAAGGGAGGACACAACCTCAATTTTTGGTGCAACTTTTTGAGGTTGTGTCCTCTTCAAGTGAATGAAGAGTAAGTTTAAGACAATGTAATAATTTTGAAGCTAAAACTAAAGTGGCTATATATTTTCTTTTTTTAGGTATAGTCTTTAGATATAGCAAGGACCAAACAAACTAAAAGGAAGCTTCCTAGAGAAGATGTCAAATCAGGAGATGTCAAAGGAACACCAAACTATATCAAATCAATCATAAATTTGAGAGATCTAAAGGAGATAAAGGTGAGCTCTCAAAGGGGGGTAAATGTGAGAGTTGAAAGTGAGATAAAGAAGCTGCATCTTCAAAGCAACCAAACAAAAAGGGAGTTGGTATGAAACTCCCACTTGTAAAGAAAAGGATATTCTCTTAGAAGATAAGATGCTTGAGGGAGATAAGGAGAGCACTGAAGGCGCTTACAATTTCAATTCCAGGACTTCCTTTTCAAAGACTCTATAAACAACTAGCAGAGCTGTTTAAGATTGATATGAGGTGGACAAGAGGTGCCTTGGCATGTATGCAGAGGCTACTGAGGAATTTCTAAGTGAGGTCTTCCAAGATGCATACATATGTGCAATCCACTCTCGTAGGATCACACTAATGGACAAATATATGATTATCTTGAGAAAATTAAGGTACACATTCAACAAAATTCTTGAACCAGTACCTCTTCAAGATGAGAAAACCTTTAACATCCTCAACATACCCCCATGGAGAAAGGCAAAAGAGCCTAAAAGTGATTATTGAGGAAATCATAGAGGAGGAGGATTTTTTGGAATAAGGGGAGGAGATTAAAGTTGACATGGAGGAGCTTGAAAGAAGAAACTCAGGGATATTGAAGCTCAACTCCCCTCATTGTTGAGAAGTGTCAATCCCAATGGCTTTAGAGTGGCTCCCTTCTTAGAGGTGACCTTCTTCAAAAGAAAAGATTATATTTCCATGGATGGTGAGTCTGTTGACATTCTCAAAGATTGCCAAAAAGAGATCAATGATCGTATTATCCTGGTATCCTTAAGGTTTGCCTTACCATCAACATTCTATATGTGTTTTTGCATGTTGTTCATAGTAAATAAGTGTTCTTTAAATTTTTTGTAGATTCTTGATGCATGGCTATAAGTTAGATGTCCAACATAAAGTGGACATGGTTGACCCAACCATCTCTCACTATTTGAGAATTGATTTTGACATAAGGAATTGGCTATCCAATATTGATTTTGAGACTTGTGAGCTCCTTCTCTGCCCGTATCATGAGAGATATGTTTTTCTACAACCCTAGCACAGTTTTAGTTTTTCATTTTTGCGGCTTTTGACAATGACTAATGGTCTTTCCACAGCTCACGTTGGAGTCTTATTGCAATTGTTATCATTGATAAAACATGTTCTATATTGAACTCTATTTAGGCCACCATCTAGCTGTAAGTGTAATTATCCAATAATTTAACCAGTGCTCCAACTTTTAGTTATTTTCTCTTTGATTAAGCCAATGATTTGGATCATTTTAAATAGGGCTACCTCAAGGCTGATAAAGGAAATTGAGCAATGCCTCCCATCAAAAAGCTCATGGATGACATACAAATCTTAAATGTGAAGGTATGGTGTTGTTAGGTTGTAAGTAAATACACTTTAAAATAGTGTATTTATCTTTCCCCTTTTGTTTGTGTAGCCACCCTTGCGGAAGGAGGCTTTCTCATGTGGATGGAGAGTGATAACAAATGCAAAGCTAGTGGTTGACTACACCTACTGCAACCCAAAAGAGAATATTAGGTTAAAAATTTGACCATATAAATATAGCTATTACTGAATTCTTTTAAAGATCCAACACACTAAAAGGAAGAGAGGCCCAAGGAGGAAGAGAAGCCCAAGGAGGTTCCAAAGGAAGAGAAGAAGGCAAAGAAGTTTGTTGCCTCCAGAAAGAGCCCCAAAAAAACACAAACTCATGCGAAAGAGGATTAGAAGAAGGACACAAAGAAGAAGAAAAGGAAATAAAAGGAACCAAAGCCCAAGGAGGAAGAGAAGCAAAAAAACACAGCCAAAGAGAGATAGCCTAAGGAGGACGAACAGAAATAAGAAGAGCCAAAAACACCAAGGAAGAGCCCAAGAAGAACAAAAGTATTTTGCAAACCAACATTTTGTAAATAGCAAAGTAGTATATATACCCTTTCATTTTGCACAACACATTAGAGTAAACGTTCACATAGATAGAAATATCTTTTTCCAATAACTCATTGTTTTTATGTTTGGTGCAGAAAGACTCAGGGAAATATTGGCATCGCCCAATCCAATCATACTGCCACTCATCAATTATGAAACTTATTTTGATGTTTATGTGTTCATTTTGTTTTAAAGGCAGGAACAAGGAGTGGTGAAGGGGTGCTCAAGAGCTACATGAAGGAACAAGGTCTTCAAACCGGCAACAAAGAGTAGCACATGAATCAAGATCAAACCAATGAACCTTTTAGGCCTATTGCCCATCAATCTATTCACATAATCATTGCAACTAAGTTTAGGTTTTAATCTATAATAAGAAGGATATTTGGATCCACTCACCTCAATGAGATCAATGCCTCAGTCAATCCATTTATCTTACCTATGATAAAAGACCAATTAACAATGGGCATGTACATTTTCATTTTAATGTAATCAGCTTTATAGTGTCAACAATCTTATGTTGCCCATAAGAGAAAATATTCTTGAAAAAATAATCAAAAATCTAAACAAAATGTCAAGTGCTTTTATGCAAGAAATGGAGAAGATGCTCAAGAGTTTCTTGACAAATTAGAGATGGCACATATCAAATCTGGGAGAGATGAAGAGAAGGTGAAGCTACGAGCCTTCTCACTTGTTCTCTAAGAAGAATCTAAAGCATGGTATGAGACCTTACAACCTCAAATCAAGTCAAACTAGGAGAGATTGTGAGCAAGCTTCCTCAAGCCAAGTTTGGGCAAGGTGATACTCTAGAAGGACTTTGGAAATTTCTAATTGGACATAAGTAGGTATCACTTGAAGACTATCCCTCTTATGAGGCAACCTTTGTCAGTCTATGGAATAGGTGGGAGGCTACACTAGAAAACCATGGTGGTGCACCCAACTTTCTTAAAAAAGAGAGACTCGTGGTTGATTTGTATCCACTTCTAAAGCTAAAGTAGAGTTAAAATTCCCTTCCGCCGTTGAAGAAACATGCAAGGTAGCCATCATCAAGTTTAGAAAGATACATTTTCAAGCACATAGAGCAAAGGGTGTAATTAAAGTGATTGAGAGGGAGTCTTTACTAGGGGCCCTCTTGCACAATCTTCACAAATAGGAGATAATTCTCAACAAGAGGTCTTACAAAGGTTAACTCAATAGCTTGAGAACCTCGCCTTGAATTTAGTACAGAGCCTACCCTAATGACAACCAAGAGAAGGGAATCGCAACCAACAATGGCAAGCTCAAGAGTTGCAATGGATTGAAATTGTAACGAAGTGGACCATGGCATGTACAATTGTCCGCACCCAAGGCGACTCCTTAGAGACATATATCCCCCACACTCCCACCTCTCATTGAATAAAGAGAAGAAAAGATCAAAGCGAAGGAAAATAGGTATCAACAACTTCCCATTGGGGAAAGAGCTAAGAGCCCAACAACATTTTGGAGGATCTGCAAACTCAAAAGCCCAACATTTTGTGGCGCAACTTCTACATCTATCAGCCAAAGTTACAAGGTAATTGCCAAAATTGGTAAGTACAAGAATTCCAAAGATGAAAGCAAATGTTTCCACACCCAAATTTCTTAGAGAATGGGTGTGAAGAAGAGCTTAAATTCATATCAAACGCTTTGAGAAGGCCAAATTTGCTTTTTGAAGCATGTCATTCTGAGCTACATGTCAAAACTTATGGTGAAAACAATGTAAATTTGTCCCAATCACAGCAAAAGAGGATTGTAAATCAGGTAAATCAAGAGGGTAATATCTTACCCTACCCCTCTTCTAGAAGTTGAATGAGTGTCTTAAGGTCACATGCATGTGATGGGACCGATCTAAAGATGTAGGCCAAGATAGACAAGTTGAGATACCCTACAGGAGCCACCCATAGGGCGTCATGGTGGGGCCCACATACATTATGCAACCCTACGAAGCCTTCATGGTCTAAAATGATATTTTCTATGAGTAAAATAATCCCTTCTATGTCCAATAGTCGTGGTCAAAGGACACTTAATTAGGACTAATCACTCACCCTCATTAAGTGTACCATAATTTCACTCTTGCACAGCTATAAATAGCCTCTCTTGGAGAGACTCAAACACTACACACACAGACCTATCCCAACTCCATTTTGTTCTTGATCAATAATAGAGAAACCCCTAAACTCTCTCTCACTCACATCTTAATCTCTCGATCCTAGCCCTCCTCATTGAAGGAAGTTTCATTCTATCCCCCTCTCCCTATACTATAATCTCTTATCCCATCAATCCAATAAATGTTGTAGCACCTCAATAATATGTAAATACATCATGATCTCTCTCATTCCTATGGTTAATGAGCATTGCAACTAGTGATGGTTTGCAAAAGTTTGTTCTCCCCTTAAACTTGTGCGAAATCGAGGAAGTGTTCTAATCAAATTAATTAAAGATCATTCTTGCTCCAAATCTCTTTTTTTTCATTGCATATGCATGTGGCTCACCCTCATGGTGATCTTATTTGTGGTGGCATTTCATAGATGGAGATTACCTCTCTATGCAATGCGTGCTAGTTTGTTGTAAGTAATTTCTTTGTGGGAGACGAAATTATGTGCATATGATCTTTGATGTGTATTTATGTGAAGACAAGTGTAGATATCTTATGTGTTTAGTTTATGGGAGAAGTTTAAAACAAGTCCATGAATTGCATATTTGCTTTCAGTGTGTCAGCTTGTGTTTGCTTAATTTGTTGGTGGTGTCAAGTGTCCAAAACATGTATGGTAAGGGGTTCTCAAAGCTCATTGCTTGAGTGGGTGTGTGCATGAGTTGTTTCTTTCGTTTCCTTCTCTATTCCCAAAAGAAGGTGGTGCCCCAAGTAGTGTGTGCACATCATTCATGTGTATTTTGTGAGGGCCGGCTCATTGGTTTGGGTTTAGAGGCCCCATTTAAAAAAGTCCACTCTCAATAACTTGGGAGGTTTCACCACTTTTCATGTGGTAGTTTCTAGAGTACAAGGACCCCCCCCCGGACAACAACATTGAGGTATGTTTACTTCCCTCAAACAACAATCAAAATGGGACAACAAGAACTCAAACCAAACTAATAACTTGGGAGGTCTTACCACTTAGTGAAGCAATCCTTTATTTGATGATTGTTGTGCCCACAAATTGCACAAGATCTAGTACCGGTGAACATTCTCGTTGAAGCGAAGGTAGAAGTGCAACCACATACTTCATTTGCAATAGAAATTCTAAAAGAAATGGCATAAGATTCTATTTTCTCCTCTTCCTACAAGGATTAATAATACCATCCAAATAAGGTAGAGGATATTTCTCTTTTAAGATGGTTACAATTTGATGAAATTCAATAGGTAAGCTATTGAGTAAAACAGTTATAAGATCTTCACCAGGTACTAGAGCTTCAACATACACTAGCTGAGTTTTGATGCTCTTCACTCTATTACCTAATGCTACTATATTTTCATTAGCATGCATGGTTAGAGAGTATAATTCCATGGCTCATCATTGAAAATTTGGCCTTGGCACCAAAAAGAGTCTCTAATTCTATCCAAGCAGCACTATAAGATGTAATATCATCCAAATAATGAATAAAATTGTCTTTTAAAAAAGTCAAAATAATGCCCAATGCTTGCTTATTTTTCCTCTCTTTTCAGCAGATAAAGCTCTAATGATTGTATTCATTGTTCCCGCTTCGTCCGTTGAAAATTTGATCCATCAAACTTGACGATTTTGGATGCCATATTTGGATCTTTAAAGAATCAATGTTTGTCCACCCAGTGGATCAGACTTTACCAAGCATGATGTCGCATGGGCTTTTAAAATTGTTAATTTATGCTTTTTGGATAATTGCTAACCGCTTAGACTCCTCCAAAACACAATATGTTTTGATATAATTGCTGAAAAACCTACCTATGTCCTTATCACCGCTTGGAAAACCCCTTTGAAGTCGTTAAGCTCAAGAAAAACCGTTGTCAAATGGCTTTTGAGAAATTCGAAGCTTGTTTTGGATGCTCACCTCTCTATTATTAGCAACATTGTGAGAGTTTGCCTATCTTGAATGTTGTCCTCTCTACTACTCTGTGCCACCACCAGTGTGCTTGCTTACTAGTAGCATTCTGAGACACTATCTGTAAAGAGCTCACCACTTGGGAGCATTTTGGTATGCCACACCTAGATCCTCCACAATCGCCAAATGGTGTTTGAGAATGCATACCAGAACGCTACACCACCTAGGCTTGAAAAGGATGCCACCAAGGCTCTGATACCATTTTTGGGTGCACATAGCTATGGAGGATGGTAAAGAGGAAGAACCATGGTGGGAGAGTGTGCAAATAAAATGAGAGAGAGAGAGAGAGAGAGAGAGAGAGAGAGAGAGAGAGAGAAGACTTCAATGACAAGACAAAAATGAATGCTATACGATTATTGATTTGAAGTTCTTTACATATAGAGTAGCCAAGCTATTGTTAGCCACACCTTTTTTACTATGCAAAACTAATCAAAATAGTGGCCTATTCTAAGCTTTGAGATGGCTATTTCCCATAGGCTAGAGAAAATAGGGCTTGAACCCAACTAGCAACAACATGATGATAAAAACTCCCTCGATTTCATATGAGTTTCATTAAAAAAATTGATCACCAAAGAGAAAAAAAGCACACTAAGAACTCTCTTTGATTTTAGGTTTAAACATAACAAATGATGAAATCACGAGGCCTACTTATAAATGGAGAGCTATAGTAAACTAACTATATATATTATATAAACAAGTGTATGACCCATCCTAAGAGGAGGAGAGAGAGAGAGAGAGAGACGGTGAAGTTACGAACCATTTCTCCATATTATTGTGAAGTCTAGGTAGGTCCTGTTAGGAAATAAGACGTAGCTAAATAGATTTTTGAGTAGATTACTTAATGGAGAGAGATAGATTTCACACACAAGAGATTATAGAGTAGAGAGAGAGAGAGAGAGAGAGAGAGTACACACGATATACGTGGTTCACCCAATGTGGGCTACGTCCACGGGAAAGCAGCCACTCAATGGCTTTAGCACTTCAAAAGAAGAAGTAGTTTACAAAGGGATTAAACCCTTGATAGAGCTCCCGTCTTGCTTCACTCTCACCACCTCACACTCACCTTGTTGCATCAACTTCACACTATGAAATGTGTGTAGAAATGGCCTCCTTTTATAGGCCAAAAGGCCTGCCCTCTCTTATGAGAGGCAGCCATGTGTAGCCGCCCTTGTGCGAATAAGTCCAAATCGGACCCTCCAATCCGCCCATGTGTGGCCGCCCTTGAGAAGACAAGTCCGCTTTTGAATTCGGTTACCGGCCATTGAATTCGGCCACCAGCCACCGGCCATTGACTTCCGACCACCGGCCACCGGCCATTGACTACAAGCCACCGGCCAACTGACCGGTTGTTTTCCGATCACTTTCCAGCCGCCGGCCGGCCATAATATTCCGACGAAAAGGAATATTCCGGCAAAAAAAAAGTCTCGGGGGCCTTTGCCCCCGAGGCCTCTAAAGTTACCCCTGATTCTTGTCCGTGAAAATTTTGGTTTCCGGTGAGTGATTTTCCTTCACGCACAATGGCTTCTCCTCATAATGGGGGCCTTACAAATGTACGCTTTTACCATAGAAAATTACAAGGGTAAATCAGGCTCCATACTTAACAGTTCCAACATAAGCTAATACTTCACTCCCATAAAAGCTACCTTTCTTAGAATAACAAAGCCTGAACCATGTTATAAAGACACAATATCAAAAAGTAAGTCATCTAACCATTCTAGTTGGCTCACACTCAAACTAAGTGGAAACATTTGCTGCCCACAAGTCAACTCACCACTCTCTCTAATTTTGGCAAGTTTGCCTTCAACCAAATGCAGTGACATGTAAAAGTCTGAAAGGGAACGTGAGTGTTTATGAACCGGTTGAAAAAGCCTTAATTTGGCCATTTCTTTTAAAAGAAACAAGAGAAAAAGGTTTTTAATAACCATTGACCACTATTTTCATCTCCCCCCCTTCTCTCTCTCTCTCTCTCTCTCTCTCTCTCTCTCTCTCTCTCTCTCTAGCTAGCTAGTCACCTCCACAGAGGACTTGAAGGATCGTGCAGTGCTATGCACACCAATCCACAATGTGCAAGGATGCGAAAACAACATCTATTGCTAGAGTACCAAGCAAGGCAACAACAGGTTCAATGTTTACTACACAAGTGCTACATTAGAAGAGGTTGGGTTTGGAGCAAGGTGCAATTGAGAGCCAAGGCAACAATATGCTGAGCAGGGCTAAATAAATATGGGTCAGCCTATGCAGAGGGGTTAAAGCATGGTAGGGTGGTACAAATACTTGTGTCCATGGACACCAGCTATTGAGCTATTCCTCTGATATAGAGTGTCAAAAATTAAAGTACAGTGGCATGTAACTGAAGCAAGAAAATGGGGCCACACAATGTGCACAACTCTCTCTCTCTCTCTCTCTCTCTCTCTCTCTCACACACACACACACACACACACACACACATCAATTTTGATAGAATGTGGTTGGTCAGAACTGATGTTTTCTAAGCATGTTCTTCTTCAATGGGAGAATTTTAGGAAGAAAGGTTGGACGAATTCTCCCTTTGCAGATGGAAACATCAAGGATGTCTTCGAAGAGGTATTAGTTGTGGAGCAAAGTTTTGAGGGCTTGTCATCGACTGGTGGTCATATGTCTCCATTCCCATTCTTGCCAATATCAATGGGTGAAGGTTTCTCTTGTGAACATAAATGAAGGGATTTCCTTGATGAGCATGAAATCTTATCAGTGAGGAAGTATGAATGTAAAGTCGAACAAGAGTATCGAAGAAGACACTCACCCAAATACGAGCGCAAATTGTTGATGTTGAAGATGCAAAACTTCAAGCAAGCAAGAAGAAAACCGCTAATCAAATTGTTCAATACATTCTAAGGAGCTTAAGTGGTCATGACAAAGAGGATCAGATAATTATAATGTAGGCAGTGCTAGGTGACAAGAGTATCGAGGAGTACACAAATAGGACACATGACCATTCTATCAACCTTGCAAACGCTTTGAGATTCTCCCTCCAATTGCTAGAAAGTCCCAGAAGAAATGATGAATAGTTTTTGAAGTGAACCACTGCTCCCTTTTGTGCAACTTTGATGATGTGGCACCTTAAAGGGCCCAAAAATGAGCTCAAATTTTTCCTAATGTCAAGGTGAGAGACCATCCTTGGGTGAAGTAAGCAATCCACCATAGGGGAGGAAGGTGAGCATTAAACTTGTATCGTACCCGTAGTGCAAAAGAAAATGTGGGTACAATGGGTTGCAGTTCATCACGACAAGGGCGGAGCGCATTAACCCTATAATAGAGACAAAAAGAAAGCTCAATTTTGGCACAATGGAAGAAAAATGGGAACCTCCCATCAATTTAGTGATATATTAAATAAGGGGATAATCCCATAGGTAGCAACTATAACCATAAGCTCCAATACGTATAGCATAAGCCAGATTCACCCCTTGAGGGAAATGCAAGGTAAAAATTGTTAGCAAGGAGACCCAAGAACTAGTATGATCCGGGCACCATAAGACCCCCCAGTCCGAGGTATACAATGCAAGGTAAAGCCGCATGGTATCACCCATAAGATAGCCGTCAACTCCATCATGCATAAGCCAGATAGTGTAACCTGAAGTGAGAAAGTGAGTGTGTACAGTAGTAAGGTCACCAAAAGAATTTAGCAGGATAAAGCAATCACAACCAAGTACTAGGACCAAGTGTGTGTGTGTGTGTGTGTGTGTGTGTGTGTGTGTGTGTGTGTGTGTGTGTGTGTGTTTTATACAAGGGGCTTCAAAACCATTCCATGCAGGTATAGAGTGTTTTTGAGTGGCTTGCAAACTAGTCCATGTCAACAAGGAGTGTGTCATACATGAGAATTCTTAGGCAGTATACTATCCACATTGCCTCCAACTATACAATATTATTGGGAAGGTGCATGCATGTAAAATGCTTTTCTAGCACAATGAAATAAATAAGCCATATAGCTAGATGAGTGTATCATACACACATGCACACGCGCACACATACATTTATACATACATATGATTACACATGGACAGTAATGTAAAGCGATATTTAAGCACATGTACGTGTGTGTGTGTGTGTGTGTGTGTGTGTGTGTGTGTGTGTGTGTACGTGCACGCGCACGCGTGTGTGTGTGTGTAGAGAACACGCACATGTATTTGGAAAAGTTGTTGCAATTGATAGTGGTGCTTATCACCATATATGAAAAAAGGGCAAAGGAAACTGCCATTATAATGTCCATTCTTGTAGAGAAGTTTAACCATTGAGTGAAGGCAATTGCAAAAATAAGAACAAAGGAATTTGATACGAACTTGGATGATTGTGCCCTATTCTGATGGCCATAGCCTCAATCAGCCCCAAAGAGTGCATAAGCTTCAACTAGATATCATTCGACTTCTTATTAAGGTCCCGTGAATTTGCAAATCAGTAGAGTGCCATGAATTTGTAAACCTATTTCCGTGCATAAGACCCAAAGTTGGAAGAGGAGCATGAAGAGGTGATGTTGGAGGACCCCCTAATATGAAAGGACAACAATGAAATAGGATTTACTTACTCCGTGGAGACCCTAATTTTGAGCCATTCATCAGGTTTGGACCAATAGAGCCCCGTATCCGGGTAATGAGACATGAGTATACTACATGAAGGCAATGTTTAATTGTGCTCTCTTTATGAGGGGTGCAACATTTTGAACATATGCTTACAAGGATATCAGGCTGGTCATGTTACTAACTTCTTATGTACAAAGGATCCACTCCTCTTTCCAACGAAGCCACCTTGATGTCACTCTACTCGCTCGCATTGCTTCTACGCGGTGAAAGCTTGAGCGGATCAAAGACTGAGCAAGTAGCCCCAATCACTAGTGGGACAAGTACAAACACACACTAGTGACGATAGGAAAAACGAAGCTTCTAATTTCTGCTGGAAAAACTTGAATGCTACTGGGCATGCAGCAACAAGCAGCAGCCAACAATTTTGTTAGGCATAAAGGTGTACTATCAACAATGGAACAGGCGCGATTACGCATGCTACTTTATATCTTGGGATGCACACGCTCATGCACGTACACAATTGTACCTCTGTACCTACCGATTATATGTGCTGCATGAGTATATGTGCATACATGTGTAATCAATAGCAAAGCAAACCAAATTCCCATTCTAAGACATTCCAATGTTTGCTTTGTGGCTTTGAAAACAGCTCTTGAAACACGATTCCTCGGTCGAGGGCGTTACAGGTTAGTCGAGGGCCAAGGTGGATAAGAGGCATCAAATGCAATACGCAAGTACAAAAAAAAAACTTTGTACAGTATTGGACACCCTCTTCATCCATCATAATCAAGATTCAATAAGCCTTGAAGGCTTGGCTCATCAATCTTAATAAAAACGTCTCTAGGACGATGCAATAATAGCAACCTTCAAAATTATTTACAAATAAAAACAACCAGTACGAAAGTATTGGATGACCAATCCATACTGTATAGAATTTAACATCTTGCGTCTTGGACAATAGATATGGAATTTATGGTTGATTACGACTGCTCTAGCTTAGACTCTCATCACCACTCTCAGAGCAATTAATTCACACTCAGTTTCCAATGAGTTAGTCCAAAACACATAACAGCTTATTTTTAGAGTATTGGGAGAAGGGAGAGAAATTAAATCACAAAACTCAATGGAAAGTTCACTGTTCAATCACAAACTACTTGCTACCTGGTCGAATAGTAGCCATTTCACACCCAAAAGCCCCATAAAATCAATTATCAAGATACCTTGGTTTATAGAAATGTTTTGCAGTCGAATCTAATGGTACAACAAGAAAATGAAGAGCTAAAACTATGCAAGCTGGTAAAGGTTTGCGCGAACGCACTCCTGCCAAGTAATTCTAGAGCAAATTTATTAGTGAGAAGATGATAACATGATGTGCACTCTAAACGTTACAAGCACATCCCAGGCCCTTGAAGACTTCTTTGGCGATGAGGGCATATATTTGCTTTGCTGACAATCTATGACTTCATTTCTTTGGCTTCTTAGAAGCAGCTCTGCTAAGCTGATAACTTGAAGGTGCTACAGTCAGTCCTCCACAGAATACTACTGCGGATATGATGAAGCAGATCACGACTTGCTCAAAAGAATACAAGCACAAAGCTTGTAAAGATATATCTATAGTAAATTGGAAATGTATGATTATATATTGGAAATGTATGATTGAAATATTGGACGACTATCAAGCAACATGTTAATTTCTCCTCGACTCAGTATCACATGCCCAAATCTGCAAATGAGTTCATGAGCAAACATCAGTCAAAATGGCAAGAAAGAACATCAGTAGAAATCGCAAGAAAGCTTCTCAAAAGACTGCACAGAGGTGAACTGGAAGCAGTCAAAGAATCATTAAAAGACCAGCTATGCATAGCAACTACAGGACAACTTTATGTCATCAGGCATTGCAGATCGAGACAGAAAACTTTCCTTTAAATCTCTTTTATGTCAAGTGGGTAGCCCCGGATGTCATCAATTCAGCTCAAAATCAATGCAGCCAATAAAACAAGTGGATGACCATGCATTACTAACTGATAAGTAGCACAAACAGATTATTTATGAAATGCCACTATAGAATGCACAAATCAGGGCCCCCCCCCCCCCAACACACACACACACACACACACACACACAAAAACAAAAAAAACAAAACCCAAAAACATATATATATTTCTATATTAAAATAATATCTTCATAAGGTCAGAACACAAAATTATAACAGAGGCCAAACCACTCACCAAAAACACAAAAGCAAGGGACACAAGAAAACGGATAAAGAAAAAACTAAATCGTTCTATTTGTTACTAAACCCAACCAGAAAAACATGTTTATTTTTAAATAACAAAAATGACTATTACAAATTTCACCCCTTCATGCTTGACAAACATAATATTGATAACAACATTGGCATACCTTCAAGCATCGGTCCCAGCTTCCTGTGCTCAAAGCGCTTCCATCAGAGGACAAACCTAGGCAGCTTACAAGCTGTGAGTGCGAGTCTGGGAAGCTTTTAATATTAGAAATTAGCTGCACAGACAAGAAATCTAGAGTAAAGCTCACATTCTTCCATCAGATCGCCACAATTTCAGCATAAGCTCTTGTGGAGGCTCATTTCACCTAGATAAAAAGGTCTCGATGAAAATTCACCAAGACTAACGCACGTACACAAGCCTGAAATGTCGTCGAGAACCTACAAGTCTTACAACATCGACAGTAAAGAGAGGATGCACTCACATCAGCAGTTAATGTATCCCATATGTAGCAGTCTGCATTCGAATACGCAGCAAAAAGTAAGCGACCAGAATGCGAGAATGCAATAGAGTTTGCCCTGACAGTCTGATTAGAATGCTTATATTGTTGTAGCTCATGCCCTGTTCGGGTGTCAAAGATTCTGCAGGTGCTGTCATCAGATCCCGTCCCAAATCGAAGACCGTCCGGAAAAAACTGCACTGTGTTCACATCTGCCTCATGACCCTCATACGTCTGTGCCGCTCTGCCCGGTGCCCGTATGTCCCAAAGCCTTGCTGTCCGGTCACATGAGCCTGATACAAATTGCTGTGTATTTGCTGAGCTGATCGATAAACTGAACAAAAACCAAACAAAATAAATATACCTCTAATTTATAGATACCTGTAAATCATCTTTAGCCCCACAATTTACAAGGATAGTGAAAAATAAAGAAACATCTGTAGATCTAGTTCCCCTTAATAGTTTGGAAGCTTAGTTGCAAAAGTGAGTAAAACCTCACCTCATTACATCAGCAGAATGGCCTGCTGATGTATCCCCTCCAAATGTCATCAATTTCTGGCCGACATCTGTGTCCCATAAAGCACATGTGCGATCCCCTGAGCTCGTGAGAAGCTGGTTGTCTTTGTCTGGTATATACTTGCAGCAAGATACATACCCTTTATGTCCAGTTAGCACTTTGGAATCAGGTAACGCAGAACCCTGTTGAGAACTCAGTGTATAGACCGTGCAGACACTATCAAGTCCCCCACATGCCACCGCATGGCCACTCGGTGAAAATGCACAAGTCATTACCCAAGAGCAAGCTAATTTGATTGCATGCATCTTCTGGCTTGTCAAGGCATTCCAAACAATGAGATGGCCATCTTGTGATGCACTCACAATGCGATCCTTTCCTCGAGCCCAATCTAACGAATAAATCTAAAATCCAAACAGCAGAATGAAACTTAAATTAGTCGTCTATGTTAACTGGTTGTTGAATTTGATATCAGCACAATTTTTTTATATACCAATGCTAATAATTACTCTAGGGAGACAATTTACAGACCAAATACATCAGTCGATTAATTAGCCATAGATCTTGTACCACTACACTTACAAACAATGGAAGTGTCAAGATTAATGCCATTCCTTCAAAAAATATTCACAAGAAAGGACTCCTCTCTAATAAGAAGGCAGTGCATCTATCTCACACATTGAAAGGCTCTAACAAAAGGTTCTCGGACCTATTGGATATCGTTACCATCAAATTCACCCTTTGTTTTGATTGGATGCCTCAAAAAACTTGCCAAATGTGTCTACACCCCTTTTTGTGGCCCCTCATCATCGTTATGGGAAGCGAGGAAACATGAACAAGAATGGAAACGGAAACAGATACAGAAACAATAGTTTTTGGGGAGTTTCTCATCTGCACGCAGTCTCAAAGAGTTGGACCCTCCATCTCTCTATTTTCAAGTTGTTTTTGTCACAAAGTGATGACGTGGCGGACAGCAGAAACCCTAATTTCTGCCAGAAACCCTTCAAAAAACCTGCAAACTCTAATTTCTGCCACAAACCCTAATTTTTGAAAATCCCGGAGGTCCATTTTAAAAAAAAAATGGGGATATTTTTGAGCGACGCAAATCTCAGCTCTTGGCCAGAAAAGCATAATTGCTTTTTATTGCTCTCATTGAGAGAGAGAGAGAGAGAGAGAGAGAGAGAGAGAGAGAGAGAGAATTTGCTTTTGCTTTCAGAAACTCTCAGTGAGAGAGGGAAAAGAGCTTTTGCTTTCAGGGCTTTTGATTTTGAAGCTTTTGGGGCTCTGCTTTTGGGCATCCCTTGTAATCTTTAAATTAGTGGTGAGGGCCTTACTTCTCAGAGCATCTGGACGCAGAGTCTGAGAGTGAAACCCTAACCGCTCTCTTGTACTTTGATCTGATTAATATAAAAAGAAATACCGAAAGGGGCACCAGTCTTTGGGGCCAATATCTCTCGGCACGGAACTCCGCCGGGCCAGTGCAAATCTATTGTGATCTGTGAATTGTTTTGAAGTGGTTATTTGGTGTTGTCGCGGTTGATTCTTGACTTGGAGTGTCCAAGTCTATTACAGTGGTATCAGAGCACGGCCGATTTCTCTTCTACGGGAAATCCGATCCCCAATTTTTTTTCTGCGGCACCTATGGCTTCAGGCAATGATCAGTCGACTCCCTCTGCATCTGGAGATGCGGGCAAGGATCACAACGAAGATTCTGGCACGGAGTATGGCCCGCCTAGGCCTGCTCAGGCGGAGCAGCAAGAGATGGAGCGTCGTCAATTGATTGGCGATGCAACAAAGATGATGCTCAATTTTGCCAAGGACACGAAGATGGCAAAATATATGAACCAGACCTCTTTGGAAGAGGTACAGACGGAGTGGCAAAGAACCACAACACCACTCCCGAAACCCGCTCTCAAGAAACCTTCTGCCTCCAAGAAATATACGGAGAAGGAACTGGAGAACGTGGTTGATGCATGGATTGCTCAGTTTTTCGACGTGCAAAAGACAAAAAGCACGGCAAAAAGCAGAAGAAAGGCACTGACTTCCCAGGATATTTGGGTCGTCGGTCGACATTCGACAAGGCAAAGAAACAGAAGAAGCGTGTCAAGTTTGAAGGCTTACCCAGTTCTTCTTCTTCTTCTCACAGTTCTTCTAGCTCTTCAAACTCGAGCGAAGAAGACAGAAAAAGCAAAAAGCGAAGCAAGAAACAAAGCTTCGGAAAGGGCAAGAAAAAGGCAAAGAAGGCTACATCTCGCCCAGAGACTGACAGTTCTACTAAGGACTTGTCTACAGACAGCTCAGATTCCGATGACGGAAACTTTTATGCGAGCAAGAATAATTTTTTTTACAAAGCTAACCAGTATGACTTTCTCGAAGATAAAAGCAAGAAAGTCCGAGAGTTTAAGGAAGGTGGCCACTCGATCAAGTTTGATTCTTTTTCAGGATACTCGGATGCTTCGAAGGCTTTGTCTTTTATACAGCAGTTTGACATTGCTTTCGCAAGAGGACGCTATTCAGAGCACTCTAAGATTCGAAGAGCTGCCTCTTATTTTAAGGGGAATGCTCGCACTTGGTGGTCCACGCTTCTATTAAGCAAGACTGTGTCAGTTACATGGCTGAAATTCAAGAGGCTTTTTATTTCTTCTTCGTTGACTCAAGAGTTTGAGCGAGATATACGAGCTGCTTGGAACCATCTCCGGATGACCAAGAGCGATACAGTGAATTCTTACTGTGACCAAGACCTCTTGGAAAAGGGTCTTGTCCAACCTAGTACTTCACCGTATTGCTCTCCAATGTTGTTGGTTTTGAAGAAAGACGGATCTTGGAGAATGTGCATCGATTATAGCGCTCTCAACGAAATCACCATCAAGAACAGATTTCCGATTCCTAGGATCGATGATATACTCGACAGCTTATAGGGATCCTCGTGCTTTAGCAGGATTGACTTGAAGAGTGGATATCATCAGATCAAGATAGCGCCAGGAGATGTCTACAAGACAGCTTTTCGGACGACTTTTGGGTTATTTGAGTTTTTGGTGATGCCTTTTGGCTTAACCAATGCTCCTGCGACATTTAACCGGATGATGGACAGAATTTTTCGAGAGTACAGGCTATTTGTTGGCACTTTCTTTGACAACATCATTGTTTTCTCCAAGAATGAGGCAGAATACAGAGATCCTCTACTTCAAGTCTTTCAGGCATTACGAGATCACACGTTGGTGATTAATGCAAAGAAAAGTGAATTTTTCCTACCAAAGATACACTTTTTGGGACACATTGTGTCAGCAGGAGTGCAAATGGACCCGGCCAAGATAGAGACTATCCGTGATTGGCCCAATTTGAGGAATGTCCATGAAGTTAGAAGCTTCTTGGGACTGTTTTCGTACTACAGACGGTTCATACGAAAGTTTACAGAGGTTGCTTCCCCTTTGCATATCTTGACACAGAAAGGAGTCCCTTTCTCGTGGGGATTCACAAAAGTGACTGCCTTTCAGACATTGAAGAGAAATTGACTACGGGACCAGTTTTGACTTTGCCGGACTTGCAAAAGTCATTTGAAGTATATTGTGATGCTTGTGGTCGTAGTCTGGGTGCGGTCTTGATGCAAGAAGGCCATGTCATTGCTTACGAGAGCCGATTGTTTCTCTAGGCCGGGATGACAGCACAGATATATGAGAAAGAGCTTTTGGCAGTGATCCATGCTCTTGCTCAGTGGCAGCACTACCTACTCGGAGCAAATTTTACTGTCTTTACAGACCATCAGAGTTTGCGCTACTTCTTGTCATAGAAGCAGCTTTCGGAAAAGCAGATGCGGTGGGCGAACATCTTGTCACAGTTTCACTTCCAGATTGTCCATGAGCAGGGACAGAAGAATGTGGTGGCAAATGCTTTGTCTCGGAAGCCGTTGGATCTGGCTATTTCCACGATACATCATAGGAGTTTCGAGGATATGGTCGATCAGTATGCCACAGATACAGATTTTGCAGATATTTTCACACGGATAAGGGATGGTGAGACAGTAGCTGGATACTCCCTTCGGGAAGGCTACTTGATGAAAAAGACTATGTTGTGCGTTACACAACTGTTGAGGGAAAAGGTTATGACTAAATGCCACTGTCCACCTTTTACGAGTCACCGCGGCATTGCTACCACCATGAAGGGGGTAGAGAGATACTTCTTTGGGCCGAGACTCAAAAAAAAAAGGATGTGGAAGAGTTTGTGCACAGTTGCTTAGTATGCCAAAAGATCAATTTTGACAGGCATAAGGCACAGGGATTGTTAAAGCCTTTACCCATACCCACCCGCCCCTGGAAAAGTATTGAAATGGATTTCATTTTTGATCTCCCGAGAACACAGAATGATCACGATGATTTTCCGATTACATGGCACGTCTGAGACGATTGTCTTCGATAGAGACCCCAGATTTATGAGTTTGTTTTGGAAGGCAATTTGGGAGAACATTGGCACGCGGTTGCAGTTCTCGTCATCGTTCCACTTGCAGATTTGAGATTGCCAATTCAGTGATTTTAGATTTATTGAAGTCTTGTATCTCGGATCAGAAGACTCAATGGGAAACGAACTTACCTTTGGTAGAATTTGCCTACAATAACACGATACACTCTTCGACGGGGAAGGCGCCATGTGAGATTGTTGAAAGTGCTACGAAGGTTCCATCCTTTCTGAGCACGAAAGATAAGATCTTTGAAGCGGATGAATACACGCGAGATCTGGATACGGCTTTTGCCAAGGTTCGCGAGACTTTGAAGAAGTCTCAAGAACGACAGAAAAAGGCAGCGGATCGCCATCGTCGCGACATGAAACTGAAGGAGGATGATTGGGCGCTCTTACTTTTGAGAAGGCACGCCTAAGAAAGAAAAAGGGAAAGGAGAGGCTTTTTCCAAAGCTTAGTAGGCGATACTACAGACCTTTCCAGATTACTGAAAAGATAAATGATGTCTCCTTTTGATTGAAACTGCCAGATATTTGGAGGATTCACAATGCATTGCATGTGAGTCTCGAAACCTATTAAGGGTGATGTGCCTGATGATGGGGAGCCTGATGAGCAACCCGAAGTGGAAGAAAACGAGGAGATCCTTGTTCTTGAATAGATTTGGCACATAAGAATACGAAGACTAAAGGTAAAGTCCGAAGGTGGTTCTTGGTTAAGTTCAAGAACTTTCCTGCATTTGATGTGAAGTGGATGATGGAGGAGGACCTAGCAGATACTCCTCGGATTGTGAAACTTTACCTCGATGTTTTGGTTTAGCATAGTCTACTCCAAATGGAACCCACAATTCAGCTTGGCCGGAGATCTAGTGCAGTGGGATGCACAAGAGGGGAGTCACTCCGCTCCCTTGTCAACAGATGCCTCGATTTTGATACTAAAGTCATTGATGTCTCTTTGAGTTTCAGGGATACTGAGAGCTGACAGTATTCTGCTAGATGACTTTATGAAATGGAATTCCTGATTATGATACTGATTTGTTCTTGACTTCTTGTGAGTGCAAGAACTGATAGACAAAATGACTGCAGCAATTTGTTCTACTTGATCTCGAATAGACATGGTTGCAATAGGGTTAGTCAATCGGACATCGATGAGGTCCCGATTGGACCTAGATGTGATTGCTAGCTACATTGCCGATAAATCATGGTCTAAGATCCGAATGAATGTTGAATGTCATGTGATGTCCTCTGATGTCTGGTGATGTCTTGTGATGTGACTGTCGATTTGGTACATGTGCTAGATGTGTGTCCCTAGTACGTAGGTACTAACAGTCAGTGTCTGCTAAGACGGTTTATGGCTTTTGTTGGTTTTGCAGGCGTAATTGCGGTCGATTACAATGCTTTCGAGAGGGGAGTATGTCACAAAGTGATGACATGGCGCACAGCAAAAACCCTAATTTCTGCCAAAAACCCTTAAAAAAACCTGCAAACCCTAATTTCTGCCACAAACCCTAATTTTCGAAAATCGCAGAGGTCCATTAAAAAAAAAATGGGGATATTTTTGAGCGACGCAAATCTCAGCTTTTGGCCAGAAAAGCATAATTGCTTTTCATTGCTCTCATTGAGAGAGAGAGAGAGAGAGAGAGAGAGAGAGAGAGAGAGAGAGAGAGAGAGAGAGAGAGAGAGAGAGAATTTGCTTTTGCTTTCAAAAACTCTCTGTGAGAGAGGGAAAAGAGCTTTTGCTTTCAGGGCTTTTGATTTTGAAGCTTTTGGGGCTCTGCTTTTGGGCATCCCTTGTAATCTTTAAATTAGTGGTGAGGGCCTCACTTCTCAGAGCATGTGGACGCAGAGTCTGAGAGTGAAACCCTAACCGCTCTCTTGTACTTTGATCTGATTAATATAAAAAGAAATACCGAAAGGGGTGCCAGTCTTTGGGGCCAATATCTCTCGGCACGGAACTCCGCCGGGCCAGTGCAAATCTATTGTGATCTGTGAATTGTTTTGAAGTGGTTATTTGGTGCTGTCGCGGTTGATTCTTGACTTGGAGTGTCCAAGTCTGTTACAGTTTTGAAGTACTAAAAGTGTTACCAAGTGTGTAGATTATGGTTATCTCTGTGTTTCCGTCCAATAACTCGCCGGAAGTGATTACAATTGGCCCCAGCGACTAGGGCCCCTTTTGGTATTTCTTTATTATAGCTTTGCAAAGGTGAGAGAGAGAGAGAGAGAGAGAGAGCACGGCGGAGTTTCGAGCCAAGACACGTTGGCCCCAAAGATTGGCACCCCTTTCCGCATTTCTTTATTATTGATCTGCAAAAGTATAACTCTCGTTAGATCCAGATCTTCCAGCTTTGCGTACAGATGCTCTTGAGAAATGACCCTCTACGCACTTATAAATAGTACAAGGGATGCCAAAAGCAAAGTCCCAAAAACTATTGTCCTAAAAGCATCTTATCCCAAAAGCATCTGTTCCTAAAAGCTAACACTAAACACTACTAGAATCAACCAACGTAAAAAGCAGAAATCCGTACAATCTGTCGCATCATCAACAACAGCGCGAAACGCGGAAATCTATACAGGAGGTGTCGCATGTCACTTCACCGCAAATCGCGGAAATAGCCATAGAGCTTGCCACATCATCATGTTGCATGCGATATGTACTCTTTGTGTGTGTGCGTGTGTGTGTGTGTCCTTTTATAATTTAGACACCTTCACAAAAACCCGTAAGTTGGTATTTCTTCTCAGTCTTCTTCATGCCACGTCATAATTTTGTGACACCGACTGTCCAGAAGGTTTTGGACGGAATCAAGAAGCCGCAAGGAACAAATGTCGATGGGCATAAAGAAAATCCTGTCGGTGGTAACAACCCACAAGGAGAAAACGCGGAACGAGGTGCCAAAGCGCACAAGGGATCTCCAGAGCGGAACAAACAACCTTCCAAGAGCAAGGGCTAGGAAAAAGAATTTTCTCTATTGAATGAAACCAAGGCATAGTTACCAGAACGAAAACTGAAACGGCTAACGACTGTTAGATTTACACCACTCTACTACTTCACACAGGTCTAGGGCACTTCCTTGTATGGCTAGTGTCTCCAAGCTGGCCACCCATAGTCTAGGTTGTACCTTGTCCGACCGCCCGAGTGTGGGGCCGGCCACCCACTTGAGTTGGGCGCCCACCTTGGGCACTCCTATATATGGAGTCAGTTTCACAAACTGGTGATGTGGCAGAGCCACCAGACATACACACGCGTGCTGACGTGGCAGTACGGATTTCCAAGTGTGGTGCTGACAATGCTGACGTGGCAATACGACGGCTGACGTGGCAGACAGTACAACATTTTGGGATTTGTGCTGACAAGTGATGACGTGGCAGCCTGTACGGATTTCCGCAAATAGCACTGATGCTTTTTCTGCCAGCTTTTGGGACCAATAGCTTTTGGAGATTATTGCTTTTGATTTTGAAAGCTTTGGGGGCTCTGCTTTTAGCATCCCTTGTAATGTTTACAAGTGGCCTTAAGGGCTCACTTTGCAGAGCATCTAGACGCAGAGTCTGAGAGCAAGCACCCACGGCCTCAGTTGTACTTTTCTCAAAAATTAATATAAAAATAAAATACCGAAAGGGGCGCCAGTCTTTGGGGCCAATATCTTTTGGCACGGAACTACGGTGGGCCGTGTCGACTTTCTTGTAAACTATGAAGAAATTTGAAGTGAATCTCTGTTGTGTCTTGACTTGGGGTGTCCAAGTTTGTTATGGTGGTATCAAAGCACGGCCTATTTATCTTCTACCGAGAAATTTGATCCCTTATTTCGCGACACTTATGGATTCTGAAAAGAATCAGTCGACTTCTTCTGCATCCGCCGAGGCAAGAGGAGACCAAGCAGAAGATTTAAACGAATTAACAAAAGAAGAGTACGGGCCACCTAGGCCTACTCAGTAGGAACTTCAAGAGATGCAGCATCAACAGCAAGTTGACGAGTGCACAAAGCTGATGATTCAATTTGCGAACGACCCTCAGTTTGCAAAATTTTTGTCTCAGCAATCCATCGTTGAAGTGCGCACTTAGTGGCAAAAAGCCATTGAACCACCAATCAAACCGGCACTCAAGAAACCTTCTTCTTCGAGGATGTTTACAGAACAAGAATTGCAAGAGGTGGTTCAGACTCAGCTCAATCAGCTTTTGGACACGAAGAGTTAATCCAAAAAGCATTTGAAAAAGCGCAAGAAGGGGACTAAGTTCTAACTACCCTAGTTGGGCCGTCAATCTTCTTTTGCATCTGCAAGAAAGCAGAAGAAGCGTGTACGCTTTGATGGACTACCCAGCTCTTCTTCTTCCTCTTCTTCTGACACCTCTTCTAGCTCTTCTTCTTCCTCTTCTTCTGACACCTCTTCTAGCTCTTCTCACTCGAGCGAGGAGAGAGACTCGAGAAGGATGTGATACTTCTTTTGGCTGAGACTCGAGAAGGATGTGGATGAGTTTGTGCACAGTTGCTTGGTATGCCAAAAGGTCAAGTTTGACAAGCATAAAGCACAAGGATTGTTACAGCCTTTGCCCATACCCACCCGCCCCTGCCCATACCCACCCGCCCCTGGGAAAGTATTGCAATGGATTTCATTTTTGATTTCCCGAGAACACAGAGTGGTCACGATGGTATCTGGACTATTATTCACAGATTTAGCAAGCAAGCTCAATTCATTCGAGTGAAGAAAACAGTCAAGCCGGATCACTTAACGAGACTGTTTGTGGCCCAGATTTTCAGATTACATGGCATGCCCGAGATGGTTGTCTTCGAGAGCGACCCTTGATTCTATTGGAAGGCTATCTGGGAGAACATTGGCACGCGGTTGCAGTTCTCATCGTCTTTCCACCCAGCTCTTCTTCTTCCTCTTCTTCTGACAGCTCTTCTAGCTCTTCTCACTCGAGCGAGGAGACAGAAAGGGTAAAAAGCGAAGCAAAAAGCAAAGCTTCGGAAAGGGCAAGAAATAGGCAAAGAAACTCAGATTCCGCCCAGTTTCTGATAGCTCTATGGAGGAGTCATCCTCTGACAGTTCGGACTCCGATGACCATATGTTTTATGCAAAGAAGAAGCACTCTTATAGAGCCAGCCAATATGACTTCCTCCAAGACAAGCAAGAAAACAAAAAATTTAAACAAGGTGGACAGTCCATAAAATTTGAATCCTTTTCTGGATTCCGAGATGCTCCGAGGGCTTTGGCCTTCATCCAGTAGTTTGACATAGCCTTCTCTAGAGGTTATTACTCAGAGCACTCCAAGATTAGGAGGGCTGCATCTTTTCTCAAAGGAAATGCTCGAACATGGTGGTCCACTCTTCTTCTGAGGAAAGAAGCTCTAGTCAAGTGGTTGAAATTTAAAAGGCTCTTTATTTCTTCTTGGCTGACCCGGGAGTACGAACGGGATGTAAGAACCGCTTGAAACCATCTTCGGATGACCAAGGGAGATTCTTTGGACGCTTATAGCGAGAGGTTTTGGGACTTTTTCTACCAACCTCTTAGTTTGAGAAGGTCACTTTTAAGGAACAAATTGAGCAGTTTTGCTACGGACTCCCTACGGAGATTCGAGACAACTGCCTTGAACACCAAGAATTAATGGGTCATGTGAAACAGGGGTTCTCGATACATTCGGGGAATTTGACTTGCCCCACTAATGCACCAGACAGACCTCCAGCAATGAAAGTAGAAAGAAAAAGAGTTTCCAAGAAAAGAAGGATACACGACCCCGACTGACTCCTCGAGAGAGGGCTAAGCAAAGTGCTCCATAAAGGCAAAGTAAGGACAAACTGAAGACGAGACAGAGAGTTCTAGAGCAACAAAGGAACATGGCAGAAAAGGCAAGATGAAAGCAGGACTGGTACCAAATTGCATGGGTACTGACCCAAGCCTGATAGATGAAAGTATAGGACTTTGTCGAGCTTGGGGCAAAGCGAAAGATCAAGAAACCCTTCTTTTCTTCGATGGAGGAGCCAATGCCAACTTCATTTCACCTGAATTGGCGGCGCGGCTCGAGATTACACCCGGCAGGATGGGACCACCAGTAGAGGCAGTTCTAGCGGCACCCGGACGGGACATAGCCATTACGTCTGTCATTGGCAAACTTCGTTTGCATTGTCAGGGGTATTTAGGGCATGAAGACTTTTACATCATGCCTTTGGAAGGGTGCAACGTCCTCCTAGGGCTTCCCCTTTGCATATCTTGACACAAAAAGGAGTCCCTTTCTCGTGGGGACCCACAGAGGTGACTGCCTTTCAAACATTGAAAGAGAAATTGACTACACGACCAGTTTTGACTTTGCCAGCCTTGCAGAAGTCATTTGAAGTATATTGTGATGCTTGTGATTGTAGTCTGGGTACGGTCTTACTACAAGAAGGCCATGTCATTGCCTACGAAAGCTTCAAGGCCGAAATTGATAGCCCAGATTTATGAGAAAGAGCTTTTGGCGGTTATCCATGCTCTTACTCAGTGGCGACATTACCTACTCAGAGCGGATTTTATTGTCTTCACAGACCATCTTGTCACAGTTTCACTTCCAGATTGTCCATGTGCAGGGATAGAAGAATTTGGTGGCGGATGCTTTGTCCTAGAAGCCGTTGGTTCTCGCTATTTCCGTTATACATCATAGCAGCTTCGAGGATATGGTCGATCAGTATGCCACACATACAGATTTTGCAAATATTTTCACTCGGATCCGGAATGGCGAGATAGTAGCGGGGTATTCCATTCGGGATGGCTACTTGATGAGGACATGTTGTGCGTTACACAGCCGTTGAGGAAAAAGGTTATGACCAAATGCCACTGCCCACCTTTTACGGGTCATCGCGGCATTGCTACCACCTTGAGAGGGGTAGAGAGATACTTCTTTTGGCTAAGACTCAAGAAGGATGTGGACGAGTTTGTGCACATTTGCTTGGTATGCCAAAAGGTCAAGTTTGACAAGCATAAAGCACAAGGATTGTTACAGCCTTTGCCCATACCCACCCGCCCCTGGTAAAGTATTGCAATGGATTTCAATTTTGATCTCCCGAGAACACAGAGTGGTCACGATGGTATCTGGACTATTATTCACAGATTTAGCAAGCAAGCTCATTTCATTCCAATGAAGAAAACAGTCGAGCCGGATCACTTAACGAGACTGTTTGTGGCCCAGATTTTCAGATTACATGGCATGCCCGAGACGATTGTCTCCGGCAAGGACCCTTGATTCACGAGTTTGTTTTGGAAGGCTATTTGGGAGAACATTGGTACGCGGTTGCAGTTCTCATCGTCTTTCCACCCAACTCTTCTTCTTCCTCTTCTTCTGGCAACTCTTCTAGCTCTTCTCACTCGAGCGAGGAGACAGAAAGGGTAAAAAGCGAAGCAAAAAGCAAAGCTTTGGAAAGGGCAAGAAATAGGCAAAGAAACTCAGATTCCGCCCAGTTTCTGATAGCTCTATGGAGGAGTCATCCTCTGACAATTCGGACTCCGATGACCATATGTTTTATGCAAAGAAGCACTACTTCTATAGAGCCAACCAATATGACTTCCTCCGAGATGAGCAAGAAAACAAAAAATTTAAACAAGGTGGACAGTCCATAAAATTTGAATCCTTTTCTGGATTCCGAGATGCTCCGAGGGCTTTGGTCTTCATCCAACAGTTTGACATAGCCTTCTCTAGAGGTTGTTACTCAGAGCACTCCAAGATTAGGATCCTAGGGCTGCATCTTTTCTCAAAGGAAATGCTCGAACATGGTGGTCCACTCTTCTTCTGAGGAAAGAAGCTCTAGTCAAGTGGTTGAAATTTAAAAGGCTCTTTATTTCTTCTTGGCTGCCCCGGAAGTACGAACGGGATGTAAGAACCGCTTGGAACCATCTTTGGATGACCAAGGGAGATTCTTTGGACGCTTATTGCGAGAGGTTTTGGGACTTTTTCTACCAACCTCTTCGTTTGAGAAGGTCACTTTTTAAGGAACAGATTGAGCGGTCTTGCTACGGACTCCCTGCGGAGATCCGAGAGTACTATCTTGAACACCAAGAATTAATGGGTCATGCGAAACAGGTTTCTCGATACATTTGGGGAATTTGGCGTACCCCACTGATGCACCAGACAGAACTCCAGCAACGAAAGAAGAAAGAAAAAGCGTTTCCAAGAAAAGAAGGATACACGACCGCGACTGACTCCTCGAGAAAGGGCTAACTATCTCAAAGAGGAGAAGTGTTTTGATTGCGCGGAACAAGGGCACATATCCGCAAAGTGCCCCAAAAAAGCACAGCAAGGACAGACTGAAGACAGGCCAGAGAGTTCTAGACAGGCCAGACAGGCCAGAAGTGTTTTGATTGCGCGGAACAAGGGCACATATCCGCAAAGTGCCCCAAAAAAGCACAGCAAGGACAGACTGAAAACAGGCCAGAGAGTTCTAGAGCAACAGAGGAACATGGCAGAAAAGGCAAGATGAAAGCAGGACTGGTACCAGATTCCATGGGTACTGACCCAAGCCTGATAGATGGAAGTACAGAACTTTGCCGAGCTTGGGACAAAATGAAAGATCAAGAAGCTCTTATTTTCTTCGATGGAGGAGCCAATGCCAACTTCATTTCACCTGAATTAGCGGCGCGGCTCGAGATTACACCCGACAGGATGGGACCACCAGTAGAGGCAGTTCTAGCGGCGCCCGGACGGGACATAGCCATTACGCCTGTCATTGGCAAACTTTGTTTGCATTGTCAGGGGTATTTAGGGCACGAGGACTTTTACATCATGCCTTTGGAAGGGTGTGACGTTTTCCTAGGGCTTCCCCTTTGCATATCTTGACACAGATCAAAAGGGTGTGACGTCCTCCTAGGGCTTCCCCTTTGCATATCTTGACACAAAAAGGAGTCCCTTTCTCGTGGGGACCCATAGAGGTGACTGCCTTTCAGACATTGAAAGAGAAATTGACTACAGGACCAGTTTTGACTTTGCCGAACTTGCAGAAGTCATTTGAAGTATATTGTGATGCTTGTGGTCGTAGTCTGGATACGGTCTTATTGCAAGAACGCCATGTCATTGCCTACGAAAGCTTCAAAGCCGAAATTGACAGCACAGATTTATGAGAAAGAGCTTTTGGCGGTTATCCATGCTCTTACTCAGTGGCGACATTACCTACTCAGAGCGGATTTTACTGTCTTCACAGACCATCAAAGTTTACACAACTTCTTGTCACAAAAGCAGCTATCAGAAAATCAGATGCGATGGGCGAACATCTTGTCACAGTTTCACTTCCAGACTGTCCATGTGCAGGGACAGAAGAATTTGGTAGCGGATGCTTTGTCTCGGAAGCCACTGGTTCTGGATATTTCCGCTATACATCATAGGAGCTTCGAGGATATGGTCGATCAGTATGCCACAGATACAGATTTTGCAAATATTTTCACTCAGATACAGAATGGGGAGATAGTAGCGGGGTATTCCATTCGGGATGGCTACTTGATGAGGAAAACCATGCTGTGCGTTACACAGCCGTTGAGGGAAAAGGTTATGACCGAATGCCACTGCCCACCTTTTACGGGTCATCGCGGCATTGCTACCACCTTGAAAGGGGTAGAGAGATACTTCTTTTGGCTGAGACTCAAGAAGGATGTGGACGAGTTTGTGCGCAGTTGCTTGGTATGCCAGTTTGACAGGCATAAAGCACAAGGATTGTTACAGCCTTTGCCCATACCCACCCGCCCCTGGTAAAGTATTGCAATGGATTTCATTTTTGATCTCCCGAGAACACAGAGTGGTCACGATGGTATCTTGACTGTTATTGACAGATTTAGCAAGCAAGCTCATTTCATTCCAGTGAAGAAAACAGTCAAGCCGGATCACTTAACGAGACTGTTTGTGGCCCAGATTTTCATATTACATGGCATGCTCGAGACGATTGTCTCCACAGGGACCCTTGATTCACGAGTTTGTTTGGGAAGACTATTTGGGAGAACATTGGCACGCGGTTGCAGTTCTCATCGTCTTTCCACCCGCAATGTTAGGTGCAACGGAATGAATGTTTTATTTTTCTCAAGATTAGTGATCTTTATTGCTCAAGGTTCCTTTTAGTTCTTAGGGAAAGAGAGAGCTTTCCGTCTTATGGAGAGTGCTATGATCACGGACAAAGTGAGTGGATATTGTGCGTGCAAGTGAATGAGACTGAGAGAAGGAGAGAGCAGAGATACGACACCCGAGAGGTTGTAAAACCCTCCTCCGAAGGCCCCACTCTCGTCGGCGAGAGTGGTCTATTCTTTGATTGCACAAAGGTGTACAATGCGTATGCCGGACTATGCAACTTGGTCTATGCCGATGACGACGACAGTGACGACGACGACAATGACGATGACGACGGCTGAAATCTGAGATCTTCTAATCGCTGAATTTCGGGACTGTTTTGGTGGCTGAAAATGACTGTTTTGGCTGCATTTTTATGGCTGAAAAATGAGGTTTCTTAGGGCTGAAAACCGATGGTCTTTACGGGCTGAATCTGCTACACTTTAGGTGAATAAAGCCGGTCTTCATTTGCTGCTGAAATCCAAAAACGCCAGGGGCTGAAATTGGTCCTTCTGTCGCCGGGGTTCTGCAAATGCAAAAACACTAGGCTGATCTGCTGCATCGTGATGACGCCGGGGCTGATCTGCTGTGCACAAATCGCCAAGGCTGGTCTGATGCAAAAACGCTAGGTCTTCTGTGGAGAAAACGCCAGAGTAGTCGCGGGGGTTGGTCTTGCTGAGAAGTTGCCTGTTGAGCAAGGTGCTCCTGCTGCCTCTTCTGCCAGAAAGTGTGAACTTTGGTTTGCTTATATATTAACTTAGCAAAATTGCCCTACCTACTTTTGTTGGAAAGTCGCTTAAAAATAATAAGTGAAAATAACCAATAAATGGAAAAATAGGCTAAATGCACTGGAAAATTCCCCTAACTGATGCTAATGGATTCTGATGGGAATTCTAATGGTCATGCTGTGTGCAACCGGAGGATATGCATCTATGCTAAGTAACTGGGCATGCACGGTCTACGAAGACTCACAAAAGTGCCAGATCACTGCTAATCTAGACTTGACTGAACTGATTGAACCCTGCTGTGGTGTAGCTTGTCCACGGACACATAGGGTTGGGATGTCACGTGACATCCCCTCCTTTTCAAAGTGAGGTACTGGTACAGAACTGTATGGCGTCGTGGGAGACCGCCAATAACATCCGGAATCCTGGAAGGGACTCTTCGCCGGCCCACTCTGATGTGTGGGTCGTGCGGTACTTGAACTTCATAAAGGTCTGCAACGCTTGCTTCTTTGGGCCACGCCGAAAGCGACACAGTCTTTTGTGGCTCCTTCAATGCTTCAACTTTGTCTAGAGTCCTGCTTCTTTCGTCTTCAAGAATCTCCATGGCTGAAAAATCCTGAAACCATCTCCAACACAAAGCCATGAACATACCCATTCCATGTAAAGTGAAGGAAAAAAATCTTGTCTTTGCTAAAGACTGTGTATGCAATGTAGATGAACATAGAGACGGAGTGACAACCCGTTCATCAAACACATGAACATAGAGACGGAGTGACAATGAGATCGAATCTTTTCTGTTTGATCAAAATCAATCAACTGTGGCAAATCACAATGGAAATGCCCATGCTGGGTGCTCATACTATCATGTGCTCTTTCGGAAACTGTCATGCCAAGGAAGAGACATGGAATGTGACTTCCTGACATACAAACTTTTCAGCTTTTCATGCACAATCCGCATATATTCGTGCTCATTTATGAGAGAAACGTGCTCAACATACAATATGTCATGCCTAGAAAAAGGGATCACATAACGATGCTGACTAAAATACAGGAAACCTTCACGAATGAAACACTCGAACAATGCGTGCGTATCAATCATGCGAACACATAATACTTCCTGTGATGGTTCTTTGGACCAAGGCTCGAGAGCCCAGATCGGTTCTTCTTGAATGATCGAATCGTCCTGTGGGGGTTCTTTGAACCTCGACTCGAAAGCCAAGATCGGATCTTCGCGATCTACCGAATCTACAACGAGGTTAGCTTCGCTAGGAAAAGCATCCACTAACACATCATCCTGGTGAACAATCACATCTTCTTCATGCAACTCATCATGCTTGTGAGAAATCACATCTTGATCATGCAAATCAGCATGCTTGTCATTCATATCATCATGCAAATCATTGTCAATCAAATCATCATCATGCTTCACACAATCATGCAAATCCTGTGTATCATGCTTTGGAGAAGAAGAGACTGAGAGAGTCTTCTTTTCTCGAATTTGTTGCATCTGTGCTTGGATTCAAGAAAAGAGTCGCAACATCTCTTGCATTCTTGCTTTGGTCTCGCGATCAAATCTTGCTTGACTTTCTCTTTCTTCCAAGTCGAACTGACGCTCTATGGCTGCCATTTCTTCTTCGTAGGCCTTTCTGTCTGCTTCTCTTGCTTGGTCCAACTCCTCCATAAGAGTTAGTGCAATCTTTGTCATACATGGAAAAGGGGGAGGGTCGGAAAAACCTCCTCGTGGGGAAAATTCTTCTTCGCCTCTCTCATGCTCATCACCTCCAAGCGAAGTATCCATTCCGCTTCGAGTGATGATCATTTTGCAATCGTGGTTCTTGTGGGTTCTTGTGTTCTTAAGTCCACGAGGGACTTGGTTTCTTGTGGGTCTTGGGTTCTTAAGTTCACGAGGAACTTGGGTTCTTGGGGGTCTTGGTTCTTGAGGCTCTTGAGGTTTTCTTTCGCTTGCAAATCGCGTTGGAGAAGGATCTTCTCTTCACCGGAGTTCTACTCCTTTCTGCGGGCGCACCCCTTGGCGGCCTTGCGCTCACACCAAGGTTGCTTTTTCCCACCTCACGTCGATTGGCCGGCCGCTAAGTGCACGGTCCGCTCTCAATGAGTGAAAAGAGACTTCAGGGGAGGCTAGACAAGCCCTTCTTTCTTGGGATTCCTGTCACTCTTCAACAAAACACGATTAGGGATCGCCACGACCAAGTAAACTTGGGTTCGTGCGATTGCAACAAGCAAAAAAATTCTTGTGGTTCTTTCCTTGAGTAATGCAGAACACTTCCAAAGCTCTGATACCAATGTTAAGTGCAGCGGAATGAATGTTGTATTTTCTCAAGATTAGTGATCTTTATTGCTCAAGGTTCCTTTTAGTTCTTAGGGAAAGAGAGAGCTTTCCATCTTATGGAGAGTGCTATGATCACGGACAAAGTGAGTGGATATTGTGCGTGCAAGTGAATGAGACTGAGAGAAGGAGAGAGCAGAGATACGACACCCGAGAGGTTGTAAAACCCTCCTCCAAAGGCCCCACTCTCGTCGGCGAGAGTGGTCTATTCTTTGATTGCACAAAGGTGTACAATGCGTATGCAATGGACTATGCAACTTGGTCTATGCCAATGACGACGACGGTAACGACGACGATGATGACGATGACAACGGCTGAAATCTGAGATCTTCTAATCGCTGAATTTCGGGACTGGTTCGGTGGCTGAAAATGACTGTTTTGGCTGCGTTTTTATGGCTGAAAAATGAGGTTTCTTAGGGCTGAAAACTGATGGTCTTTACGGGCTGAATCTGCTACACTTTAGGTGAATAAAGCCGGTCTTCATTTGCTGCTGAAATCCAAAAACGCCAGGGGCTGAAATTGGTCCTTCTGTCGCCGGGGTAGCCCACTTGGGGTTGTGCCAGGGATTCACCATCCTTCTCATACCCTCTGCACTCCTCCGGACCCTTCTGGGAGCATACGAGCACGCTGAAAATCGTTGGACAGCAGCGTTTTCATCACCTCGCAGTTGCATTTATGGGTAGACAGTAGCCTCTTGGCTCGTGTTTTTCACAGAGGATGAAGTTACCTCCTGCAAGGACACCATCCAATGGTGGTCCGTGGGGTCTCTCTGTGACTGCTGCAGCACACGGTATCTTCGACATCAGCTTGATCATCTACGGGCATACGATCCTTGGGAGATCCATTCATTCCAGCCCTTCTTCGGCGGTTGCGCACTCTAGAGGGGGTGGTGACTTGTGGTTTGCTATGGACACACCTATGCACTCATAAGAGGAGTTCACACGAGATATGGCCATGCTCATGGAATATGGGATTCCGACATTCCTAGGGAAGACACCACCATCTTGGGTGGACAGACACTTACCACGTGACCTCGACACATCAGATCACTTGCTTACACAGGAGCATCTATATGGACTTACGAAGAGGATCTTGGATCTCTTCTTGAACAAGTTCATTGCTTTGATCCACAAATTAGAGTGGGACTTCAGTGCTTTGGACTCTCTTGGAGAGTTTACCCGCGAGATGCGTGAGATCAAGCATCCCGCCACTACATCCGGAGTCACCCGGAGCTTGGCTTGGATGGTAGTGCAGTTGCTCTTCTGCACTCCTGATCATTTGGATTGCTACCTTCAGAGTTGCTTACACTCACCCTCGGTAACCTTACAACAGACTTGTCCCCCGACCAAGGCAGTAGGCCACTCCCAGCTCATTCACATTGAGAGCCACACCGAGGTGCGGTTTGGTGGTGTTGTTGGCACGGATTCTGTTTTGGTTTGACACCGGAGGATTGGAGGTAGTATATACAGGCAAGACGACGCAGACAGATTGGTCTGGCCTTTCCTCTTCTCAGAGATTACTCAGAACACAAGATCAGGATGTGATTGCTAAGTAAGGCATGATGATTCCCAATTCATGTCTAATATCTCAATGGGGATGATGATCTGAAGGCAATTCATGTCTATTGAGTTGGTTCACAGTTTACTATTTACTTTCTATTTTGCACGTGTAAAGGAGGGTGATTACTCCTAAGGGGGTATGTCACAAAGTGATGACGTGGTATGACCGATTGCGCCCCACGACCGAAACAAGAAGAGCTCACCTGCAACCCCCGCAATTCACAATGTGAAAATGCCGCGAGAGAGCGACATGAAAGGCAAGCTGCTGCCGTGGCATTGCTTTTCCGGCTAAAGGTATTGAAAACATTGACTTTTGAGGACGCCAAAGCTTTTGGGCGCCTGCTTTTAATAGCAGTTGCTTTCGGGCCTGCGTGCCTATAAAAGAATGCCTAAAATGTTACTCATTGGCAGATCAGTGTATCGTTACGTAGAGCAGAGTGACTCCCCCAGCAATTGTACTCGATGACTGTACCATCTGCCCTAGGGGCCAATGCATCTAGGAGGGAAAGTCCACCACTTCGTGTCTCATCTCGCCGCCTTGCCAGTGGCTTGCCGGTTATAGGCCTCACTTTTGTTTCAAGAACGCACACACTAAATGTTATAACATTCTTGGCAATCTTCAATTCTTGCAGTTTATAGGCAACAAACTTACTTTGCCTGTATGTCCTTGCAAGGTCCTGCAGCAAGTGAAGTCTTGCGAACGCAATTGGATGGTGCTATATCCATTCTCCCGAGCATATGTAGCAACTGCCAATAGCAAAAAGAGAAACTTTATTAGAAACTCTTTGAAGCGTACAAATCTGACCAGCAGGCCTTAAAAGTTTCAAGTAACGCTGATACCCTTGACTAACATGTTGCAGCTCAAAAAGCGCATTAGCTGTCATTCCTTACCCCTCTTCATAAAAATAAGCAATTGTTCCCTATTCACTTGCAGGTCATATTCCTCTCGTTTCCTGGCTTAGTGACAGGGGATGGTCATTTTCAGATAGAAGCTCGTCGCAAAGACAACATCTTCCCTAATGCATGTCACTATAAAGTAATAGGAAATGGCCTTTCCCAACTTTTTCCTGTTGCAATTGTCAACTGTGTTTACTACTTACTATCAAACTACAATAACGTGGATATTTGTGCTGCCCTTTCCAGACCTTTTGAAAGACGCATGAAATAGCTTTCTTTCACCCCAACTCACAACATCAAGCCATCATCAAAATTAGGCATGCACGTTTCTCCTTTTGAACTTGCTATCCATGTTCTGTTACATGAATACAGGCAGCTGTTGGGTGTCTTTGATTTTGGTCTAGCTCCTTCCACAGAAGATGTTCTTGATGCAACGATTGTTAGTTCAATTAGATGGTCTCCAAAATACAAGATTTTGATATACATGTGTGATAGAGGCAAATAGATCTAGCTAAACTCTACAAGTAAGGAAGAGGAAGGAAGGTAGCCACTGACCATTAGTGTCTACAAGCTCCATGCGCTTCTGCTGCACTCTCTCTCTCCTAATTTTGACTTCCTGAGTTGCCTGCTTGAGCTTTTCTATAAGCTCTGCCATGGACATCTTTGTATTTGTGTGCGCGTCAACACTCAATCCCGTGTAGTTGTCTGGGTCCCCACTTGTTTACTATGTCCCTTACGTACTTGGATCGAAAGCCCAGACTCTAGAACCCACCGAGCGTTGCATTTTAGCATTACGCTAATCCTTCTGCATCCTCTAAATGCTGAGTATCCATCTCCGCAAACAAAACCTGCCGTCACAAAAGCATTTGCCCATTTCGAGTATGTTGCAGAAACTGCATCTCCTCCTTCAAATGTGCACAATCTCCTTGCACCTTCAAGGCCCCTGATCTGATAGTCCTGTCCTGGTTGAGCCGACTCTCTCTCTCAGAGTCAAAAACCTTCAACGCCTGCTTCTAAGTACTCTCTTTCAAGTTCGCACTGTACCAAAGTGACAATGGTGAACTAGGCCTAGAAGTCGTTATACTTTAGAAGTCTGCAAACATATTCACACCAGGTAAGTGATACCATATTTACTCGGTGAGCCAAAGGACCTTTTTGCTCTATCTGATCGCACAATCCACCACGTGGCACATTCTCATTGGTAGCTTTTCACGCTAGCAAAAAGCTGAAACACCTAGCGAACAACGTTCGCAGAGTTGCAGTGAAGCCTCAATACGCCTCAGTAGAAACGTGCGGCTCCCAGGTAGCGCAGGTATGTTGGCAACTTGCAGGTTCGAGAAGCAGGTTCCCCAGAAGCAGCAGCTTTGCAGCTCGCAGGCAGCACAAGTAACGCCAACTAATCATCGATTGAGATCTAATATTGTCTGCTTCAGAAGCAGCAGGTTTGTCTGTGAGAGAGAGATAGGGAGAGAGAGAGAGAGAGAGAGAGAGAGAGAGAGAGAGAGACATACGCAATAACTTTTGGTAATTCGACTCCAGATTATGCCAACTGATCATCGATTTAAATCTGTTATCTTTTGTTTCAATAGCGCTAGAACAGACCTGATCTGCCATGGCTTGATCGCACGAAATATCTGAACTTTGAGAGTGCTCATCACGTCGGCAAGCATCCGAAGTACCTTCCATCTTGATGATCTGCGAAATATAACCAGCTCTGCCATGGCTTGTTGATCGCCCCCAATGAGGTTATGCTGGGGAAAAAAACATTGAGGAGAGCTCTTCTTCATTCTCTCTCTCTCTCTCTCTCTCTCTCTCTCTCTCTCTCTCTCTGCCTCGAGTCCAGTATTATGCCAGAATAAACTGGTGCAACCTTTTTGTGGGCTTTTTCGGTATGTGCATCTTGGTTTGCAGAGCTACTGGACAGCCACAGTAGCAATTGAATGTCGTGGAAGGCCGAAAGGAGGAGCAGGGGATCTGAAGAGGAAATCAAAAGCAAACATGAAACACGAAGAGAGAGAGAGAGAGAGAGAGAGTTTTCTTTCATCATCTGCTCCTCTCCCTGCTTTTGCTTCTGCTTCAGCTTCTGCGACAAGTCTGTGGCTATGCATGTCTCTTACATGAGCGGCTGACCTTCCTGAGCCCACTGCTCTTGTGATTACTTGAGTCCACAAGCAGCCGCTTTGTATGACCAAAGCCATTGCCCTTTACCTTAATCAGATGGCTTCAAATAATAGGGCATGCTTTTATATTATCTAACTAAAAATCAAAGCGGCGACTTGATCTCCTTATCCCACAACTGTCTCCTTTTCTGACCTCCTTCATGGATGACATTGTACGTACTACCCATACACGATTATCAGGTTGGTAGTACAATATAATTTTTCTAATTTGTTGATGCTTTTTTACTTTTTGAGTTTGTCAATGCTCATTCTTGATCATTGTATCTATTTAGTTTGCCAATGCACTTTGCATTTCTTTACTTAAGTGCTAGATTCTTGATATCATTATGCATATATTCTATTATGTTGCATTGATGATGACGATGAATATTGTCTATCATTGTCAGGACAAAAGTATGGAGCAACCCCCTAAGCTCACTGACATTCGTGTTGTGCGTCGTCCTAAACGCAAACAAAGCATTCACATTGAGCGCTTTTCAGTGTCCCTGATGAGAGAGAGAGAGAGAGAGAGAGAGAGAGAAGCTAATAATGATCAAAGGACATAGAACATAAAGTTACATCTGCTCCCCTTTAAGCTTAATCAATATCCTACATCTTCTGTATTCGCCTTAATGTGTGTTTTGTGTATGGCAAGGAGGACATATATTCACAACACTGGACATTGTGATTGCAAGCGCGTCTCCATCTCAACAACACTACAAGGTTCGTTATTTGCATCCAATTTCCCATGCGCATGCGTTTGCTTGGTGCAACACATAAACGCTACGGGGCAGGGCACGGCTTCCGTTTCTTATATTTTTTTGGAGAGACCACAGTGCCAGCTCTCCACCATACTTTTGTATGGCACCTCTGCATGACATGCACTGTATATTTTGCACTTTCAGTATGTGAGGTTTCATTATAAGACGATATGTTTAACTATTCACATCGCTTTTTTATAGCTTGACTCAAATATTGGCCTATAGATTGGACAATCCGCAAAAAGCACAAGTACAACATTGCAGGTCAGTAAAGCACCTCATTTCTTGTTGCAGTTCATTGATGCACTTAACGTTGTATCCTTCCATAACACAATAACAATTTTAAAATGTGCGTGCTTCTCTTTAAAAATCAACTAACTCTCTTAAAAATCACCCCTATAATCTCTATTAGTTGATGCCACTTATTTGTCTCTAACCAAAAATATAATAACATTTTCTAAATGTATTTCCCTCTCAAGCCATTGCGGAGTTAGACACAATCTCGTTTCCTTTAGTGCTAGATGATAAATGTCAATTTGCATATGTCCTGTTATATTCTATAGTTGTTATATAGCAAGGCCCGCCAAGCAAGACTAGTTCTTGAAATGCTTTCTTGAGTGGAATCTTCTAAGATTCTGTGGGTGAAGGCACTGAAAGATAGAATGAGGGCAATTCTCATCATGCACAATCTCGGTCTCTCTCTCTCTCTCTCTCTCTCTCTCTCTCTCTCTCTCTCTCTCACTCAAATGCTTTTTGGAGTTGAATCTTCTAAGATTTTGTGGGCAAAGTCAATGAAAAGTAGTGCGGAGGCATTTGTCATCATGCAGTGCCACCATGCAAGGTGATATATCTCGTCTGCATGAGTGCAATTTTGCCCTCATCAAGTAGTGGAGTGGATTTTTGCCTCTCACTCTTAGACTAAGAGGTCCTCCCTCTCTCTGTCTCTCACTCTGTCTATTAGAGCATGCACCTCTCTCTCTCTCTCTCTCTCTCTCTCTCTCTCTCTCTCTCTCTCTATATATATATATATATATATATATATATATATATATATATATATATGCTTTTTGAAGTGGAATATAATAAGATTTCATGGGCAAAGTAGTGTAAAGGCATTTGTCACCATGCAAGGTGATATATCTCGTCTGCATGAGGGCAATTTTTGCCTCATCATGTGGTGGAGTGGCTTTTTGCCTCTCGCTGTTAGGCTAAGAGGTTCTCCCTCTCTCTGTCTCTCGCTCTGTCTATTAGAGCCTACCTCTCTCTCTCTCTCTCTCTCTCTCTCTCTCTCTCTCTCTCTCTCTCTCTCTCTCTCTCTCTTCCTTGATTGTCTAAGACTGTTTAGACAATGGAGCATGGGGAGTGTGGCCACTTGGCAACATTTCATTGGAAATAGAATAAAGGGAAGATCTAAAATAAAGCTTCCACAATAAAAGAACGAACATTGCATGGAGATTGCCGGACCTTCTATATCTTAGGATGAGCAAGAAGGGGGTTGTCACTTTTCGCTCTGTGCTGGCCTCTGGCAATGGATGGAACCATAGTCGTGGACCTTCCAAGGGCAAGCACGTTTGTAAGACACTCAAGATCACCCTGCTGTGTGGGTTTGTAACGATTCTTACCATTGGTCTAGGGTTGGTGGAGCGACATCAGAAGACTCCACCGAGATTATGCAAGAGGTAGGGGATCCAAATCTGCTTGAGGGCAAGGCCATGGATGTTGAGGAGAAGGAAGAAGTAGAGTTTGAGAGAGAGAGAGAGAGAGAGAGAGAGAGAGAGAGAGAGAGAGAGAGCTTAATGATACTTACAACATTAGCAGAGGTGTGCTTAGTCAACGGAGAATCTTGAAATTGGTAGCTTGGATCAGCACGTCATTCAAGACCTATTCTTGCAAAGGCAAAACCGCTCAAGGCATGCTTCATGCCAAGTGTGCTACTCTTGTTGGGGACCACAACAGGTAATTGACTATCTGTTGGTCAAAGTTGTCTTCTCTTGCGGGACATTGTAGTCGCCTATTCGAAGGCAAGTGGTATTATGCATGGCCACAAGCTCGGGCATGTAATAGTAGGCAAGAACTTGACACATGCATGGCCAAGGACTCCTAGAAAAACTGTCCATCATTGAAATGCTTTGGACATGTATGTCAAAATGTGGTGTAATTTTGAGAACACAAATGTTATTGATGAGATTTTTATTTGGGAAACAAGATTTGGGAACACAAAATGGGAAAAAATAACGTGGAACTACAAAGGGAAAGAAACTATCAAAACGAGAAAAGGATCTGGGATCCCAAAGATGGCCATTTCCATTGACTATGGTCTCTTGGAATGTGTTGATTGTAGGATACGCCCAGCATGGGTGGCACCACAAACATAGGGCCAAGAAGCAAGAGTTGCTCAAAGTGGGTTGGGTGAAGAGGAGCTACATTGCGATCACCTATGCTTGCACCTTGAAGGCATCCAAAGGCATGTGGTATTATGCATGGCCATGGGCTCTTGGTTGTTTTTATTGAGTGCGAAGTGAGGGACTCTCTCCAAATATGATTGTCTATGCCTTCATCTTGAAGGCATGTGGCATGTTGCATCATGCATCACAATGTGGACAAATAATTAAAAATGAGCTCGTTGCTCAAGGGCTACTGAGTGCTTTCCAATTTCTTGGGTTGCATGTGGCAAAATTCAGGATGTTGGCATGGGTAAACGAATTCATTATGAGAATAATACTCAAAAGGCTATTAGAAAATGACATTATGCTTGGTAATGCTTTCATTGACATGTGTGCAGAATGCCATCAATTGATCACCCATTAGGGCACTACCAAGAAGCTTTTGGTTGATTTCAATAACTATGAAATGAGTCAGTGCTTTTGTATCTGTTTGAAGAACGAGCCACACACTCGAAGTGTGAAGCTACTTTATTGAGCAGTGATTTTGGAGACTATATTTCAACAAATGCAAAGTGAGAGCCTCCACACTCTTAAAGCGTGAAGCTACTTTATTGAGCAGTGATTTTGGAGACTATATTTCAGCAAATGCAAAGTGAGGGCCTTTGTCCAGATGCAATCACCTATCCGTGCATCTTGAAGGCATGTGGCTCTACGCAAGATAATGACATGGGCTTAAAAATTTACTCTAATATTGATAGATAGGGGCTATTGCAAAATTTTGGGTGCTAAGCAATGCCTTGGTCAATATGTATGCCAAATGTGGTGCTCCTGTGTGGGATTCATCTCTTGGAACACATTGATTGCAGGATATGCGAGAGGGACAGGGCCAAGAAGCTTTGGGTTGTTTTCAGCAGATGCAAAGCAGGTGCGAAGCGAGGGTCTTTCTCCATACGTTATCACCTATGCGTGCATCTTTAAGGCATGTGGCTCTATGCAAGATGCTATTGAAAAGAGGAATCTTTCTAAGCATTGCCTTGGTCAATATGTATGTCAAATGTTGGTGCACTTCATAGGGCACAGAAACTGCTTGAGGAGCTTCCTATCCGGGATGTTGTCTCTTGGAGTGCATTGATTGCGGGATATGTGCAACAAAAGCAAGGCCAGAAATCTCTAGGCTGTTTTTAGCAGATGTTTTGCTAAATTAGACGGTTGGCCAACAAGGATGGTCCATTCAAAGCCATTGTCTGCAATGTAGTGCTTGGCAACCTTGTCTTCGTCTACTCCACCGACCTTGTCAATAGATATTTTTAGTAGTATGCGAAGTGAGGGCCTTTGTCCATATGAAATCACCTACACGTGCGTCTTGAAGGCATGTGGCTCTATGTAAGATGCTGATATGGGCTTAAAAATTCATTCTGATATTGTTAGTCTTGGGTTGTTGCACAAAAATGTCGTGCTTGACAATGTCTTGGTTGATATGTATGCCAAATGTGGTGCACTTCAAAGAGCACAAAAAGAGCTTGAGGAGGTTCTTGTCTGGAATGTTGTCCCTTGGAGTGCATTGATTGTGGGATATGCACAACAAGGCCAGGGCCAAAAATCTCTAGGCTATTTTGAGCGGATGCAAAGCGAGGGCCTTTCTCGTGATGCAATCATATACGCATGCATCTTGAAGGCATGCGGCTCTACGGAAGGTGCTGATATGGGCATAAAAAATCACAATGATATTGTTAGTCCGAGGTTGTTAAAAGAGATGTCGTGCTTGTGACTGCCTTGGTTGATAAGTATGCCAAGCACTCATTGCAGGATATGCACAACAGTCGCACGACAAGAAAGCTCTAGGCTATTTTCAACAGATGCAAAGTAAGGGCCTCTGTCCATATGAAATCACCTACGCGTGCATCTTCAAGATACGTGTCTCTATGCAAGATGCTAATATGGGCTTAAAAATTCAGTCCGATATCGTTAGTCTTGGGTTGTTGCAAAAAAAATGTCATGCTTGGCAATGCCTTCGTCAATACGTCTGCCAACCGTGGTGCACTTCAGAGAGCATAGAAAGTGCTTGAGGAGCTTCCTCCAGAATGTTGTCTCTTGGAGTGCATTGATTGCAGGATATGCACAACAAGAACAGGGTCAACTCTCTAGGCTGTTTTGAGCGGATGCAAAGCAAGGGCCTCTCTTGTGATGCAATCACATACGCATGCATCTTGAAGGTATGTGGCTCTACAAAAGGGAATAAAAGTTCACGTTGATGCTGCAAAGGCAACGGCTGTTGAAAAAGCTGTCGTGCTTGGCAATGCCTTGGTTGACATGTTTGTTAAACGTGGTGCACTTCAGAGAGCACCATTACTTCTTGAAAAGCTTCTTGTCCAGAGTGTGGACTCTTGGAATGCACAAATTGCAGGATTTTCCCACACGAGGGCAAGGCCAGAAAGCTCTAGTCTGCTTTTAGCAGATGCAAAGCAATGGCCTCTGTAATAAAATATAATATCTAACTTTACCAAATGATTTTCTCATATTAAACTGATCATGGGAGAATAAACGGGAACAAGAGTTAGAATAGAAACATGTGCTTCTAGACCTATCTCAACACGGGACAAAAAGGAGAGATGGTTGCATCTCAATAGGGTCCAAAAGGAGCTAGTTTACCAAAGAGCAATGTGCAATAAGTGCTTCCAGACTTACCTCAGCAGGGGACCAAGAGGAGAGATGGTTACATCTCAATAGGGGTCCAAAAGGAGGTAGTCTATCAAAGAGCAACGTGCATCTAATGCAGCTTAAAAGACCTTACAGTTAGCTTCATTAAATACCTCCAATGGTTAGTGTTAAAAGTCCTTTGACTTTAGGCAAGCTAGGACTGAGCTTGAGGTGGGAACCTGACCTAAGCTTGAGGTGCTTGTCGTGCTTGATGACTAAGGTGCTTGAGGTGCTTGTCATGCTTGATGACTAAGGTACTTGAGGTGCTTTTCATACTTAATGAGGAAGGTGCTTGAGAAGCTTCCCATGCATGGGGGGTAAGGTGCTTGAGTCAAAAAGAGACCTTGCAAACTTAATGAGGAAGGTGCTTGAGAAGCTTCCCATGCATGGGGGGTTAAGGCGCTTGAGTCAAAAAGAGACCCTACAAAATAATGAGGAAGGTGCTTGAGAAGCTTCCTATGCATGAAAGTCCCAAAGTTAGGGGAATCTTTGACTTAACCTTCCACTCACCCAAAGGGCACCCATTTTCTCAAAGGGCACATGGGACACATGTCAGACCCTCCCTATGCTTAACCACATGGTGTGCTTGCATGCTATTGGTTGGGCTAAAGAGGGGTCCATGAGCTTATAGTTCCATCCAACAAATATCTAGATATTTTCAAGCTCTCTCTCTCTAAGGGGTAAGGAGGACACTTGTCCAAAGACTACCCATGTACTTGAATGCATGCCGCATGTGATTGGCTAGGGAGGAGAGGGGTCCAATGAGCTTGAAACATGTGTAAAAGCTACAACTCGCCCCAAGCAAGCAAGGGGGGTGATGGGGGGATATACACCACACGCACACACTCATTTTGTGGATTCATTCTCACTTGGTGAAAGTTGAGGAACTCCACCTCCTTCTCCAAGCTTGTAAGAAGTGAGAGCCTACACCAACACTCTTGGCTATGGAATGCAAATCAAACCAAGAGCCATGCTTCAATGCTTAAGCTTGCCATCTTCTCCATCTTCATTACTATGCTATTATGTATGCTAGCAAGAAGAGTAATGATAAGTGAGGAACTATTTCTTTCTTCTATGGAATGTTTCTTCTTCCTCTTCCCTATCCTCATTCCCCGCTATCTCTCTCCACCTTCGAAGGTGTTTGAGGCCTTGGGACCGAGGCTTGGGATAGTTAATGTTTTCTACAAAGTTTATGTTATGCTTGCGATGCATGAAGATTTCCATCTTCATTGCATCACCTGGTCACAAGGAAACAAAGATTGTATTGTACCAAGTCTCTCTTGATGGGAGAAACTATAATACAAATGCCTATTGGAGGGGGGACTGGCTCCGTATGATTCCGGTCCTCAACTATTGTCATGTTCTCTAAACTCTCTCTCTTGCAAAAGTATTGTTCATGCCAAGTTAACTAAGTACCATGTTTATGTTACTACCATCAATTAAGTTCACCCGCTATGCTCACAAAGTAATCTCACAAAAGTGCTTTATCTAATTTTCTAATTCCGCTACTCTCAAAGTTCATAGGCCGTTTCCATTACATTGGTATCAGAGCATTTGGTTTCTCTTTTCTTGCTTAAGAAGAGAGGTCCTTAAATAGCCTAATGGTTGATTTTGTTAATTATATTAGGGTAAGTGGGACTGGGATCTATTATCGTTTTTGTTGAGCCCACTATGTGGGAAATGGTGCACACCTCGGGAGCTTTGGTCTTAATAATGGAGTCTTTTTAGACTTGTCTACGGCTTTACCATTATTGAGCCATAAGAAGTACGAAAGGAGTTGTCGCTCGGCAACTTCGCTACGTTAGACTCACTCCACTACTCTCTATAATTAACCAATTCGAGCCGTGGGTATAGATACTTAAGTGCCTATTTTCAAAGGCTAAGAGGAGTAGCAACTAAGGTTTTGAATTGCCAAAGCATACACCAAATAAACACACAAGTTTTGTTAACATGGCTGACAATAACCAAGAGAGTAGAATGAACATTGATAACTTTGATTTTGCACATGAAGGTGCTAATGATGATGCCCCCATGTTTGTTAATTATCTTGTTACTAGGTTGCAACAAGCTATGTGCAACCCTGCATTGCAAGCCGAAGTTACTCAACAACTACGTGCTTATGGGATTACCCTTCCTCTCCAAGAGGAGAGAGAGCTTAGGAGGCCTCTTGATGAGACCCCCAAAAGAAGACTCTCTCCCATAGGAGAAGAGGAATCCAAAAAACACGAAAGTAATGAATCCCTAAGTTCCTCTGAAGATATGGCTCCACGAAGATGGCGGTCTAAACAATCGCCAACTCCTCCCAAGAGGAAACTTGAAAGGGCGGTGGTAATGCGTGTGTTAGTCTCCACCCAACCGTGCTATCTTATAGCCTCCCTTTAGCCTGTCGAATTTCACTCCAATCTGAGTTGGTGACTCTAGCCTCCTACAGTGGTGCCCCGAGCCTTGATCTGAGCTCTGATACCAGTTGAAGGAGTACGAGCGAAAGTGCGACACGAGAGAGAGTGCGAGAAGAAGAGCACGACGATATGGTGAACTCGCTCTACTGTAATGTGTAGAGCATAGTGAGTTCTTATTAGGTTTTTACAAAAGAATATGTGTACATACCTAGCGGCCCGCCCACTTACCTGGGCGACCACATTGGGCTTTATACCCCAACAGTCTCCACCCAACCGTGCTATCTTATAGCCTCCCCCTAGCGTACACACTATCCGGCCGTGCCGGTGGCCTTGCCCATAGGACGCATGTCCTTACAAAACCGTTAACCCATAGTCCTTCTCCTTGTCACTCCAAAAGGGAAGAGAGGAAACAAAGGAAGAAAAGGGCAAGAAAGAGGTCACTCTCTTCTCTTTCTTCACCTTCCTCCTCTATCGATGAAATCTATGGCTATTCTTCTAGAGAATACCAGAGGGGAGGACATCATAAATCTTACCCTGCATGGCAAAGGTCACAAAAGCTAAAGAAGTTCAAAGAGGGAGGAAAGAGTATCTCTTTTCTCACCTATGATGGCACCTTTGGTGCTTCTGACAAAGTATTGGCCTTCATCCAAGAATTTGATGCGGCCTTTGGAGACGAGTGCTTCACGGAGTCCTCCAAGCTACGCCATGTAGCTATGCACTTCCAAAAATTGTCTCGTCAATGGTGGGCTAGCCTTCGTGGCAACGACGAAGCCCCAAAGACATGGAAAACTCTACGAGTTTCCATCATGAAGCAATTCCTTGCAAGCGATGCAAAGGACAAAGTGCTCATTGGTGGCAGAGTTTGAGGCTTCTCTCTCATGAGTCTATCCACCACAAATATGTGAACAAGTTTTGGGATTTACATCTCAGGCTACTATCTTTCAAAAGATAGACTTCGCCGAGCAAAAGCAACAATTCTATGCGGGATTACCCAAAGAAATGGCCTCAACTCTCAACAGCCTGGTTCTATCACTGAAGTAATCCACCACACCATGGTTGCTTTGCACATCAATTTCCAACAAGTGGCTAGACGGAATGTCAAGCCCGTGGAAAATAAAGGCAAAGTGATGCCATGAGGAAAACCAATGCCCAAAATTCTTACCAAGGCTATTCCAACAACAACAACAATCGGTCCAAGGAGAAAGGAGTTTACAAAGGTAAATATAAACTCTCTCCTAAAGAGCTAGAAGCTTTTCGTAAGGACCACAAATGTTTTAAGTGTGGGAAGCAAAGCCATGGTTATCATCCTTGCCCCAAGAGAATTGCCCGCAATGAGACTCCTAGAGCCTCTATGTTTGAAGCTCCAAAATTGGATGCTCATTGCCAAGGATTTCTCCTTTCCTATGCTTGGGGAAAGATGGAAGAGCATGATGCCTTTATTTTGTTTGACCCTGGTTCAACTCACAACTTCATATACACGGAGTTGACCACTAAGCTAGGCATATAAGACCATGATATGGGAGATGCATTGAAAGCCAATGGAGCTATCAAGGGACAAGACGTCTCAGTTACTTCCTTAATTGGAAAATTAAGGCTTCATGTCCAAAGCTATGTGGACAAAAAGGATTTCTTCATCTCCCCTCTAAAACATGAGAATGTTATTGTTGGGGCACCATGGTTTAACCACATGGCTTCCAACATGAAGCTCCTTGAAAGGAGAATCTACTTGAACTATAGGGAAGAGAGCATGCACAGAGATGCTAATGAGTCGGGGAACACCATATCCTTGCAATAAAGGGAATCAATAGAAATTAGAGTTGTCTAATTTCCTAAATGGATCCCAAGATGTTTTCCTTGATGACATCCCTAGTCTAAAATGAGGGATGATGACCATGCAATTGAACTCCTACTAGGAAACTCACTGCCTAACAAGCCTCCTTATCAAGTTTCACAAGCTCAACAAGAGGAGATCATGAGGCAAGTGCATGAATTGGTGGAAAAAGGGATGGTGAGGTCTAGCTCCTCTCCATTTGTTCACCATTACTTTTAGTGCAAAAGAAAAATGACACATATCACACGTGTGTCGACTATAGAGCACTAAATAAGATTACTATTAAAAATAGATTTCCCGTGCCGCATGTAGAAGATCTATTTGATAATTTACAAGTTTTGGCCTGACAAATGCTCCAGACGCATTCAAATTCATGATGGAAAAAAATATTCGGGCCATTCAAATTCTCTTGAGGAGTACAAGCGACACCTCCAGGTCACATTATCTCTAAAGATGGCACCCGTATGGATCCAACAAAGCTAGAGATAATAAAAGGATGGCCTAATGCAAGGAATCTACAAGAGGTACGAAGCTTCATAGGTATGTGTACATACTATAGATGCTTCATTAAAAAAATTCTCGCTAATAACAAGCCCATTACATGACTTAAAAAAAAAGAACGTTAAGTATTCATGGACTGCAAAAGTGCAAGAAGCTTTTGAGAAGCTTGTCTCTCAAAGCCATTTGAGGTCCAATGTGATGCTTGTGGTGATTGCCTTGGAGCTATTTTTCTTCAAGAAGGACATGCCATAGCATATGAGAGTCAAAGACTCAACTTGGATAAGTGAGTATTTGGCAAATACAAAAAAGAGCTACTAGCTATTCTATATGCCCTAAACAAGTGGAAACACTATCTCTTGGGGACTCCATTCATCCTACAAATGGATCACAAAGCCTCAAGAACTTCATGACGCAAACCAAGCTCTCCGACAAACAAATGAGGTGGGAAAATTTTCTTTTTCAATTTAAATTTCATATTGCTCACATGGCTAACAAGCACAATCAAGTGGTCGACGCACTTTCACAACGACCAAGGGTAACTGTGGTGTTTATAGCAACCCACAATGATCTATCTTTTATGATAGATGAGTATGCTACTGACTGAAACTTTAACTACGTAATTACAGCCTTTGCAATAGGAAAAAAAAAAGAACCATTCACCTTGAAGGATCGTTATCTTCCAAACGGCAATAGGCTATGTGTTACTCACCCATACAATAAGAAAGTCATGTATGAATCCCATACTTCTCCATATGCAGGGCAAAAAGGGAATTCATAATCTGCTCTTCAAGGCGTAGAAATGTATTTCTGTTGGTCTATCATGAAAAGTAAACATACAAGAATATGTTTCAAAATGTGTGGTATACCAAAAGTTGAAATTTGATCGAGGGAAGCAACTTGGATTGTTTCAGTCGACAGGCTTAACAAGAAAACACACTCTATGCCTGTCAAAAAGACTATTAAGGCACATCAAATGGCAACCCTCTTCCGATCTCAAATTTTCAAGCATCATGGCTTTCTAAGACGCATAGTGTCGGACAAAGATCCTAGAATGACTAGTAAGTTCCAGAAGAGACCAGACAAAGATCCTAGAATGACCGGTAAGTTCCAAAAGGGTCTCTTTGAGAATCTAAGAAGTAGATTAAATTTCTCTTTCGGCCTGTCATCCACAAACGGATGACCAAAGTGAAATAGCTAATCTAACGATTCTTGATATACTAAAAGCCTATGTCATGGACGTAGATCAATGTTCTCAATGATAGAAGTACCTACCTCTTATTGAGTATGCGTACAATGATATTGTACATACTTCTTTGGGGAAAGTACCTTTTGAGGTTAAAGAAGGAAGATCCAAAATTCCCTTACTACTTAAAGTACATGGGAAGATCTTCGCTACTAATGATAGCCGAGACATACAATAATCTTTTCCAAAGATGAAAGGGGTTATATCCATCCCACAGGAAAGGCAAAAAGGTTTTTTGCTAATAAGCACATAATAGCCTTAGCCTTTAAGGAAAATGATTGGGTCTTGCTAAAGTTTCTCAAGGCTCATCTGAGGCATACTACAGACAAGAGTCCTACGGACCACCAAGAGTATGATGCTAAACTAGCAAAAAGATACTATGGTCCTTAGAAATTTTAAGCCAGTCAATGAGATTACTTATCAATTGAAGTTGCCCAACCATTGGCTCATGCACAATGTTTTCCATGAGAACCTACATAAGTCTTACAAAGGAGTGCCTTAAAAAGAAGCAATAGTTGCAGACCCAAAAATCGAAGATCAAGAAGAAGTACTTCAATTTGAGTCCATCCTACAACATCAAGACAAGGTATTAAGAAATGGTAAGATTATCTGACAATATCTCATTAAGTTTAAGTATTATTCTTTTAAAGATGCTAGATGGATGCAAAGAACCTAGCTTAAGGATAATATGAACCTTGTCAATGCTTACAATGTTGCACTAGATTAAGCATATGAAAATGCATTTTAAATGAAAAATGTTTTTGTCTTATAAGACTAGTTCTCTTTTTATTGCACACAAATTTAAATAGTATGCATGCTTATAATCATGTTTGTGGTGACGACGTCTCCCAAACACCAAGTAGAACTTATCACTCTACTTTGGAAGTATGATATGGACTAAAGAGTCTTAGACATGCTTGCGGAAACTATGTCTCCCAAGCACCAAATGGATTAGTCATCCATCTTGGAATGCTGTCGTAGGGTAAAAAGGGATCCTCTACCCGCTAAGAAACATGGACTAATGACTATGCTTTATCTTCTCTACCTCATAGTCGAGGACGACTATGATTTCAAGAGAGAGGTAATGTCATAAAATATAATATCTAACTTTACTATATGATTTTCTCATATTAAACTGATCATTTAATATGGGAGAATAAACGGGAACAACAGTTAGAATAGAGACATGTGCTTCTAGACCTATCTCAACACGGGATAAAAAGGAGAGATGGTTGCATCTCAATGGGGGTCCAAAAGGAGATGGTCTATCAAAGAGCAATGTGCAATAAGTGCTTCTAGACTTACCTCAGCGGGGACCAAGAGGAGAGATGGTTACATCTCAATAGGGGTCCAAAAGGAGGTAGTCTATCAAAGAGCAATGTGCATCTAATGGAGCTTAAAAGACCTTACGGTTAGCTTCATTAAATAACTCCAATGGTTAGTGTTAAAAGTCCTTTGACCTTAGGCTTTGACCTTAGGCAAACTAGGACTGAGCTTGAGGTGGGAACTTGACCTAAGCTTGAGGTGCTTGTCATGCTTGATGACTAAGGTGCTAGAGGTGCTTGTCGTGCTTGATGACTAAGGTGCTTGTACTTGAGGTGCTTTTCATACTTAATGAGGAAGGTGCTTGAGAAGCTTCCCATGCATGGGGGTTAAGGTGCTTGAGTCAAAACGAGACCCTACAAACTTAACGAGAAAGGTGCTTGAGAAGCTTCCCATGCATGGAAGAGTAAGGTGCTTGAGTCAAAAAGAGATCCTACAAACTTAATGAGGAAGGTGCTTGAGAAGCTTCCTATGCATGAAACCCGAGGGATTCACTCTATATACGTAATGGGATGCCACCTGCGAGCGGACAACTTTGATAAAACCCCTATATACGACTCATATTAGGGAATATGACCCCCCTTTCTACGCTTATACAAAAATCAAGAAAGAAAACTATAATATCCCTATCTTACATATAAAATTTAGGTCTCACATGATCTAACTAAGTAAACTAGTCAAAGATTGTGTAGCATAGTGACTGGCAATGTACTAAGGAACCACTTCTATTGATAACTAGATGTACTGTCAATGTTTCTTAGTTTGACTTTCAAACTAGGTGCGCGATCAGTCTGCACTCTGGTTACTCATGCAATTCTGACCCATCCAAAGCTAGTATAAATCAACCCTTGACCTGCTAATCAGCCCTTATCTATAATTGACTTGATGCAAAATTTGATGTGTGACCTGATAAAAAACTTTCCCAAAATTCATCCGAGTTCTAGTGCACATCGATGACCAATAATTATAAGTAATCAACTCGGCTCAAGTCTCCCTCCCCCTAAATATGATACCCCCTCCCTTATTTTTAAGCTTGAGAGATAAATTATTGGAGGCCTGCCCCTAACTTATACACTTATTTAACTTGTAAAAAAATACCCCACCCCTGCACTTACGTGGTGCGATAAGTTTTCCATGGTGAATCCCCCGGGAGTTAAATAAGCATATAAGTTAGGGGCAGGCCTCCAATAATTTATCTGTCAAGCTTAAAAATAAGGGAGGGGGTATCATATTTAGGGGGAGGGAGACTTGAGCCGGATTGATTGCTTATAATTATTGGTCATCGCTGTGCACTAGAACTCAGATGAATTTTGGGGAAGTTTTTTATCAGGTCACACATCAAATTTTGCATCAAGTCAATCATAGATAAGGGCTGATTAGCAGATCAAGGGTTGATTTATACTTGCTTTGGATGGGTCAAAATTGCATGAGTAACCAGAGTGCAGGCTGATCGCGCACATAGTTTGAAAGTCAAACTAAGAAACATTGACGGTACATCTAGTTATCAATAGAAGTGGTTCCTTAGTACATTGCTAGTCACTATGCTACACAATCTTTGACTAGTTTACTTAGTTAGATCATGTGAGACCTAAATTTTATATGTAAGATAGGGGTATTATAGTTTTCTTTCTTGATTTTTGCATAAGCGTAGAAAGGGGGGTCATATTTCCTAATATGAGTCGTATATAGGGGTTTTATCAAAGTTGTCCGCTCGCAGGTGGCATCCCATTACGTATATAGAGTGAATCCCCCACGATTTAACTTGTAAAAAAATACCCCTCCCCTGCACTTAGGTGGTGCAATAAGTTTTCCACTATGAATCCCCCGGGGCATGAAAGTCCCAAAGTTAGGGGAATCTTTGACTTAAACTTCCACTCACCCAAAGGGCACCCCTTTTCTCAAAGGGCACATGGGACACATGTCAGACCCTTCCTATGCTTAACCACATGGTGTGCTTGAATGCTATTGTTTGGGCTAAAGAGGGGTCCAATGAGCTTATAGTTCCATCCAACAAATATCTAGATATTTTTAAGCTCTCTCTCTCTCTAAGGGGTAAGGAGGACACTTGTCCAAAGACTACCCATGTACTTGAATGCATGCCGCATGTGATTGGATAGGGGGGAGAGGGGTCCAATGAGCTTGAAACATGTGTAAAATCTACAACTCGCCCCAAGCAAGCAAGGGGGATATACACCACACACACACACACACACACACACACACACACACACACACACACACACACACACACTCATTTTGTGGATTCATTCTCACTTGGTGAAAGTTGAGGGACTCCATCTCCTTATCCAAGCTTGTGAGAAGTGAGAGCCTACACCAACACTCTTGGCTATGGAATGCAAATCCAACCAAGAGCCATGCTTCAATGCTTAAGCTTGACATATTCTTCATTTAATCTTCATTACTATGCTATTATGTATGCTAGCAAGAAGAGTGATGATAAGTGAGGAACTATTTCTTTCTCCTATGGAATGTTTCTTCTTCGTCTTCCCTATCCTCATTCCCCGCTAGCTCTCTCCACCTTCGAAGGTGTTTGAGGCCTTGGGACCGAGGCTTGGGATAGTTAATGTTTTCTACAAATTTTATGTTATGCTTGTGATGCATGAAGCTTTCCATCTTCATTGCATCACCTAGGTCACAAGGAAACAAAGACTGTATTGTACCAAGTCTCTCTTGATGGGAGAAACTATAATACAAATGCCTATTGGAGGGGGGACTGGCTCCGTATGAATCCGGTCCTCAACTATTGTCATGTTCTCTAAACTCTCTCTCTTGCAAAAGTATTGTTCTTGCCAAGTTAACTAAGTACCAAGTTTATGTTGCTACCATCAATTAAGTTCACCTGTTATGCTCACAAAGTGATCTCACAAAAATTCTTTATCTAATTTCCTAATTCTGCTACTCTCAAAGTTCATAGGCCATTTCCATTATAGCCTCCCTCTTGATTGCAGGATTTTCTCCACAGGGGCAAGGCCAGAAATCTTTAGGTTGTTTTCAACAGATGTGAAGCGAGGGCCTCTCTCCAAGACTTCTTGAGGAGCTTCTTGTCTGGAGTGTGGACTCTTGGAATGCACTAAATGCAAGATTCTCTCCACAGGGCAGGGCTAGAAAGCTCTAGTCTGTTTCCAACAGATGCAAAGCGGGGAGTGGTTAAATTTGGCTTGCTTGTATTTGTGTAGGTGGAGCTGAGCTGCAGGGCTTTTTGGGGTGGCACCACAAGCTTTGAAAATATAAAGCACATGCATCTATCGCAGGTGCACGTAGCCAGCGTAGCGGTAAGGGCAACGCCTCGTGGGAGGGAGGTCATGTGTTCGACTTGGTTGTGACCACTTTGTGTGTTGAATTTTTGGTCAAAGATTGCCAGCAAATTACATTCAATCGGCAACCGCTAGCTTGGCCTGCTTCGCCACAAGAGCTAGCAAGCCAAAATTTAACGAAAACTTGCAAAGCGAGGGCCTTTCTCCTGATTGCAAGAAGTTTGTCCCACAAGAACAGGGCCATAAAGCTCTAGTCTATTTTCATCAGATGCGAAGCCAGGGCTTCTCTCCAGATGCAATCACCTATGCATGCATCTTGAAGACATGTGGCTATACGCAGAATGTTGACATGGGCTTAAAAATTCACTTTGATATTTAGTATGGGTTCTAGCATTAAAAAAATTATGCTTGGCAATGCCTTAGACGATATGTATGCCAAATGTGATGCACTTCAGAAGGCATAGAAAGTGCTTGAGGAGCTTCCTATCCATAATGTCTTCTCTTGGGGTGCATTGATTGCAGTATACTTGCAATAAGAGCACGGTCAGAAAGCTCTAGGCTATTTTCAATGAGTGCAAAGTAAGGACCTCTCTCTTGATGCAATCATATACCCGTGCATCTTGAAGGCATGTGTCTCTACGTAACATGCCAAGTCAAAGGCCAGGCTGCATCTTGAAGGCTTGTGACCTTACACAAGATGCTAACATGATTGAGGAAATTCATGATACCATTGCTCGTCAGGGGCTGTTGGAGAAAGATGTGCTTGCTAGTGCTTTGTTCGATATGTATGCCAAATGTGGTGCAATCATGAAAGGACAAGAAGTTTTTCATGGGATTCTTCTCTCAAATGCCGTCACTTGGATGTGATGATTGCAATATATGCCCAATGTGGCTTTCTCCAACCTCTGAGTACACCTCTAAAGCATGTGCCCTTAGGGGCTCTTGGAGAAAGATGTTGTGTTTGGCCGTGTTTTGATTGATATGTATGCGAGATAGGGTGCCCCAAAGACTACTAGTTTGTGAATGTGTGTGTGAGCCTACGGACGAACATTACATCAGACTCAGCATGTCCTAGGACCATGAACATCATAAGTGATGCAGGTATTGGTAGGCATGATAGCAAAAGTGAATGTGACAGTCGACATGTTGCAAAAGTCGTAGAAGAGGGAACTATGGTAGAACACATACTAGTGGGAAGGTGGTGGAAGGAGCTGATTTATCCAAGATTGTGCTTTGATGCAGATGACCAATACCAAAGGTGAACTTATATTTCGTATTTTGATTTCCTTTTTGTGATCTCAAAAGTACTTAGATTACATCATGTACACATGAAAGCAATGAATTTACATCATTAAGATTGTAGATGAAGGTGGCTGAAGAATTGTTATGCCCAACAGAGGGACACGTGGACAATACACCACGACATGGCAACGTGGAATGATACATGTTTCTATAAAACATCGATAATGAGTACTTCCTTGGACAACTGCAATAATTTTACAATATAAAGGTCCCTCCAACAATAAAGGAGAGGCATAAGTCCCCCTTCAACACTTGAGGGGATAAAAGTGGCAAAAGAAGGACACATTCCCTACGGTATTATCATAAATGTGGAGAATGGTGCCAACTCCACACCATACATATGTATGGTTTTTTTTTTTGGGGCACAAGCATTGCAAATGCACGAAACTCATCTCTCTCCATCTTTATTATAATGTGCAAATTTTCACTCTTAATGCAAAATCTCATTTGTGTGATGAAAGGTCATAGAGTTTTTGGCAAAAGCTTCAAGGAGAGATGCTATCAAGCCATCATCACGAGCTATGCTATGCGGTAAAATCCACAACACTATCACTTTTTTACTTACTATATACATAGTGAAGCCATCAAGGCAAACTAGTTCAAAACTTGTGTAGAGGATGGTCCTTTAAGAGCATGCACCCTTTCCCTCTCTCTTTGTGTGTCTTTCATAAAGCCTTCACTCCCACTCACAATCTGCACTCGATGTCAAAGCATGTGCTCCTATGGGAGTCAATATGGGGGGGCAGAAGTGAAGTTTTAACATTATAGGAACAATCCCAAGAGACCTCAAAGATCTATAGAGAAGAAAACGAAGGAGAAAAGAAGAAGAAGAAGAAGAAGAATCCAAAGAGACCTCAACGATCTATGAAACAAGTCTCCAACTCGAGACGTGTTACTAAAGGAAAGTGAGATAAGTAATCTACCACACTTGGTAAGCTGGTTGATAGAATAGATAGAGAGAAGGAATGGAGAATTATCTTGTGTTTTAGAACTAAAGACATGTTACTAAAGGAAAGTGAGATAAGTAATCTACTACACTTGGTAAGTTGGTTGATAGAATAGATAGAGAGAAAGAACAAAGGATTATCTTATGTTTTAGAAAACCCCCAAACACTTAAGAATACCCCCCCCCCCCCCCCCCCCCCCCCCCCCCCCCACACACACACACACACACACACACCCAAAAAAAAGATAGACTTTAGCTCTGCTACATGCAACCATCCTCTTCTCCCTCTTGGCTCGATATGTGTTCATACCCCCTTCCCTACCACGAGTATGGTGAGGTTCTGCGTACATACCCCTTGCCCCCCCCTCCCCCCCGTATTGACTCCCATAGGACACTTGTTTTGACACTACTCCCCCCTTATGGAAGAGAATTCATCCTTTAAAAAAAAACGTGGAAAACTCTTTTTGAGAATGCCAATGTTTTTTTGAGTAGAAACTTCCATAGGTCGATTTTTGCACTTGACAAGTATTTGTTTTCTTGCATGATGTTGCATTCATTACTCATGATAGTCAAGAATAAGTTTTGGCTCATGAGGCTAAACTAGAGGTTCAATGAAAGCTACAAGCATGCCTCGATCAACCACATTGTTCATCATGATGAGCTATTCCCTAAAAAAAAAAAAAGATGGACACAACAACAAGCGGATAACTGTAACTTTTAGGCACCTTCACCTAGCTTCTCTAGTATTGTGAAAGGGCCACAATACTTGGGAAATAGCTTGAGTAATTCTCCAAAGGGTAATAAGGGTAAAACAAGGGCAGAGTATCATTAAACTACAATTTCACCTTCCCTTTTGACTCCCTTTTGAGTATTATGGAAGGGCCAAGTCATGGGAAACAACTTGAATACTACCCAAAGGTTAATAAGGGTTAAACAAAGGTGATGTATCATTGAGTAGAGTTTATGCAATTTATAGATGATGGAAAATGTCTTATTTGATTATCACATTATATCTTTGAAAATTGTAAAGTAACTTCTTTGAACATGCTTTAGAAAGTTCATGATCGTTCCTTGTCTAATAGGCCAAACAATTTCCATTATCACAACTTTATAGTTACCATGTAGACATTAAGAATAAAGCTTTGTTACAGTCATCTGTAGCATATTTCATTGTTGATTTTTTATTTCATTAATGTGTCCTTTGAAGCAACTTATCCTCCTTGCTTTTATCATGTTGTCTTTTTTAATTCCTTGCCCATTGGTTCCATCCAAATCCGCATCGAGGTGACTATATTGTTGTTGATTTTTTATTTTCTTTTTTGTTATCACTGTTACTACTTTTGGACATTTTATCAATTCTTCTTATGGTTCATTCTAAAAAATCATTCAAAAGAAGCAATGTAAATAGAACTCCCATTTATCTAGTATTTTGAGACTTTTAAATAAAAAGCAACCATTTTATTTGGGTGCATGTATGTACGTGATAAAACGAGAAAGATATCTCAAAATCGCGTCATCATGTGCACCCCACTTTCTTAGCAGGAATCATCTTCTTGACCCTCCACGAGGAAAATAAGTTCTCTGGGAGTATCTTGAAGCATATGACCTATTGTTTTATCCCCCTTTTAAAGCCAACAAAGCCATCAGAATCTCAATTAGAGCCAAGCTATAGAAGATACACTTTTGCCTCTTTTTATGCTAATTTTCTCTCTTAATCATGGCATACACTATCTTGGTTACGTAGCTCATACCCTTACTTTTCATATAGTGAAGGTATTTTTGTGATTTTTTTTGGAGTGGGTTCACACCGATTTGGAGAGGCTTGCATGAAAATATTTATTTATATAATAAAGAGTATGTACAATGTAAGAGAATCACGTACATAATATACTTATGTAGATAACACACACCTAGGTAAAAATATTTAAATAAACACCAAAATAATTATGAAAAATCCCTATTTTTAGGCCCTATATACCATAAAATATTTACACACAAATGGACCATAATATATTTTTCACTTTGTTTTTATTTATTTATTTGGCTCAACGAGTCCAATGACTAGCTAGCTGAGGGCTTTGAGGAGATAAGAGAAAAGTCCCCTAACTCACACATGCTTATCTACAGTGAAAGTGTGAGGATATCCACAGGTTTTTAGTGATTTTGATAGGGTGAGGTAGATCACTATAGCAATTTCGGATAGCCAAAAAATGGCTATCAGTACTTCTACTTCTCAGCTACATAGTCTCTTATGTATATAAGTTAGAATTGATGATGATGGTTTTGTTACATGATGATGGAATCACATATGATTTCATTTTACACATGTTGCAAGTAAAAATTTCATATGACTCCCATGAATTATAAAAGTAAAAGAAGATTTTCAAGGAACCAAATTAAATTATGTGTATATGGTAAAAGATTTGCAATACCAATTAGGAGACTTCATTGAATCATGAGATTTCCTAGTAGCACCATTATAGAACACATATTTAATTTTGGGTATGTCTTAGAAATATTTTTTTAATCCAAAGATTGACTATGATAAGCATACACTTATTGTCACACATAATGAAAAATCTTTCCCATTATAAGCTAACCAAAAGCTAGGATTAGAACCTCTTCTTAGTCATACTCAAGATAAAAGATTAGCTTGAAAAGATAACAAACAATTTTTGGTTCTAATCAATTAAAGTGAAACACACAAAAACCAATTATCTTCTTCTGAAGATAAATTTGTTATGAAATATAAAGAATTTTTTATTGAAGATCTACTTCCAGGATTACCTCGTTTTAGAGTGAAAGACCACCCAATAGAGTTGATTCCAAGAATTGTATCACCTTATCAAGCACCGTATCATCCAAATTAAATTGAACAAAGAGAAATTTAACATCAAATTGAGGAGTTTTTAAATCATGGTCTAATTAAGCCAAGTAGTTCATCTTTTGATACACCAATTCTCTTAATTTTAAAAAAAATGGTACCTATCAATTGTGCATTAGCTATAGAGCACTTAATAAAATCACAATAAAGAATTGTTTACTATTCATCTTGTTGATGTTTTGTTTGATAAGTTAAGTAGTGTATCCATTCTTAGTAAGATATATTTTAAACCTGGATATTACCACGTGCATATTGTTAAGTATGGAGCCTGATTTACCCTTGTAATTTTCTGCGGTAAAAGCGCAAGAACTCAGCCTTTCATTCAAGGACAAAGCACATTGAGGTGAGATATCACTTCATACGCACTCTTTTGGAAGAGGGACAGCTAAAGCTAGGAAAGGTGCATACAAGTGAAAATCCTGCAGACATGTTTACAAAGGTGGTCACTTTTTTTTCCCTCGTCGGAATATTCCTTTTTGCTGGAATATTATGGCCGGACGGCGGCCGAAAAGTGGTCGAAAAACAACCGTCGGTTGGCCGGTGGTCGGAAGTCAATGGCCGGTGGCCGAATTCAAAAGCGGACTTGTCTTCTCAAGGGTGGCCACACATGGGCGGATTGAAGGGTCCGATTTGGACTTATCTACACAAGGGCGGCTACACATGGTTGTCTCTCATGAGAGAGGGCAACCCTTTTGGCCTATAAAAGGAAGCCATTTCTACACACATTTCATAGTGTGAAGTTGATGCAACAAGGTGAGTGTGAGGTGGTGAGAGTGAAGCAAGGCGGGAGCTCCATTAAGGGTATAATCCCTTCGTAAACTACTTCTTGTTTTGAAGTACTAAAGCCATTGAGTGGCTGTTTTTCCGTGGACGTAGCCCACATTGGGTGAACCACGTATATCGTGTGTACTCTCTCTCTCTCTCTCTACTCTATAATCTCTTGTGTGTGAAATCTATCTCTCTCCATTAAGTAATCTACTCAAATATCTATTTAGCTACGTCTTATTTCCTAACAACTAGTATCAGAGCAAGGTTTGCTCGTAGCTAAATTATCTCAAGGAAAGGATTCCTTGAATTGAGTGGGAGTTATGGCGGAGGAAGGGAAGCTCAAGATTGAGAAGTTCAATGGCAAAAACTACCAACATTGGAAGATGCAGATTGAAGAATATCTCTACCAGAAGGACCTCTATTTACCACTAGGCGGTCTTGCAAAGAAGCCCGCAACGATGGCAGATGAAGCATGGATTGTCCTTGATCGAAAGGCACTGGGAACAATCCGGTTAATCTTGGCGTCAATGCTGACCTTCAATGTTTTGGAGATGAAGACCACGGAGGACTTGATGAAGTCACTTGACGACTTCTACGAGAAATCATCGGCATCCAATAAGGTATTTCTTATGAAGCGCTTGTTCAATCCAAAGATGGCAGAGAATGGTTCAGTTGCAGAACACCTAAATGACTTTAACACAAACATAAGTCAACTTCGATCGGTGAAAATCAATTTCGATGACGAAGTGCGAGCTCTCCTTATACTATCATCTCTACCGGATAGTTGGGACAGCCTTGTGATGGCTGTAAGTAATTCTATTTGTGACACAAATACTCTTAAGTTTGATGATGTTGTGGGTGTTCTCCTAAGCGAGGAAATACGAAGGAGAAGCACAGGAGAATCATCAAGTGCTGCATTGTCAGTGGAAACAAGAGGAGGGCCTAAGGAGAGGTTCAAAAACCAAAAGGGTCGTGATCGCTCAAGACGGAGCAAGTCACGCACAAAGTCAGTTCTTGAATGTTGGAACAGCGGCAAGAAGGGCCACGCCAAGAAGGATTCCTGGTCCAAGAAGAAGAAAGAGAATGAGTCTCAAGACAACAAGCCAACATCGGAGGCCAATGTGGCAGGTAAAGTAGAGCAAGATGCTCTAATTCTCTCATTAGACAATGTGTTTAATTCCTGGATAGTAGATTCTGTGGCTTCATTCCATGCGACACCACACAAGCAACATTTTCAAGACTACACCAAAGGTAATTTTGGGTATGTATACTTGGGAGATGATGAAGCTTGTGAGATTGTCGGCAAAGGTACAATTTCTGTCAAAACTACTAACGAAAATGAATGGAAGCTTAAAGATGTTAGTCATGTTCCTTCTCTTCGCAAAAATTTGACCTCTACAGGACAATTGGACGATGAAGGTCACAACATTTCATTCGGAATCAAACTGTGGAAGATCTCAAAAGGATCTTTGGTGGTTGCCAAGGGAGAAAAGGTCGGTACACTTTACTTGTGTACTGTTAGCACGCAACCTTCAGCTTGTGCAACAACTACAGAAGTTGATAGTGCGGTGTGGCACTATCGGCTTGGGCATATGAGTGCCAAAGGAATGCAAATCTTTCAAACAAAGAAGCTTCTACCAGGTTTGAAAGAAGTGGACTTACAGTTCTGTGAAGATTGTGTTTATGGTAAACAAAAGAGGGTGAAATTTCAAAAATCAGGAAATGAAAGAAAAAATAAAAAACTTGAGTTGGTTCATTCTGATGTTTGGGGTCCTGCAAGTACACCATCACTTGGTGGCTCATTGTACTATGTAACATTCATAGACGATGCGACTAGAAAAACATGGGTTTATGTCATGAAGAATAAATCCGATCTATTTTTTATATTTCAAAGGTGGAAAGCCTTTGTGGAGAATGAAACAGGTACCAAGGTTAAATGCCTCAGATCCGACAATGGAGGTGAATATTGCAGCCAAGCTTTTGTGCTAGCAATGGCATTCGGAGGCAAAGGACAACCCCAAGGACACCTCAACAAAATGGTATTTCGGAAAGGATGAACAGGACAATCATGGAGCGAGCACGAAGCATGCGGCGACATGCTGGCCTATCGCTTGAGCTTTGGGCGGAAGCTGTAAGTACGTCTGTGTACTTAATCAACCGGTCACCCTCAACTGCATTGGATGGGGGAGTTCCAGAAGAGGCATGGACAGGTAAACCGGTGAATTATGCATTTCTCAAAGTGTTTGGGTGTGCGGCTTTCATGCACATAGATAGAAGCCTAAGATAAAAGCTAGATGCAAAGTCCAAAAAGTGTTTCTTCATTGGCTATGGAGAAGGTGACTTTGGGTATCGCCTATGGAATCTTGAAGATGGTAAAATCTTAAGGAGTAGGGATGTAATTTTTAACGAACAAAATATGTACAAAGATTACTTGGAAAGAAATCAAACAAAAGAAACAGGTGATGAGTACATGGAGCTTGAGGACGGTGAAGACTCAAGGACTGCAAACGGTGACAATGTGCAACAACGTCAACAAAATGAGGAGCCTCAACCTATTCCCCAAAGATCTACAAGAGCAAGTAGAACTCCAGAAAGGTTTGTTCCTTCCTTCAACCATCTCTTGATCTCAGATTCTGGAGAGTCGGAATCATACGAAGAAGCTATGCAACACGAATCCAAAGAAGAATGGACGAAGAGCATGCAAGTGGAGATGGACTCACTATATCGCAACCAAACATGGGAATTGGTTGAGTTGCCTAAAGGTAAGCGGGCACTTCAAAACAAATGGGTGTACAAGCTGAAGGAAGAAGAAGGTGGGAAGAAAAGGCTTGTCTTAAGCCTTGTGGCTGCTCATGATCTAAATCTCAAGCAAATGGATGTAAATATGTCATTCCCTCACGGTGACTTAGATGAGGAAATCTACATGCTTCAACCAAAGGGGTATGAAGTAAAAGGTAAGGAGAAAATGGTTTGCAGATTAAAGAAGAGCTTGTATGGTTTAAAGCAAGCATCAAGACAATGGTACTTGAAGTTTGATCGATGGATGTTGGATCATGGATTCACAAGATGCAACTCGGATCACGGCGTCTACACAAAAAATTTGGGAGATGGGAAATTCATCATCCTAATGCTGTATGTTGATGATATGTTGATTGCAAGTGCTAACATGCAGGACATCAAAGACCTAAAAGAGGAGCTGTCTAAATCTTTTTCAATGAAAGAGTTAGTTGCTGCAAAGAGGATACTTGGTATGAAAATATCAAGGGATAGGATGAAGAAGACAATAAAACTATCTCAAGAAGATTACATCAAGAAGGTACTAGAAAGGTTTGCAATGAAAAATGAAAAACCAGTTTCTACACCTTTGGCTGGTCATTTTAAACTAACGAAGGATATGTGTCCAAAGACACAAGAGGAGATAGCCTATATGTCTAAAGTTCCATATGCTGCAGCGGTAGGTTCTCTAATGTATGCTATGGTCTGGACAAGGCTAGACATTGCACATGCAATGGGAGTTGTAATTAGTAGGTTCATGGACAACCTAGGTAAAGAGCATTGGCAAGCTGTGAAGTGGATACTTAGGTATCTAAAAGGGAAAAAAACAAATGCTTTGTATTTTGGAGGAACTGATATTTTTCTAGAAGGGAATGCTAATGCAGATATGGCAGGTGACAAAGATACTCGAAGGAGCACTACTGGCTATGTGTTCACGATTGGAGGCACAATAGTAAGCTGGGCTTCAAAGTTGTAGAAAGTGGTCTCACTTTCTACCATGGAAGCAGAGTATGTAGCAATGACGGAGGCAAGCAAAGAAATTATGTGGCTTCACAGATTCTTAGAAGAGCTTGGATTCAAACAAGACAATTGTGTCTTGTACAGTGATAGCCAAAGCGCTATCCATCTTGCGAAGAACTCAGCCTTTCATTCAAGGACAAAACACATTGAGGTGAGATATCACTTCATACGCACTCTTTTGGAAGAGGGACAACTAAAGCTAGGAAAGGTGCATACAAGTGAAAATCCTGCAGACATGTTTACAAAGGTGGTCACTTTTTTCCCCCCTCGCCGGAATATTCTTTTTCGCCGGAATATTATGGCCGGACGGCGGCCGAAAAGTGGTCGAAAAACAACCGTCGGTTGGCTGGTAGTCAATGACCGGTGGCCGGTGGTCGGAAGTCAATGGCCGATGGCCGGTGGCCGAATTCAAAAGCGGACTTGTCTTCTCAAGGGTGGCCACACATGGGCGGATTGAAGGGTCGGATTTGGACTTATCTACACAAGGGCGGCTACACATGGTTGCCTCTCATGAGAGAGGGCAGCCCTTTTGGCCTATAAAAGGAGGCCATTTCTACACACATTTTATAGTGTGAAGTTGATGCAACAAGGTGAGTGTGAGGTGGTGAGAGTGAAGCAAGGCGGGAGCTCCATTAAGGGTATAATCCCTTTGTAAACTACTTCTTGTTTTGAAGTACTAAAGCCATTGAGTGGCTGCTTTCCCATGGACGTAGCCCACATTGGGTGAACCACGTATATCGTGTGTACTCTCTCTCTCTCTCTCTCTCTCTCTACTCTATAATCTCTTGTGTGTGAAATCTATCTCTCTCCATTAAGTAATCTACTCAAATATCTATTTAGCTACGTCTTATTTCCTAACACATATGATGACAAGTGATGTCTATAAAACTATGTATTAAACACAAATTGGTCATTATGAATTTCTTGTAATAAGTTTTGGTTTAATAAATGTACTTGCTATCTTTTCACATATGATGAATCGCATCTTTTTGAAGCATCGAGATTGTGTTATGGTTTTCTTTGAGTCTTACCAAATGGCGAGCGAACATTCTTGAGCAAAGAGAAAACCGAGCGACTTTCTCACAAACATTGAGCAAAACTCCATGTGCTTCAGAACCTTTTTAGATTCCAGCAAGATTATTGAGAAGTCTACATTTGAATATCCTTAGACATCAAACATTTCGTAGTCATAGTCATCTAAGGGATTTTGTAGTCAAAGTTCTCGAAGGGATTGAATATGTATAGAGCAATCAATCCAAAGTTATGGTCACACACACACACACACACACACACACACACACACACACACACAGAGAGAGAGAGAGAGAGAGAGAGAGAGAGAGAGAGAGAGAGAGAGAGAGAGAGAGAGGGCATGGTTGTGGCATCAAACCTCCCAATACTAGACAAAAACCCTTGAAACAGTCAACGTGGATTGTTTCAAGGTTTTATTTTTTTAGTTTTTGGAGGACTCTTTAATGAGGGTATCTTAACCATAACCATAGCAAAACCATAACCATAGCACGATTGCCAAAACCATAACCATAACCATAACCATAACCATAACCATAACCATAACCATAACCATAACCATAACCTTGCACAACCATAACCATAACCATAACCATAACCATAACCATAAACCATAAACATAAGTTGATTGTCAAACCTTAACCATACCATAAACATAACCATAAACCATAATATAAGTACTACAAAACTATACATATGCAAGAGGTCACTGAGTGAGAAGCCCTCATGGTAATGCCTCGCAATCGGCGTCCTCTCTCTCCTCCTCCAGCTGGGTCAAAAGGGCCACAAGTCCATGCTTGTACCCATACTTCTCCTCTTGGCATGTCGGAAGGCGCTTCACGGCAACTTCCTGCAAAATTATGGTTTAATCATTAGATAAATCTTCAAATAACATATATCATAATTTAAAGCATACGTATAATACTTACAAAATCATGTCGAAGCGTATTGTAGCCTCCACTCCCAAGATGTGACGCGCCAACAGACTCCAAACATGCTCTGGCTGCATTTCTCTGCTCTGCTGAAATCTATTGGGATTGTCTTGTGTCTCTCGCGCAATCCCAATCCACTCCTCTGTGTCCAACCATGCTGGCTTGGGATCGCCGTCGTTGAATCTGTCTCTGGCCTCTGATCGACGGTGTGACATTGTGGACCTCGTCACGCTCAAAATCCAGGCGCTCAAGACCTTGTTGTATCCCTTTGCCGGCCTGTACTCTCTCTGAATGGTGTCGACAATGTAATTCTCTCTCAAGGTCGAGATTTTCCCAAATCTCCATCACAGTATGACCAAACTGAATCGTACAGAGCTGTCGAATCCTCTGTTGCATTTTCTTTCCCACCTTTTGTGCCACAACAGCCCCATCCCTGCTCCTATACACCTTGCTAAGATCATGCTCGTGTGATCCCCAAGGTGTACGTGGTGTACCCATCGATGAACTATCTATTGAAGAGAGTGGTGGGCGCTCTCTCGGTGGTGTGGATGCATCGCTAGAACCGCTATCACAACAACCATCACCTCCAGAATGACGGCAACGTCGTCTCGAGGATGGACCACCCGTCGGTGTACAGGGCACATGAGTCCTAGGTGTAGGCAACACACCAGACTGAGGTGTGGGGCCGCTCGGTGTAGGGACCACACTAGTCCCGGGCGTAGGGTCGGCCGTAGTAGGTCTAGAGGCACCTGCACCTGCACCTACACCCCAAAGGTGTTGTGCCATGGCGATCTGCTCAGGTGTGAACTAGAACAAAAACGAGCCCATCTGCTTGGGTGACATGCTGGTCGGAGTGACTGGGAAACTAAAACTATGAGAGTAGGGCTCATCGTCATCTGCCATGACTAATCATACACAAACAAAACCCACAAAATATGTTAGTTTACGTAAGAAATGCTTAATCAATACAAACAACAAATCAATGAAACTGCTACATAAATGACCAAAATCTAAAGTGTATTGTAGACTAATAAAAAGAGCCATGCAAAAGGTTTCCTAACAAAAGTCATTAGTTAATCTCTCATCCTCTATGAGATCTGATGCACCAAAGATGTCTATCTCAATCTGTACTTCTGCATCTTCGTCATCGAACTCTACTTCTTCGTCGCTCTCCGCATCAGCTTCACTATTTGACAGCTCATCTCTAGGTTTAGACAATTGCTCAATGTTGACGTCCACCTCAAAATCTAAACTTAAAGTTGGAGTCGGTCCCACGCTTTGTTCATGAATCACCTCTTCAACCTCAACATCCAATCCTTCACACACTTGCTTGCTACGTGGAGCAACTTGAGCGACATAGAGCCAGCAGGGTTTAGACAGATCATTCTCATCATTTTTTGTCCATAGTGGATCGTGTATGCACACAACTTGTTCACAATGCTACGGAAGTACGAATGTATCCTGCACATTTGTCCACACCCGCCTAGAGTTCACTTGAATCAATCCACTCTTGTCTTTGCGCACAGTTGCATTAGGGCCGCTGGCAATAACTTTGAACCACTTAACATCAAAGATAAACATGTCAAACTTTCTAAAGCTAATCTTCAAGATGTCTTGGATGTAGCCAAAGTATTCAAGCTGTCCAATCTCTGTATTATCATCCCTAGCACTACTCCTAATTTCTTGGACAAAGCTTGCCCTAACACCACTGTCGAAAGTGACCCTTTGTTCGTCGATCCGTTGCACTCTGAAGTGCTTCCTATGCGACCACAAAGCTCCATATTTGTGATACTGCAGCAACAAAATTGAGACAGACTAAAAGTTATTAAAGCAAACTAATTTTCATGTACAGCTCGAAAAGAAAGTTGTGAAATGTACATCTCAATCGCAACCCCTTGACATCTCCTCTTCCTCTTCAGTAAATAACACTCCACTCCTCTTTGCCTCTGAGAGTGTCGCATCTAACCACCGCCCAGTTGGAAAGTCAGGCAATTTCTGAAGATGGTCTGGAAAAGGAAGGTTTCTAGTTGCACGGTTGCGCTTGAATTGAAGGCGATCTATCAAACATTGTTGCTTTTCCCCTTCGTACCTCTCTAGCCACTTTTGCATGATGTCTTGAGTTGAGAAAGCAAAATCTCATAACCTTTTCTCGCATTGTGATGTCCATCTTCCTAACAATGCCTTGTCCCTGCGGCTCGTCCCCTGTCACCTTGACGTTGACCTCAGTAGTCCACATTCGGGGTATCTTTGGATCAATTGAGACCAAAAATTCACTAATGAGGACAAGAGACTCTTGTACAAGCCATCCTTCGGCCATGCTACCCTCGAGGCGAGCCCTTCGACGAACAAACCCCTTTAAAGTCTCTCTAAGAAGAACATCCACCTGCTATGGACCACCCCTGCAACAACTGCAACTTCATCGACCACATGCACAAGTACATGCATTTGGATGGTAAGAATGTTTGTTGGAAAGTAATTCTCCACCATGCATAGTGCTTCAATAGCATTTAAACGTGCTGCATTGATGCTGTCTTCTCTTATCTCTTTTGAACTGATCCAGCGTACCAACTCACTGATTTTGTAGATTGTTCTTCTAATGTCATCTGTCAAACAACCCTTTATGGCAATTGGTAAGATGAACTGTAAAAATTTGTGCCAATCGTGGGACTTAAGACCACTGAGATTGTCATCTCTCATAAATGCCGTTTTCAACATCGCATGCACCCTGTGGGAGTCTTGAATGAAGATATAGTTTTCTTCACTTGTTGCTCTTCTGCGCGACTCAGAACCCATGGACCTTTTGGTATAGACCACTTCCCATTGGGTTTAAGTCGAGGCTCAAGTCACCTGCTCTCACATCCTCTCAGATCATGCAGACATACAGTTGGTGCTGCACCCACGTGGTGCTCCTGCCCACCATGCAGCCCTCAGCTCTTTGATGGCATCTCCTGCATGCACTCTCTTGGTTTGCTTGCCCTCCAAATGGCGGAACCTCCTCCCCTTTCCCTTGTTGCGTTGCTGCAGGTCGTAGCGCCACCACCTTCTATCAATAGAATTACTTCTTTTTGTTTAACTTTCAGCTTTCAGCTCCATTAATTTTTAAAAGATCCCTATTAGGCCTCATTTCACACACGCCTTCAACTGTCAAAGGTTGAAAACCCTTCACCACATTACAAAGAACATGCTTAACTCCTTGCCACTCTGCTTAAAGCTTTGCCTCGCATGAAGCTTTGTTGAAAAGAGCATTTCTCACGTTAATAACCATAACTCTTTCTGCACAATGTATCTCATATGAAAAGCATCTCATTGTGAGTGGCATGACTACCATGACCAGTGACAAACTAGAGCCACCATACCCCCCATGGGAGAGCTGCCAGCAATTGATCTTCAAGCCTTCTAAGAGATTTCAACTTGTCGAAATGGAGTTGTCATTTTGCATACACTAGGGATCGATCTGATAGAGATATCCACCAACTTTACCATTCTTAAGCTTCGACTAACAAAGCTTGAAAACCACATCTGGTCTGTTAAATACCTCATTTGACATACACATCCTGGCAAGTAGAGTGTCCTGCAGACATCTCACTCGAAATCCCATATCATAAACTTCATAGCACCTGTATCCAACATCCCTTGTCTCGTTCCCAATATTGTGATATATCAACATTTGCTCATGTCACATGTGATAGCAAAAAACACTTGCAGCTTCTACTAGCGTATGCTCCATCCTAGCTGCATCAAATATTTGCTCAATGTCCTTGTCATTGGCCTGCTAACGACAATGCCTGGGCTTCTTGTACTTCCATAGGCTGACCATCTTCAGCTGTACCGTCATTGCTCAACCCCCTATTAAGCATTCATGCTCAACCATTGTATTATTTAGATAAGATATGATTGCATATTAGAAAACTGACACTTAGTATGTACATAAGCAGTAGATAGATAGAGAGATATATTTTATTAGATGTAGAACCCCCCGGATCACATGGAAAGCCATAGGCTCTCCCAACTTTGATACAAACTCCGCCAGAATCAAATACATGGCATTGAACACAACCATCCGTCTGTAGTACATGCATAAGCAACCATTTTTTTGCACCTATAAACCCAAAAACAAGCGTCTCGTGCAGATTGGCATAGCATAAACTTTCAACATGTATCCATACACCAGATTCATACTCAAAATAAGCCTATAAACCAACTTGTGAAGCATTTGCACCATACATCATTATCCTTTCACCTGCCAGAGAGCACTCCATAGCATAGTCCACTTCAAAAAAACTTCATACTCAAAATAAGCCTATAAACCAACCTGTGAAGCATTTGCACCATACATCATTATCCTCTCACCTGCCAGAGAGCACTCCATAGCATAGTCCACTTCAAAAAAACTTGGCAACCGATACAAAGATACCTATAGAGAAACCTTCAACACCACATGTATCCATAGTATAGCATAAAGTAGCAATCCCCTGCAATTTGCCTCCACCTTCTGCATAGCCAAGCCTACATGTTTTCCAAGCATACCCTCTGTTGTAGGTCGTTCAAATGGCACACACGCCATACCTGACTCACCATGCCAATCTTCGTCCACCATAGCCTTTGATGCTTCATCTTCAATCACTTCATGCGAGAGCAAATCGGATTGCTCAACCACCTTTGCCTGCTCTTCAAGGGCTTCTTCTATGACAATATCATCTGCTAAGCAAGAAATAAAGCTATGATATATTACCTCGCTCTCTGGTATGTTGACATCGGCCACACCTTCTGCAATGCACTATCGCTCTTCAACACAATCGGTAGGCCAAGGTTGCCCAACCCCTTGGCTAGCTTCTTCCTGCATAGACGCAACCATCGGTTTGCCAACATCTTTAAACTTGTTCTGTGAGATCTGATCCATAGCTTCATTTGATTCTTCATTTATACACACTTCGACCAAGACCGCATCCTTACTAACCAGGCTAATAGACTCTTGTACAACAAGATACCAAACTATAGGTACAAATTCACTACAAGAGGCTATTCATATTAGCGACGCTCACACAGCGACGCTCAAAAAAAATAATCCTGGCGTCGCTATGAGCGTCGCAAATTTCTTTGTTAATTTGCGACGCTCATAGCGACGCCGGCTGGGCTAAAAAAATAACCGAGCGCGCCCAAAAACTCAGATCTGAGTTTTTCGGCGCCCTCAAGCAAGGAGCAGGTAACGCTCTCCCTCTCTCTCTCTCTCTCTCTCTCTCTCTTTCTTCTCCACACACACACACACACACACACACGAGGAGAGGAAGGTATGCTCCTTCCCTCTCCTCATTCTCATGTTCCCTTCCCCTCTTTCTCTCTCCCTCTCTCTCTCTCTCACACACACACATACACACACACACATAGTGTTTTTGAAAGAGAGAGAGAGAGAGAGAGAGAGAGAGAGAGAGAGAGAGAGAGAGAGTACAAACATAAACAAAAACGCACACACACATACATAAACAAAGAATGCACACACACATTGAGAGAGGAAAAGAGAGAGAGAGCATGCATAAACAAAAAACGCACGCATTGAGAGAGGAAAAGAGAGAGAGAACATGCATAAACAAAAAACGCACACATTGAGAGAGGAAAAGAGAGAGAAAACATGCATACGATCCAAAAAAACTCACACACATTGAGAGAGAAAGAGAGAGAAACTAATTTAACATCGTAGGAAACTAATTAAAATTAAAAGACCTAAAGATCTAGCCGACGAGGAGTTGAACTCAAGACCTATTATTCAAGAGGGAAATGGCATAATCAATCTATCATACTTGGCATGGGTGATAGAAAGGTTATACCATTTATCTCTTTTTATTGGCACACACATCCACACACGCGCACACACACAAGAAGAAGAGAGTTATAACGTCGTAGGAAACTATCTTAAAAGACGTTAAAGATTAGGTTATATGTAGACTTACATTAAATTAGATTTAGGTTTATTTTTAACTAGATTTACATTTATTTACGCTAGATTTAGATTTACGTTATATTAGATTAGATTTAGGTCTCCATAGACTGCGATGCCTGCATGAAGCGGGTGAAGAAAACCCTCAATGGAATATAGGGAATTGCTGCCTTCACTCATGGTGGGCTCCGTCGATCCAAAAGTACTGGTGAAATGTCTTCAGAAGATAGGGAAGAAGGTGGATCTTCAGGGCGGCAAGAGTCACTACATCCCCGACACAATGACCATCTAGACAACCTCTAGTCATTCAACAGCAACTTCAAAGTTAGTAACAAGAGCAAGAACGGTCTAAAGGGCCAATTGCTGTCGTCAGATGTGGATGGAGATGAGGCAGCGTCACCGCCGGAAGTTAACTCTCACATCTTTAGTGATGAGAATGCCAACTCTTGCCGAGTTATGTGAAAAATTATGTGTTAAATCAGTTTTAAGGTTCTTATAATCCCTGTTAGTTTAGTTGATCTTTGTTTTTAATATAACATAATTTACGTTAGATTTAGATTTATGTTATACTAGATTAGACTTAGGTTTATTTAAGTTTACCCACACACACACACACACACACACAAGAAGAAGAGAGTTTTAACGTCGTAGGAAACTATCCCAAAAGACGTTAAAGATTAGGTTAGATGTAGACTTACGTTAAATTAGATTTAGGTTTATTTTTAGTTAGATTTACGTTTATTTAGATTTACGCTTATTTACGTTCGATCGATTCCACGCAAGAATTACTTACGGTTTAGGGTTTAGGGTTAGACGAACAGTGAAAAGATCTACTGTGACAAGATGTTAAGATGCTGTGAAGTGCTACAGCTAGAGAAGAGGCAAAGGGGTTTTGTCCACTACATGCAATATCATGCAGACGTGGGTGTGTAGATTTCTTGTACCCACAAATATAGGTATTGACCAATAAAGACGAGATTATAACCCGGTGGTTCTGATCTCCGTGCACCTCTAGACCGAGGTGTGCGGGGATTGGACATGACTAGAGAATGTGAGGTAGAGAGAGAGAGAGAGAGAGAGAGAGAGAGAGAGAGAGAGAGAGAGAGAGATAAGACGAAGAATGCCAATAGAATATTAAATTTGTTGTCCAGGTTATAAGTTTTTTATCCTCATTATGAGTAGTGACGAGGATGTGGGACCGTCCAACCGAAACACCTATCTCTCAACGAGGGTCTTATGTCCTTGTAATCAATGCAAGCATGCTGTACGACGGACAAGACGTGTTTCTCTGCAGCACGTTCGCGAATTTGGCGAGTTCGATCCATCTATTATAGATCGAGTTGTTGCCAATTATAACTCGTCGGACTCTGACGCTGGCCACCAAGCAGCAATCTTGCAACCCAATAGACATGTTCGTAGGCGCTTTGGTCAAGCAGCATATGTGAGGCCACAAGATGTAGCCTCTGACAGCTCGGGGGATGATCATGCAGAGCACATTCCCAACGAGGCAATGTTTGAGCCCGAGATTGATGAAATGATCGAGACGATCATGGATTCAGAAAGGCTTATCTATGATGATATGAAAAGTGAAGCCGATACGCCATTGTATAATGGAGCACGTATGTCTAGATTGAAAGCACTCCTGGTTCTTCTCAACATGCAGGCAAAGTTTGGATGGAGTGACACTAGCGTCACAGCGCTTTTCAGGTGATATATTATAATTAGTTTACTTTAATAAAACTCTAAATGTATAATGATCTGATAGATTTTTACACGACTGTATCATATTTTTATGTTGTGTAGATTGTTGAAAGAGCACATACTACCAGCTGACAATGTGATGCCAGATTCCCGAGATGAAGCAAGAAAGATTTTGCGAAACTTGGGGATGGATTACAATTCTATCCACGCTTGTCCTAATGACTGCATTCTTTTCAGAGGGGAATACATAGACATGGAGAAGTGTCCGAAATGTGATTCCGAAAGATATCGAGTAGATCTCCACGGGACAAAAATTCCACAAAAGGTTTTGCGATATTTCCCTCTGCTTCCTCGCATCAAGCATTTCTTCGAATGTAAGTCCATGGCCGCCCTAGCATCATGGCATGAGGAGAATAAATCTTCGGATGGTGTGCTACGAATTCCTGCAGATTGCGTAGCGTGGAAACATATAGATGGAACATGGTCGGATTTTGCCAGGGAAGGTCGAAATTTGCGCTTAGGCCTGGCTATGGATGGCGTAAATCCATTTGGTCAAAGATCAACATCTTACAGTGTATGGCCCGTTGTCATCGTCAACTACAACATTCCCCCGTGGTTGACTACGAAGAAGGGGCACCTATGGCTAAGCTTGATTGTGCCAGGGCGATATAAAGTGGGGAATATGGATGTGTATCTTCGTCCACTATTGGAAGAGCTACAACAATTGTGGATTGGCATAGAGGTGGTGGATATGAGCCGGCACACAGGACGACGGAATGCTTTGATCAGAGGCATTCTAATGTGGACCATGCATGACTATCCCGGGCTAACAGAATGCTCATGTGATCTATTGACACTCCTCACTCAGACACTGTAAATCTTGTTTTTTCCCATAGTTGATCTATTATCATGTGTATACATGCAGGGCTTCAAACAAGCGGATACAGAGCATGTGTCACATGTGGACCTAGACTGAATGCACGTAGGGCACCCTCACTGAAGAAGCAAATCTACGAAGGTCATCAAGCGTATCTTCCAGAGAATTATGTGTTACGCGACGGCTTTTTGGGAAGAGAGCCACCAAGGATGTCTGCACAAGCATGGTTAGAGCAGAAGGAGATGTGCGATGACGGATTGCCTCCAGGGATGAAGAGACTATCTCTATGGTACGAGTTACCATACTGGCCCCGACTCATGATCAATCACTTGCTCGATCCAATGCACATATTCAAGAATGTGGGTAATCTACTATGGGACCATCTGACCGGCAAGAAAGATACTTTGGGAGCCAGAGTTGACCTTAGAAATGTGGATCGTATGGAGCAATATTGGCCGCAAACAGCATCTGATGGATCGATAAAACTCCCCAAAGCACCATGAATTTTCACAGGAGCCCAAGAACGCAAAGTAAAAGAGACCATTCGATCTTTGCGGACCCCCACTGGCGTAATGCACTTGCTCCGAACGTGTTTTACTAAAGAAGGAAAGCTTACCGGTTTCAAGTCACACGATTGGCATAAAATGTGTCAGGTACGTTCATAGTGGACTTTAATATCATTGCATAAAATGTGGACTTTAATATCATTGCTGCACATGCTTTACAGTTTATTTTACCGGTTGCCATTGAGGGATGTTTGTCTCTCGACATCCGTAACACAATCTACAAACTTGCAAAGCTGGTGCAATGGATCTCACAAAAGGAGATCAACGTAGACTCCATACCATTCGCCAAACTAAATGTTGCGGAGCTTGTGTGTATGTTTGAGAAACATTTTCCTACTACAATGCTAACCATTCAGGTGCATCTTCTTGTTCACATAGTTGATGAGGTGGAAATAGCTGGCAGTACTGTTCATTCCAGATGGATGTTCTTCTTAGAACGTTTCATGAAAACGCTTAAGGGATATGTGCGTCAAAAGGCACGTCCGGAGGGTAGCATGGCAGAAGGTTGGTTGGTATCAGAGTCCCTAGTGTACATTGGAGAGTGGCTAGACGGATTTGATAAATCCCGGGACACGCTATGGCGAACCATAGATGATGAGCGCATATCTGGGATTGTCATGTGCAATCTCGGTGTTGAGAAGAAGATGACAGAAGATCTAGAGGCTAAAATCAACCGATTTTGCATGCTTCACAATCCAGTGATGCAAAAGTGGATTTCACAATATGAGGATGCAAAGCAAGAGCGACAAAGGGCACGAATCGAGTGGAGACGGGGAAGACGACCACCGATGCACTATCCAGCGGTTCTGGAGAGCCTACCAACCTTCATGAGCTTAAGATGGTTGCACAACCAATTGAAAAGCGCACAACAATGCGGTGACGAAGTGACTGAGGAAGAGTGGGAGTACTCTCGGGGTTGCGCGACCAAGGTAAGTTTGCAATGTACGACTAGCTAGTGACTTTATTTCTAAACGTTTGAACGGCCACTCATAATCTTTGTTCGTTGTAGTATAAGTCATACACAGCAGCATGGTGTAAAGGTCGACATTTTAGGGTGGAACGAATCGACAAAAAGCGTTTTACTCAAGATTGTGGAATCATGGCAAAATTTGAACAGTCTAGTCGACGACGTTCCTCTGATGCAGATCCTGTGGTGGCGGAACTCACTTACTTCGGCACGCTGCAAGAGATTTTGAGGATCGATTATAGAGGATTTTTTGTCGACTTGTTCGACGTGCAATGGTTCAAGATAATCATGGAGGGTCGCAACGCTACTGTGCGTAGAGGAGAGTTTGGTTTTCTTGAGGTGGATTCTACTAAGAAATGGACTGACCTAAGAGACACTTTCGTACTACCACTACAAGAAGCTCTTCACATTAGCGACGCTCACACAGCGACGCTCAAAAAAAAAATTCCCGGCGTCGCTATGAGCGTCGCTATAAGCGTCGCTATGAGCGTCGCAAATTTCTTTGTAAATTTGCGACGCTCATAGCGACGCTCATAGCGACGCTCATAGCGACGCCAGCTGGGGTAAAAAAAATAACCGAGCGCGCCCAAAAACTCAGATCTCAGATCTGAGTTTTTCGGCGCCCTCAAGCAAAGAGCAGGTAACGCTCTCCCTCACTCTCTCTCTCTCTCTCTCTCTCTTTTTCTTTTACACACACACACACACACACACACACACGCACGAGGAGAAGAAGGAGAGACAGGTATGCTCCTTCCCTCTCCTCATTCTCATGTTCCCTTCCTTTCTTTCTCTCTCCCTCGCTCTCTCTCTCACACACACACACATACACACACACATATAGTGTTTTTGAGAGAGAGAGAGAGAGAGAGAGAGAGAGAGAGAGAGAGAGTGCAAAAACGCACACACATACATAAACAAAGAATGCACACACACATTGAGAGAGAAAAAGAGAGAGAGAGCATGCATAAACAAAAAACGCACGCATTGAGAGAGGAAAAGAGAGAGAGAACATGCATAAACAAAAAACGCACACATTGAGAGAGGAAAAGAGAGAGAAAACATGCATACGATCCAAAAAAACGCACACACATTGAAAGAGAAAGAAAGAGAAACTAAGGGAGCGTCGTAGGAAACTAATTAAAATTAAAAGACCTAAAGATCTAACCGACAAGGAGTTGAACTGAAGACCTATTATTCAAGAGAGAAATGGCATAATCAATCTATCATACTTGGCATGGGTGATAGAAAGGTTATACCATTTATCTCTTTTTATTGGCACACACATCCACACACGCGCACACACACAGGAAGAAGAGAGTTATAACGTCGTAGGAAACTATTTTAAAAAAACGTTAAAGATTAGGTTATATGTAGACTTACATTAAATTAGATTTAGGTTTATTTTTAACTAGATTTACATTTATTTAAGCTAGATTTAGATTTATGTTATATTAGATTAGATGCGGGTCTCCATAGACTGCGATGCCTGCATGAAGCGGGTGAAGAAAGCCCTCAATGGAATATAGGGTATTGCTGCCTTCTCTCATAGTGGGCTCCGTCGATCCAAAAGTACTGGTGAAATGTCTTCAGAAGATAGGGAAGAAGGTGGATCTTCAGGGCGGCAAGAGTCACTACATCCCCGACACAATGACCATCTAGACAACCTCTAGTCATTAGACTTACGTTAAATTAGATTTAGCTTTATTTTTAGTTAGATTTACGTTTATTTAGATTTACGCTTATTTACGTTAGATCGAGTCCACGCAAGAATTACTTACGGTTTAGGGTTTAGAGTTAGACGAACAGTGAAAAGATCTACTGTGAAAAGATGTTAAGATGAAGTGAAGTGCTACAGCTAGAGAAGAGGCAAAGGGATTTTGTCCACTACATGCAGTATCATGTAGACGTGGGTGTCTAGATTTCTTGTACCCACAAATATAGGTATTGACCAATAAAGACGAGATTATAACCCGGTGGTTCTGATCTCCGTGCACCTCTAGACCGAGGGTGCGGGGATTGGACATGACTAGAGAATGTGAGGTAAAGAGAGAGAGAGAGAGAGAGAGAGAGAGAGAGAGAGAGAGAGAGAGAGAGAGAGAGAGAGAGAGAGAGAGAGAGAGAGAGATAAGACGAAGAATGCCAATAGAATATTAAATTTGTTGTCTAGGTTATAAGTTTTTTATCCTCATTATGAGTAGCGACGAGGATGTGGGACCGTCCAACCGAAACACCTATCTCTCAACGAGGGTCTTATGTCCTTGTAATCAATGCAAGCATGCTGTGCGACGGACAAGACGTGTTTCTTTGCAGCACGTTCGTGAATTTGGCGAGTTCGATTCATCTATTATAGATCAAGTTGTTGCCAATTATAACTCGTCGGACTCTGACGCTGGCCAACAAGCAGCAATCTTGCAACCCAATAGACGTATTCGCAGGCGCTTTGGTCAAGCAGCATATGTGAGGCCACAAGATGTAGCCTCTGACAGCTCGGGGGATGATCATGCAGAGCACATTCCCAACGAGGCAATGTTTGAGCCCGAGATTGATGAAATGATCGAGACGATCATGGATTCAGAAAGGCTTATCTATGATGATATGAAAAGTGAAGCCGATACATCATTGTATAATGGAGCACGTATGTCTAGATTGAAAGCACTCCTAGTTCTTCTCAACATGCAGGCAAAGTTTGGATGGAGTGACACTAGCGTCACAGCGCTTTTCAGGTGATCTATTACAATTAGTTTACTTTAATAGAACTCATGGTGTATAATGATCTGATAGATTTTTACACGACTGTATCATATTTTTATGTTGTGTAGATTGCTGAAAGAGCACATTCTACCAGCTGACAATGTGATGCCAGATTCCCGAGATGAAGCAAGAAAGATTTTGCGAAACTTGGGGATGGATTACAATTCTATCCACGCTTGTCCTAATGACTGCATTCTTTTCAGAGGGGAATACACAGACATGGAGAAGTGTCCGAAATGTGATTCCGAAAGATATCGAGTAGATCTCCACGGGACAAAAATTCCACAAAAGGTTTTGCGACATTTTCCTTTGCTTCCTCGCATCAAGCATTTCTTCGAATGTAAGTCCATGGCCGCCCTAGCATCATGGCATGAGGAGAATAAATCTTCGGATGGTGTGCTACGAATTCCTGCAGATTGCGCAGCCTGGAAACATATAGATGGAACATGGTCGGATTTTGCCAGGGAAGCTCGAAATTTGCGCTTAGGCCTGGCTATGGATGGCGTAAATCCATTTGGTCAAAGATCAACATCTTACAGTGTATGGCCCGTTGTCATCGTCAACTACAACATTCCCCCGTGGTTGACTACGAAGAAGGGGCACCTATGGCTAAGCTTGATTGTGCCAGGGCGATATAAAGTGGGGAATATGGATGTGTATCTTCGTCCACTATTGGAAGAGCTACAACAATTGTGGATTGGCATAGAGGTGGTGGATATGAGCCGACACACAGGACGACGGAATGCTTTGATCAGAGGTATTCTAATGTGGACCATGCATGACTATCCCGGGCTAACAGAATGCTCAGGTGATCTATTGACACTCCTCTCTCAGACACTGTAAATCTGGTTTTTCCCCATAGTTGATCTATTATCATGTGTATACATGCAGGGCTTCAAACAAGCGGATACAGAGCATGTGTCACATGTGGACCTAGACTGAATGCACGTAGGGCACCCTCACTGAAGAAGCAAATCTACGAAGGTCATCAAGCGTATCTTCCGGAGAATCATGTGTTACGCGACGGCTTTTTGGGAAGAGAGCCACCAAGGATGTCTGCACAAGCATGGTTAGAGCAGAAGGAGATGTGCGATGACGGATTGCCTCCAGGGATGAAGAGACTATCTCTATGGTACGAGTTACCATACTGGCCTCGACTCGTGATCAATCACTTGCTCGATCCAATGCACATATTCAAGAATGTGGGTAATCTACTATGGGACCATTTGACCGGCAAGAAAGATACTTTGGGAGCCAGAGTTGACCTTAGAAATGTGGATCGTATGGAGCAATATTGGCCGCAAACAGCGTCTGATGGATCGATAAAACTTCCTAAAGCACCATGGATTTTCACAGGAGCCCAAGAACGCAAAGTAAAAGAGGCCATTCGATCTTTGCGGACCCCCACTGGCGTAATGCACTCGCTCCGAACGTGTTTTACTAAAGAAGGAAAGCTTACCGGTTTGAAGTCACACGATTGGCATAAAATGTGTCAGGTACGTTCATAGTGGACTTTAATATCATTGCATAAAATGTGGACTTTAATATCATTGCTGCACATACTTTACAGTTTATTTTACCGGTTGCCATTGAGGGATGTTTGTCTCTCGACATCCGTAACACAATCTACAAACTTGCAAAGCTGGTGCAATGGATCTCACAAAAGGAGATCGACGTAGACTCCATACCATTCGCCAAACTAAATGCTGCGGAGCTTGTGTGCATGTTTGAGAAACATTTTCCTACTACAATGCTAACCATTCAGGTGCATCTTCTTATTCACATAGTTGATGAGGTGGAAATAGCTGGCACAGTTCATTCCAGATGGATGTTCTTCTTAGAGCGTTTCATGAAAACGCTTAAGGGATATGTGCGTCAAAAGGCACGTCCGGAGGGTAGCATGGCAGAAGGTTGGTTGGTATCAGAGTCCCTAGTGTACATTGGAGAGTGGCTAGACGGATTTGATAAATCCCGGGACACGCTATGGCGAACCATAGATGATGAGCGCATATCTGGGATTGTCATGTGCAATCTCGGTGTTGAGAAGAAGATGACGGAAGATCTAGAGGCTAAAATCAACCGATTTTGCATGCTTCACAATCCAGTGATGCAAAAGTGGATTTCACAATATGAGGATGCAAAGCAAGAGCGACAAAGGGCACGAATCGAGTGGAGACGGGGAAGACGACCACCGATGCACTATCCAGCGGTTCTGGAGAGCCTACCAACCTTCATGAGCTTAAGATGGTTGCACAACCAATTGAAAAGCGCACAACAATGCGGTGACGAAGTGACTGAAGAAGAGTGGGAGTACTCTCGGGGTTGCGCGACCAAGGTAAGTTTGCAATGTACGACTAGCAAGTGACTTTATTTATAAACGTTTGAACGGCCACTCATAATCTTTGTTCGTTGTAGTATAAGTCATACACAGCAGCATGGTGTAAAGGTCGACATTTTAGGGTGGAACGAATCGACAAAAAGCGTTTTACTCAAGATTGTGGAATCATGGCAAAATTTGAACAGTCTAGTCGACGACGTTCCTCTGATGCAGATCCCGTGGTGGCGGAACTCACTTACTTCGGCACGCTGCAAGAGATTTTGAGGATCGATTACAGAGGATTTTTTGTCGACTTGTTCGACGTGCAATGGTTCAAGATAATCATGGAGGGTCGAAACGCTACTGTGCGTAGAGGAGAGTCTGGTTTTCTTGAGGTGGATTCTACTAAGAAATGGACCGACCTAAGAGACACTTTCGTACTACCCGAGCATTGTGAACAAGTAAGTATATAAATAGTTAACATCCCCCTTTTACAAGTTATGTGCTTGAAAGCTCTCATGTAAGTTATGTGGCTTTGGCAGGTAGTATTTCATCCTACAAAGTCTACATCAAACTGGTGGTACGTCATAGAGTTAGCCCCTCGTAGTGCAAGGACGTATGAAGGCTACCATGTGCCAATCACAACGACATCAATGGAGGAGATCAGAGAAGATGCTCAATCAGAAGCCGCTGCGGTGGTGCCAGACGAGCATCAAGATGCTACTGCTCTATATGGGGTGCATGCAGAGGAGCTACAAAATGAAACAGAGGATATGTGTTTAAACGGAGAGCTCTATATAGATATAGGAAGTTATGCTGAGTTATGCGAGGATGAGAGAGAGATCTCTTAAAGCCACAAATATTGTATTTGAACAATTTTGCTCCGTGCTGTAAAAGCTCTAGCTCTCTAAGTAGCTTCCATGGTGTGTAACGCTCTTTTCTACTCGCGCTCACATCTTTTGATTGAAAATTCTGAGTTTTCGACTTGCCTCTTCTACCACTCGATTCATTGCGTCATTGTATTTATATGCGTCATTACGTCATTGTATTTAATGGTCTTTGCGTCATTGTCTACTCTATTCATTCAATATTAAGTTTAAATATTCGTGTGTTTAATGCAGGTATGGATGATGAGGAGTTTCTTTCCTCTTTGTCACCGCAGCAGAGACAGTGGTACGTGGAGCGTCATCGCTCTGGCGCATCATCGCGCGTTCCTACACCATCCGCATCTCCCTCTCTTTCGGAGCATTCGGCGCGCTCCGAAGCTTCGGCGTCGACGAGACGAGCGTCACACTCTTCTAGACACCGGCGCTCTAGTGGTGGCGGTGGCGGTTGTTGTGGGGATTCCGCCACCGATGCCTCCACACCGCCTCGTGTTCGACGAGGCTCTTTACCCTCCCCTTCTTTGCCCGCCCCCACACCAGCCACAGCATCGCCGTCTACGCCAGGTTTTGCACGGCTGACTGTTCCTAGAAGCTACACACCTCTACCTACTCCGCCAGGAGCCACCCCACTCGACACTCCTCGCTTCGGGGCCCAGACGCCGGTGGAGACACCTGACGTCCGTACCCCCATCGACACGCCGCTAGAGACCCCTGCCGGGACACCCAGGTTCACGCGTCACCGGCCAGAGGGCTTGCCTTACTCCGTCGACATCAGCGGCGGCATCATCATGGATGATGACGGCAAGAAGGTGATCTCGCGCATGCGTGGTCTTTGCTCTCAGCTGTTTAGACACTATATACTAAACAAATGGAGTGAAGTACCAAGTGATTTAAAAAACAGAGTCATCAGCATACTTCATGATGAGTTTCCCGTTCCAACACGGGATCAGCGCTTCAATGAAGACCTGATGAAGATTCGAATGCGCGAATACTGCAAACACAAGCGTTCCGAAGTGCAAAAAGCAATCAAGAATGGGTGGAATAGGCCAGATTGGCTGGCCAAAGAAGATTGGAAGAATGCGAAGAAAGCAGCGCGCGAGAATCCCGACAAGTGGAAGCAACAAAAGGATGCAGCCAGAGCGCGAGTAGAGGCAGGGAGCTCGCACCACTTGGGGAGCGGTGGATGGGCATCATTTGAGGCCGATTTTGTAAGTCTTTTCACATTGCTCTTTATGCATGTTCGATAGTTTAGGGTTTATGAGTTTTTTAGTTCTAACATAATGAAATCTTTGTATGTTTTGACAGTGGTCGATGACAGGACGTGATCCCACACCGTACGAGCGCGAGTACGCAGGCAGGAAGGGCTTAAACGCCCTGATGGACATTCTCAGTTCTCGCAGCGGCATGGTTAGTATTAGGGTTTACTCTTTTTTATTTTTTGTATTGTTTTATAAATGTCGTTATATGTTTATACTTACTGAAAACTGTCTTATTGTCTTTTTTTGCAGAATCCGACAGATACGCCGCTTGGACGCGATGAGACGTCTGATTAGACGACGTCAGTTTAGCCGTATCTAGATAGCATTAGTTTAGGGTTTCTCATAGCTTATGTATCATGAGACGGATTTTATACGTCTTTTTGAACCATGTATATTATTACATTTGTCACCGCAATTCCTTTTGCCAATCAATTCTTTATGCCTATGATGTTGTACAATTGTCATTATTACATTTGCCAATCAATTCAGTTTGTCTATGATGTGTACAATTGTCAATTTTGCAAACAATGCGTCTTGTGGGTGACTATTTTGGGTCTATTATTTACCTTTGCACTTTTTTTAAAAAGTGAATCAAGTACAATATGGTTGATGGGTGGCAGGCATTCAATGCCCTGCCACCAAAAAAATATTCTCTCAGGCGTCGCTATATGCGTCGCTATTTATGGCTCTGTAGCGTCGCTATATGCGTCGCTATACTCTTCTGTGAGAGCGACGCTTATAACGACGCATATAGCGACGCTCTCTTAGCGACGCTTTTAGCGACGCTTATAGCGACGCCGGGGGTTATAAAAACCCAGTGTATTTCCGTCGCTAAGAGCGTCACAAGAGTACATAACCTCTTGTAGTGTACCCGAGCATTGTGAACAAGTAAGTATGTAAATAGTTAACATCCCCCTTTTACAAGTTATGTGCTTGAAAGCTCTCATGTAAGTTATGTGGCTCTGGCAGGTAATATTTCATTCTACAAAGTCTACATCAAACTGGTGGTACGTCATAGAGGTAGCCCCTCGTAGTGCAAGGACGTATGAAGGCTACCATGTGCCAATCACAATGGCATCAATGGAGGAGATCAGAGAAGATGCTCAATCAGAAGCCGCTGCGGTGGTGCCAGACGAGCATCAAGATGCTACTACTCTATATGGGGTGCATGCAGAGGAGCTACAAAATGAAACAGAGGATATGTGTTTAAACGGAGAGCTCTATATAGATATAGGAAGTTATGCTGAGTTATGCGAGGATGAGAGAGAGATCTCTTAAAGCCACAAATATTGTATTTGAACAATTTTGCTCCGTGTTGTAAAAGCTCTGGCTCTCTAAGTACCTTCCATGGTGTATAACGCTCTTTTCTACTCGCGCTCACATCTTTTGATTGAAAATTCTGAGTTTTCGACTTGCCTCTTCTATCACTCGATTCATTGCGTCATTGTATTTATATGCGTCATTACGTCATTGTATTTAATGGTCTTTGCGTCATTGTCTACTCTATTCATTCAATATTAAGTTTAAATATTCGTGTGTTTAATGCAGGTATGGATGATGAGGAGTTTCTTTCTTCTTTGTCACCGCAGCAGAGACAGTGGTACGTGGAGCGTCATCGCTCTGGCGCATCATCACGCGTTCCTACTCCATCCGCATCTCCCTCTCTTTCGGAGCATTCGGTGCGCTCCGAAGCTTCGGCGTCGACGAGACGAGCTTCACACTCGTCTAGACACCGGCGCTCTAGTGGTGGCGGTGGCGGTTGTTGTGGGGATTCCGCCACCGATGCCTCCACACCGCCTCGTGTTCGACGAGGCTCTTTACCCTCCCCTTCTTTGCCCGCCCCCACACCAGCCACAACATCGCCATCTACGCTAGGTTTTGCACGGCTGATTGTTCCTAGAAGCTACACACCTCTACCTACTCCGCCAGAAGCCACCCCACTCGACACTCCTCGCTTCGGGGCCCAGACGCCGGTGGAGACACCTGACGTCCGTACCCCCATCGACACGCCGCTAGAGACCCCTGCCGGGACACCCAGGTTCACGCGTCACCGGCCAGAGGGCTTGCCTTACTCCGTCGACATCAGCGGCGGCATCATCATGGATGAAGACGGCAAGAAGGTGATCTCGCGCATGCGTGGTCTTTGCTCTCAGCTGTTTAAACACTACATACTAAACAAATGGAGTGAAGTACCAAGTGATTTAAAAAACAGAGTCATCAGCATACTTCATGATGAGTTTCCCGTTCCAACACGGGATCAGCGCTTCAATGAAGACCTGATGAAGATTCGAATGCGCGAATACTGCAAACACAAGCGTTCCGAAGTGCAAAAAGCAATCAAGAATGGGTGGAACAAGCCAGATTGGCTGGCCAAAGAAGATTGGAAGAATGCGAAGAAAGCAGCGCGCGAGAATCCCGACAAGTGGAAGCAACAAAAGGATGCAGCCAGAGCGCGAGTAGAGTCAGGGAGCTCGCACCACTTGGAGAGCGGTGGATGGGCATCATTTGAGGCCGATTTTGTAAGTGTTTTCACATTGCTCTTTATGCATGTTCGATAGTTTAGGGTTTATGAGTTTTTTAGTTCTAACATAATGAAATCTTTGTATGTTTTGACAGTGGTCGATGACAGGACGTGATCCCACACCGTACGAGCGCGAGTACGCAGGCAGGAAGGGCTTAAACGCCCTGATGGACATTCTCAGTTCTCGCGGCGGCATGGTTAGTATTAGGGTTTACTTTTTTTTATTTTTTGTATTGTTTTATAAATGTCGTTATATGTTTATACTTACTGAAAGCTGTCTTATTGTCTTTTTTTGCAGAATCCGACAGATACGCCGCTTGGACGCGATGAGACGTCTGACTAGACGACGTCAGTTTAGCCGTAGCTAGATAGTATTAGTTTAGGGTTTCTCATAGCTTATGTATCATGAGACGGATTTTATACGTCTTTTTGAACCATGTATATTATTACATTTGTCACCGCAGTTCCTTTTGCCAATCAATTCTTTATGCCTATGATGTTGTACAATTGTCATTATTACATTTGCCAATCAATTCATTTTGCCTATGATGTGTACAATTGTCAATTTTGCAAACAATGCGTCTTGTGGGTGACTATTTTGGGTCTATTATCTACCCTTGCACTTTTTTTAAAAAGTGAATCAAGTACAATATGGTTGATGGGTGACAGGGCATCCAATGCCCTGCCACCAAAAAAAATTTCTCTCGGGCGTCGCTATAAGCATCGCTATTTATGGCTCTGTAGCGTCGCTATGAGCTTCTCTATAGTCTTCTGTGTATGCGTCGCTATACGCGTCGCTATATAGCGACGCTCATAGTGACGCATATAGCGACGCTCTCGTAGCGACGCTTGTAGCGACGGTTTTAGCGACGCCGGGGGTTATAAAAACCCAGTGTATTTCCGTCGCTAACAGCGTCACAAGAGCACACAACCTGTTGTAGTGGTACCAAGTGATTTAAAAAACAGAGTCATCAGCATACTTCATGATGAGTTTCCCGTTCCAACACGGGATCAGCGCTTCAATGAAGACCTGATGAAGATTCGAATGCGCGAATACTGCAAACACAAGCGTTCCGAAGTGCAAAAAGCAATCAAGAATGGGTGGAACAGGCCAGATTGGCTGGCCAAAGAAGATTGGAAGAATGCGAAGAAAGCAGCGCGCGAGAATCCCGACAAGTGGAAGCAACAAAAGGATGCAGCCAGAGCGCGAGTAGAGGCAGGGAGCTCGCACCACTTGGGGAGCGGTGGATGGGCATCATTTGAGGCCGATTTTGTAAGTGTTTTCACATTGCTCTTTATGTTCGATAGTTTAGGGTTTATGAGTTTTTTAATTCTAACATAATGAAATCTTTGTATGTTTTGATAGTGGTCGATGACAGGACGTGATCCCACACCGTACGAGCGTGAGTACGCAGGCAGGAAGGGCTTAAACGCCCTGATGGACATTCTCAGTTCTCGCGGCGGCATGGTTAGTATTAGGGTTTACTCTTTTTTATTTTTTGTATTGTTTTATAAATGTCGTTATATGTTTATACTTACTGAAAGCTGTCTTATTGTCTTTTTTTGCAGAATCCGACAGATACACCGCTTGGACGCGATGAGACGTCTGACTAGACGACGTCAGTTTAGCCGTAGCTAGATAGTATTAGTTTAGGGTTTCTCATAGCTTATGTATCATGAGACGGATTTTATACGTCTTTTTGAACCATGTATATTATTACATTTGTCACCGCAGTTTCTTTTGCCAATCAATTCTTTATGCCTATGATGTTGTACAATTGTCATTATTACATTTGCCAATCAATTCATTTTGCCTATGATGTGTACAATTGTCAATTTTGCAAACAATGCGTCTTGTGGGTGACTATTTTGGGTCTATTATCTACCCTTGCACTTTTTTTAAAAAGTGAATCAAGTACAATATGGTTGATGGGTGGCAGGGCATCCAATGCCCTGCCACCAAAAAAAAATTCTCTCGGGCGTCGCTATAAGCATCGCTATTTATGGCTCTGTAGCGTCGCTATGAGCTTCTCTATAGTCTTCTGTGTATGCGTCGCTATACGCGTCGCTATATAGCGACGCTCATAGTGACGCATATAGCGACGCTCTCGTAGCGACGCTTGTAGCGACGGTTTTAGCGACGCCGGGGGTTATAAAAACCCAGTGTATTTCCGTCGCTAACAACGTCACAAGAGCACACAACCTGTTGTAGTGGTACCAAGTGATTTAAAAAACAGAGTCATCAGCATACTTCATGATGAGTTTCCCGTTCCAACACGGGATCAGCGCTTCAATGAAGACCTGATGAAGATTCGAATGCGCGAATACTGCAAACACAAGCGTTCCGAAGTGCAAAAAGCAATCAAGAATGGGTGGAACAGGCCAGATTGGCTGGCCAAAGAAGATTGGAAGAATGCGAAGAAAGCAGCGCGCGAGAATCCCGACAAGTGGAAGCAACAAAAGGATGCAGCCAGAGCGCGAGTAGAGGCAGGGAGCTCGCACCACTTGGGGAGCGGTGGATGGGCATCATTTGAGGCCGATTTTGTAAGTGTTTTCACATTGCTCTTTATGCTCGATAGTTTAGGGTTTATGAGTTTTTTAATTCTAACATAATGAAATCTTTGTATGTTTTGATAGTGGTCGATGACAGGACGTGATCCCACACCGTACGAGCGCGAGTACGCAGGCAGGAAGGGCTTAAACGCCCTGATGGACATTCTCAGTTCTCGCGGCGGCATGGTTAGTATTAGGGTTTACTCTTTTTTATTTTTTGTATTGTTTTATAAATGTCGTTATATGTTTATACTTACTGAAAGCTGTCTTATTGTCTTTTTTTGCAGAATCCGACAGATACACCGCTTGGACGCGATGAGACGTCTGACTAGACGACGTCAGTTTAGCCGTAGCTAGATAGCATTAGTTTAGGGTTTCTCATAGCTTACGTCTTTTTGAACCATGTATATTATTACATTTGTTACCGCAGTTCCTTTTGCCAATCAATTCTTTATGCCTATGATGTTGTACAATTGTCATTATTACATTTGCCAATCAATTCATTTTGCCTATGATGTGTACAATTGTCAATTTTGCAAACAATGCGTCTTGTGGGTGACTATTTTGGGTCTATTATCTACCCTTGCACTTTTTTAAAAAAGTGAATCAAGTACAATATGGTTGATGGGTGGCAGTGCATTCAATGCCCTGCCACCAAAAAAAAATTCTTTCGGGCGTCGCTACAACCGTCGCTATTTATGGCTCTGTAGCGTCGCTATGAGCGTCGCTATAGTCTTCAGTGTAAACGTCGCTATGAGCGTCGCTATGAGCGTCGCTATTAGCGTCGCTATATAGCGACCCTGATAGCGACGCTTATAGCGACGCATATAGCGACGCTCTCGTAACGACGGTTTTAGCGACGCCGGGGGTTATAAAAACCCAGTGTATTTCCGTCGCTAATAGCGTCACAAGAGCACACAACCTCTTGTAGTGAAATTGAAACGAATGACCAGAATGGCTTACCAATGGCAAAGCAGCTACCTCTTTGACGCTTGAAGTTTCTTTTGGCACATGATGAAGATCCGTTGTCGAGCTATACCCATAAATTGCAAGCTTCAACAAGCCCATCTCCAGCTTCCTCTTTGCTTTCCTGCTCTTTACCTTCGCTAAGGAAACCATTTGCGCATAGTTCTCTGCATCACCACACTTGACCTTCTCCTTGATTTGCGAACACAAGCAAGCTAGAGACTGCTCTTGCTTGAAATGATCTCCATTTTGCACACATGTAATAGCAGCTAGTCTCTCCCAAATAGACTCAAATTTATCAAAAAACAAAGCAAAATCTTCACTTACATCCTGCTTAAGCTTGGTCAATTGTTCACCCAAGTCCAATGGAGAAACCCGCTTCTGAAAAGCTTCAATGAAACAAACCGCTTGCAAATCTCGCTCAGCGACTGCCAATCTGCAACCTTCAATCCTTGAAGCCAGTCTTTGGATCGTCCTTGTAGAACTAATGGTAGTGCCTTCACTTTGGCTTCATCTCCACAAATTCTCATCTGCAATAGGTATAGCTCTAGATCGGAAAACCAATCTGCAGCCTCTTCTCCAGGAAGCACCAATTCGATATCAAGCATCATATTCAAGTTTAAATCTTCACCGAGAAGCAATCAATAGATCCTTAGTGGGGACACCACTGATGGAAAGGGGGAACACACCCAACACACTCCAAGCTTGCCTCTCTATAGCCCATGATAAATTCTACACTCCTAACCACACAGAATCTCACACACACACACTCTTTTTGCCAACCTACAATGCATCGGCTCGCCTTCAAGCACCACCAGCTACACACAATCACTTATCGACAAACCACCATCATACATTGTAAACACACCCACATCGGGAGGCTACACATGCCTCGACCACCTTCAGAATCCACACACACAATCTCCCCCCTCTCTGCCTCTGCACACTTACAACATATCAAGAGCCACAACTGCCATGGATGCTATGCATGCGACAAGACGAACAAACGAGAAGATTGGTGGCAAATCCAACACAAAAATAACCCAACCGGATCATAACTCCACTTATGCATAGCAAAAAAAACTCGGGTACAATGATGGTTAATATTGACTATGTGCTTTGATGCAATCCTTGGCGGCCCTTGGCTCTCGTTGTCCAACTACTTCTCGAACTGTCACCCCTTGGCAACAACAAACTCCCTCTGGCAGTCCTCCAAAGTCTTGGCCCACCTTGTTGAAGGCGGCCCTTGGCAACCTGTGGCGAGCCCCACCACGCTGTATAGAATCCCTGTTGATCGGACCGGCCCCGAGCCCTGGCGGCTTCAATCCTTTCCCTTGTGGGCTATGGCAGATCACAGCCCTCTTTGGCCCACCATGCTTTGCTACTTGCTGGCGACTTTTTCCCTCTGGCTGCAGCTCGCCCTTCTCACCATGGATTCGTTCTCCAAGTGCTGCCCCCCTGATGGATTTTAATACTCCCAGAAACCTCTTTTTGCTCACGATAATGGCCTTTCATGCTTTCTGCAATGTTCGGCCCTACCAGCTCATGGAAAATGCCCTCTTGTAGGCCGTGGTGTCCTCTCCCAGGAGATAGCGCCCATCCTCCTCTTGCTCTCTCGCTCACGTCCTTCAATGCTCACGTGCAGCCCTCGGACCTGCAGATGGTGCAACCCTTCCACTCTTGCCCGCCATGCAGCATTGGCCCCTTGATGGCATCTCTTGCATGCACTCTCCACCTTGGTCCCCGTTCTCGGCTACTGCATGTGACACACCGCCATGCTCATCTGCTCCGCAGCTCACGGCTCTCACCCCCCAGCAGATGGCGGCCTCTCTCTTGGTCATGGCCCAGCTGGCTGCAATAGCGCCATGTTTTTCTTCTCTCTGGCGCTCTCTCTCATAGTGCAACAAGAGGCCCCCCTGTTCATGCAACCTTGCCACCCCTACCGCTCTTGAGCAGCCGCTGGATCAGCTTCTCCTTCTCCCCGTTGATGGCTCCTTGTGTCTTTACACAGTCCCTGAGGGTGGTGCCCCCCTTTCTACCTGCAATTGGTGACCTTGCTCAGTAGGTAGCTCCTACACACGGCCTCTCTCTCCTCTGCCTCGTTCATGGCCAGGCCCCTGGCGGCCTTCCTGTGGCTTGCAGCTCAAGTCACCTGCTCTCACATCCTCCCAGATCATGCTGCCATACAGTTGGCGATCCACCCACGTGGTGATCCTGCCCGCCATGCAGCCCTCAGCTCCTCGATGGCATCTCCTGCATGCACTCTCCCGGTTTGCTTGCCCTCCAGATGGCGGAACCTCCTCTCCTTTCCCTTAATGTTGCGTTGCTACAGGTCGTAGCGCCGCCACCTTCTATCCATAGAATTACATCTTTTTGTTTAACTTTCAGCTTTCAGCTCCATTACTTTTTAAAAGATCCCTATTAGGCCTTGTTTCATGCATGCCTGCAGCTGTCAAAGGTCTAAAAACCTTCACCACATTACAAAGCACATGCTTAACTCCTTGCCGCAGCGCTTAAAGCTTTGCCTCGCATGATGCTTTGTTAAAAAGAGCATTTCTCACGCCAATAACCATAACTCTTTCTGCACAATGTATCTCATATGAAAAGCATCTAACCGGGAGTGGCATGACTACCAATTGACAAACTAGAGCCACCATACCCCTCCATTGGAGAGCTGCTAGACATCGATCTTCAAGCCTTCTAAGAGCTTTCAACTCGTCGAATGGAGTTGTCATTTTGCATACACTATGGCTCAATTTGAAGAGATATCCACCAACTTTACCATCCTTAAGCTTCGACTAACAAAGCTTGAAACCACATCTGGTCTGTTAAATACCTCATTTGGCATACACATCCTGGCAAGTAGAGTGTCTTACAGACATCTCACTCAAAATCCCATATCATAAACTTCATAGCACCTATATCCAGCATCCCTTGTCTTGTTCCCAATCTTGTGATATCAACATTTGCTCGTGTCACCTGTGATAGCAAAAAACACGTGTAGCTTCTACTAGCGAGTGCTCCATCCCTATATACCTGTCTCCTAGCTGCATCAAATATCTGCTCAATGTCCCTGTCATTGGCGTGCTAACGACAATGCCTGGGCTTCTTGCACTTCCATAGGCTGACCATCTTCAGCTCTACTAACGTGTGTGTTTTTAATTTTAAACTAAGACTTATACAGTAAAGGACATATCAGTTCAAAAGACAACTGGCTTAAATAAAGAACAAGGATTAGCACAAAAATGACTCATTCTTTGATTCATTTTTGTACATCATAGTGAATTTTACATTAGATAGTTAAGAACAACTAATACTTAAGTCACAGAGGCCAAGTTTGACAATGATGGACAACAACAAAGCCAAAAAGATCCTAAGTAAAAAATAGAGTCCTCACCTCCATCCATACAAACAAGAAAACATATTCATTAACCTTGAATATGTTTTACAAGTGTCAACGAACCCTATCAATTGTTATCCATGTCCTACTTAAAAACTTTTTAAGCTACACCTATCATCCATTTAGTACAAAATATCCGCACGTATCCATTCTCAAAACAATTGATATGACTATTTTGTATCAGAAGGCCATTACCCTTCCTGATTTAAGTGTAAAGTGTTTCACTTTTAATTCCTTTTAGTTTGTTTTAATTTGTGATCTTAAGGTCATCACTCCTTCTGACCCAAATGCGATCATAGTTTATAATTAAGGTTACTAGTAACCTCATTTTTTAAGGAATATATACATATTTATTTAAATAGATTATTTTTTGATCAGAAGTCCATCACCCCTTCTGATCCAATTGCTTACCCAATCTTTTGTTCGAGGGAAGTTCGTATATGAAGTATTTTCACCAAACCATTACCAATTTACAATTGTTCATGTTTATACAAGAAATGAAAAATCAAAAGATGTTCTGAAGTCATAATATCTTAGATATTTAGTGCTAGCAAGGTGATTGTGTACCTTAGTGCTCAAAAAACTGCCAAAGTTGATACCACTCCTATGTGAGTTTCTCAAATCATACCAATAGAACCAAGTAACTTAAAGACTTCCCTGTTTTATCAAAATTTCAAGTAGTACTAGGAAAAAAAAACAAAAGCCATTAGAGAAATCGAAGTGCCTATTTGCTGACATCATCAAAACAAAACTTCTAGAAATAAAATCCACACTAGGCTATCCACGACATGTTGACATCAACTATCAAAGAATATAACAAGTGAGTTTGAAAACACTTGAGATGAGGTATATACTATGTTCAACAAGCATAACACTTTTGCCATAGCAAACATGCACAACTTCCCACACACTCACTCTCTCAAAAAGTATTACAAGCCTAAGTGAGGGGAAAAGGAATCCCTCACTAGTTCTATAGGTTCCAACAATGTGTTGTGAGTGGGTTCTAGCTGAGTGCCAAACTCCTGACAGCCTCGACAGTAGAAAGAGGTCATGCAACTCAGCAAGGGAATCCACAAGCAGGGCTTTAAGAAGAGGCAACTATATTCTCAAGAAACGGGGGTATTCAAGGTAAGAGACGAGGCTTGGGTGAAGTAAGCAGTCCACCATAGGAGGCGAAGGTGAGCATTAAACCTATATTGTACCCATATTGCATGAGAAAATGGGGGTAAAATGGGTTGCAATCCATGGTGATGAGGGCGTAGTGCATTAAACTCTGTAATAGAGGAAAAAAAGCCTCATCTCACTAGAATGGGAAAATAATAGAAACCTCTTATCAATTTAGAGAGAGTTTAGATATACTTATCCAACAATTATAACCATCATCACAAATAAGGATAGGATAAGCGAGATTCACCCCTTGAGTGAATTACAAAGGCGAAGACTCTTAGCAAGGAGACCCAAGACCTAATATGATTAAGGCATCAGAATACCCCTCCAATCCAAGGCATATAGTGCGAGGTAAAGCCTCACAATAATCACCCATAAGATAGCCATCAACTCCATCATGCATAAGCCAGATAGTGTAACCTGAAGTGACAAAGAGTGTGTATATTAGTAAGGCCACAAGAAGAATAGAGAAAAATAAAGCAATCACAACCAAGTAAAGTGACCAAGCTTGTGTGTGTGGGTGTGTGTGTGTGTTTCTCTTTTTAAAGTATACTTATACACAAAAGAACATATCAATTCAAACGACAACTGGCTTTAGATAAAGGACAAGGATTAGCACAAAAATGAATTAGTCGATCTTTGATTCACTTTTGTACATCATAGTGAGAATGAGGTATCATTCTAGTAATTTCTACATAAGACAGTTAATGACAACTAATACTAAAGTGATAGAGGCCAAGTTTGACGATGACGGATGACAGCCAAAAAGATCCTACGTAAAGATAGTGTCCTCTCCTCCATCCATATAAACAAGACAACACATTTGTTAGCCTTAAATCTGTTTTACACGTGTCAAGGAACCCTATCAATTGTTATCCATGTCCTACTGAAAACCTTTTTAACTTACACTTGCCATCCAATTATTACAAAATATTCACATGTAACCATCCTCAAAACAATTGATATGAAGCTATCAATGTTTTGTATCAGAAGGCCATTACCCTTCCTGATTTAAGTCTAAAGTGTTTCACTCTAAATTCCTTTTAGTTTTTTTTTAATCTGTGATCTAAAGGTCATCACTCCTTCAGACCCAAATGAGATTATATGTTACAATTAAGGTTAGTAGTAACCCTATTCTTTAAAAGAATTTATACATATTTATTTAAATTACATTAAGTTCTGATCAGAAGGCCATCACCCCTTTTGATCCAAGTGTCTTACCCAATCTTTTGTCCTAGAGAAGTTCAAATATGAAGTATTCTGGAAAAACCATTACGAGTTTACAATTGTCCATGTTTATACAAAAAATGAAAAATCAAGAGATGTGTCAAAGTCATAATCACTTAACTATTTAGTGCTAGCAAGGTGATTGGTGAACTTAAATGCTCAAAAAACCATCAAAGTCGATACCATTGCTATGTGAGTTTCTAAATCATACCAACACGACCGAGCAACTTAAAGACTTCTCAGTTTTATCAAAACTACAAGTAGTACTATAAAAAAAACCCATAGCCATCCAATTGTCTTTTCTCATCTTAACAAAGGTTCTTTTCAAAATACCAGTTTTAAAATTTCCTAACACATAAAGTGCAATAAACCTGTTTTATTTTTTAGTAACCTAAAGCTACCATAGGATAAAATCTTTCTAGGTAATTGACCCATCAAGTTTTTCAAGGTTGCTAACCCAGCACTACGTAAGTTAAGAAATATCAAATATATGCACCTATGATTACCTTGGTTTGAGGTAAATAACACCCCTTAAAAAAGGATATTTAAAAATTGAATGGTTTAAAGAACTACAACTCAATTGTTTAGAGTTTAAATCCTCCCTTGTCAAATCCTAAAAATTAGTGAGGTTGTAAAATAATCATTGATACAAAAGCGGTTAAAAAAATAGCCTTCGTTGTGATAAGAATTTGTTGTATTTCCAAGCAATAATGCGGTCTACTTAAAATTAGAACAACCTAAATAAAGCAGTACAACTGCTTTGTTTTAGGGATCCAAAGATTTTAGATTTAAATTATCCCTAGTAACCGACCCAGATTAGGGTTTAAATCTTTCTTGGTTACCAACACAACACTAGTCAAATTGAGAACCATCAATCCACAAAGTGTGTACTCGTGGTTATCTCGGTTTGAGATAAAACACACCCTTTCTAATTCTTAAGGGAATATGAGTAGAGTTTTAAAGTCAAACACCCAAACAATATCGACTAAGAGATCTTAGTAGCTCCATCTTAGCTAAGCAATCCGAGCCAGCAAATGACCAATTTCACCTAGAAGTTATAAAAAAGCAACGTCTGAATTTTTTTCTTTTTTTTCAAACCTAATGGGAAGGAGCTCACATTTCTCAATCAATCTCATGGTGTTATATACTATGAAACGGACAAAGCCTTTTTTAGCACAATCTTTCATTAAAACACATAATGTATCAGTACCTCCACAATGGTAGTTTAATCACATATACAAGATCAGTCAATACCAGATCAATTTAAATTTTTCCAAACCAAAAAAGGTAAAATAGTTCATCCTTAGCCACCAACATCATCATTCAGTCAAGGAAGAGAGCATTAGATTGAAAAGGTTTTAATTTTTTCCAAAGTCAAAAAGCAAAAACAGTTTGGCCTCGGCCAACATGTTTAGTTGCTTCTCAGTAGAAGGTAGGTCATTGGGGGGTGGAGAGCAATAACATGCATATTAATGCTAACAATATACCAAATCCAAGTTGCCACATACTAAAAATTAACAGTGCAAATAGATTTATGCACCAACCTAAGAAGCTTCTGTCAGGACACGGGTCCTACGGGCAGGGCCCTACCCTAAAGGGGGGTCACGGACCTCGGCCACGGGCCAGCTAGCAGTGTGGACAGGGGATCCTAGGGCTAAGAGCCTATAAGTATGGGCGGTTGGGTGGAGGATCCAAGTCTCTACCTCCTAGGGTTCTAACATTGGTATCAGAGCTTAGGGGAGAAGCAGGGGAGCTATGGAGGAGGGATGCACAGCGACTCTTCTCTCTCTCGTTCTCTCTCTCTCTCTCTCTCTCTCTCTCTCTCTCTCTCTCTCTCTCTCTCTCTCTCTCTCTCTCTCTCTCTCTCTCTCTCTCTCTCTCTCTCTCTCTCTCTCTCTCTCTCTCTCTCTCTCTCTGTGGGCGAGTTTGCAAGCAAGAGGAAAGCCGGTTATGGTTGCATCGAAAGCCAGCTATGGCTGCATGTTTAAGCGTGGCCTCTATTTCTCTATCTCTGGCTTGGAGGAAGGAGGGACGAGCAGACAAGCATCATGCAAAGGCCATGCAAAGTCGGGGTTTCTCAATCAAGGAAGGAGCAATCACAGGCGTGTGTATGCCAGCTCGGGTCGGGAAGGGCAGTTTTTTGACCACCCCAGAAACGCATGGGGTTTAGCTTGATGGATGCGCGCCGACATCTGCAATGTTTTTTGCTTCTGCAGCACTGCCCGATTCTGGCCCATGCACAAGCGGGGTCTTCATCTTCTCCTGCGCAGTCGACAGTCGCCATGGCGCCACAGGTTTCACATGCAAATTGCCTTTTTATTTTTTACACCAAAATGTGGCCCTTTCTTTTTGGCCGCCCAAGGGGTGGCCTAGCTAGGGTCTTCCTAAGCGCCCCCTCCCACGCAGGGAGGAGGTTGCCTGCGATGTGTAAGATTGCACACGATCGCCATGATGCCGCATGTTTCAGAGATTGCAGCGTGATTACATCTGCTGGCAAGCATACCATGCAAGGTCATGCCTGGTTCTCCGCAAAGGAAACCGCGGATCTTGTGGATTGCATGTCCAGGCCTGCAACCATGCATGCACATAGGGCATGGCATGCTTGGCATGCAACCAAGGCCATGCCATAATTCTGTAGGGAAAGAAAATTCTGATGTTTTTTTCGCTGAAGCAAGCTTCTCAATTTACCGCTGATTGTTAGTAAGCGACGGAGCCAACATGGTACGACCATGTCGGCACACGGCTATGTAGGTACGGCTATTCACGGGATCGAGCTTTCCAAGGGAGCTTTCATCACCGAATCAGTTACGATTGTAGCAAACCACTTCACAAGCAAAAGCAATGCGAGCAAGGCTTCATGACAGCAGTCAAAAGGTTTGGCTTGGCCGACTAAGAGCAGGATCCTTCAACGACGATGATGCCTTCACGGATTTTCGCCATGATTCTAGGTATCCTTCAACGGCTATGATGCCTTCACGGATTTTCGCCATGATTCCAGGTATTTTTGTTTATGTTTCGGCATTACTTTTTGCATTCTTTATACAATCATCTGCACTTAGTTTGGTTTGGTGAATTCTGACTGGTGCAATGGTTGCCGCCAAGTGATAGGTAGAATTTATCAAGCAAGGCTTGAATGATTCTCTGGCAACGCTCTTGTTCAAGGTGGACAGAACTCGGTAGGGCCGACGCATGGTTTGTGTAACACCACTGGAGCATTGAAGTTGCTCACAAGATTTCAAATGGGTTGCGAATTGGGCAAGGCCCTTGAAAGCATGTGCTTCGTAACTCTCGTATGCAATGGAATGAATGATCACGGCTATCATTCATAATGCCAAGCAGGTATGAGATGCATCACTTGCACGTGTTTTACTGTTTTTCCATTACGTTTATAATTCGACACGGTCAATTTTTTGTGCATGATCGACAAGGTCGACTCTCTTTGCTATGCCATCTGTCGCTAATAGCATTTGTTGGCAATGAGGCCAGACATAGATATATGAAGCATGGCTTCTCCTGAGTACCTTGATAGAGCACGCTCGTCACAGGTTACCTTTTGCTTCAAGGGCCGGGCCAAGGGCCAATTTCTCAGTATCTCAAGGAGACAAGATATTTTAGGGCGTGTATATGATACATAGGCCCACTCTTTTTTGCACAACAGAGATGGTTATGTGCTACATTTGAGCGAGTTTTCTTCCACGGAATCTCGGGAAAACTGGTTACAGTAACAACCAGGTTAGCCAAGTTTAAGTTTTTCTTGTTTTTTCCATGTTTACACTTTGCTTGGCAATTACTGTCATTGTGCAAAGCAAAGTGCTTTGGTAATTTTACATGAAGCAAGGCTTCTCCCTTGTGCGAAGGTACTGCCCAATGACTTGGAGTCAACAGCATTGGCACACAAGTTTGGGGAGCTAGCAAATTAGGGAATATTCACTCACACAATCCCTACCAGTTCAAACTGTGCAAGGCACTTATGGTTGTGGCTCTCACATTTGAAACCGTCATAGTAGCCAAGGGCTTATGATTTTGCATGCAAGGCATGCTAAGCAGGTGGCATGGATTCCACCATTTCATGCTTTATGCTTCCGCTCTAGCACTCGCAACTCTGTCAAGGACAGACTACGTGATGGATTGTTGAACCTGATGGTTGGTTGCTATCAACACCCAACAACACTAAATGGAACCTAAATCTAGGACTTAATTCACAGGCAAAGTGCCCATGCTAAGTCATTTTCATGCAATCACGACCCTGCAAGGCAGGTAGATCAAGATGTGGTTGTGTTTTTGTGTTATCTCTCTCAATGAACAAGTCATACCGGACAATTGTGGAATGCTTATACGATAGGCTGCAAGTCAGGCATAAGATGCGTAAGAGCATACAGCTTGGGCACACACTCCAGAAACTTAAGAAAAGTTCCTCAGCCCAACATGCTCTCCTTCTCTATCTTTCTTATTTCTCTCAAAGAATAATGAAAACTTTCTAAGAATCTTTTGATACACGTTTTGCTCATGAGTCAGCCTGAGTCAAGGTGCTCTAACTCTCAGCTAGAAAGTGGCCAAGACGCCACCCAAATTAGTCTTCATCGATTTGTCGATTGAACACTAATTTATTATTGGCATAAGGGCTATAAGCCACACAAGCTAAGAGCCATTGTCAGACCTAGGGTAAGACCCAAATGTTGGCATTTCTTGGGTGATTGTTCTCCAGCTTGAACAGATCTACCCAGTGGAGTCCCCATCGATGTTAATGGCCAAGCAAGAGTCTTGCCGTTACAGATCTTTTGGGTGTTCTGTAAGCACTACGTGTTTTTTAGTGCGACACTTGAGTTGAGTTTCGGATACCCGTAAACTCACATCAGCTGATCTATACCATGCCGTCTCGAGGCAACAAAAAGTTGAGACATCATGGCCATCCACAAGAGCTAGGCAGTTCAGTTGGGTGGATTTCCTGCTCTCTCTATAGCACTATGGAGTGTCTATGGACATATTGTTTGGGGTACGACCCAGCGGGTGACTGCTAAATCACCCCATAGGCATTAAGGATCACAATTTGATCTCTCCCAATTAGACTTGCAAGGAGAGAATTCTACAATCTACCACGCCGTAGCAGACAAACTCAACTTTTCAAGTTGATTCCAATCATTATGTACACGGTTAACTATGTTGGTTACCGTTATCTGCTAGTTGAGCAGTTTCTACAAAGGGTCTTACCAAGGGGTTTGACTACATAGATTTTAACCAAAGGGGTTGAATTGCGAAGGCTACACCAATGGTTCCCAGTGCAATACTGTTTGTTTTTTCAGGTAGGAGACGTGCTCCTCTCCGTTTGAATACGGGTAAGTGAACATTACGTTCAAATCTCCAGGTACGCATCTATTGATTTGGTGTTATTCCTTTTTCAGTATGCTTTACTTGGTTTCTCAAGACGTATAAGTACGCTTGAATGTTACAGAGCCATGCCAAGGGCATGTCGGCACAAAGTATTTTGGGCCAAGTGTCCAATCTATTTTTCTGCCTTATGCTGTTATGAACCTACTTGTAGGGTTCAATTTGACACATGTTGTCACATGGGATACAACATGGTCTAGGAACTCAAGGAGTTCGGTTTAGCCAATGTGGAGCATGATAATGAGGGTCCCTCTCACTCTTGTCGCAGAGTGTTATCAGTTACCTCCACACACAAGTACAACTCGTACTTGATGGATGTCACTTTTCCTGACATCCTTACTTGAGACATATTCCACATGTGGAGAATATGAGTCTCTGGGACTGACACTGGTGCCCAATTCTTAATGATGTGTCGCGACGAAGTCCCTAGGTGCTGGTCGCATCCGTTCATTAGACCATTCGCAGCACACAGTATTAGGTACAATTTCAGTGGCCAAAAATTGTCGGGTACTAAGTACAGACTTGTTGTGATTACAAGTGCTGTGAAACCACCTTAACGGAGGGTTGTTTCTACATATAGCAAAGTATGCTACGTTCATGAGAAGGTCTCATGGTTGGTTCCTAGATGTGACCGGGTTGTCACATTCTATTATGGTCCAACTTTTGTTGCAAGATTTTCACGTAAGTACAGTGGAAAGTCTCGTCATGGAATTGCGGTTCGGATATGTTTGTGTTAAATGCATGCACACTAGGTGTTATGGGCCCTAGTGTTTAACACAAATTTATTCGGAGCGGCTTGCAAATTCATGGACATTATTGTTTCTGCAATTTTTTGCAATGTCAGTGCAATTTCTCTTGCAGATTTAGTATGGGTGCCATACAAGGTGATGGCTAAGTATGGGTGTTTGTGATTGGATGCTTGAAACTCCAATCTGCTTTCAACCTAGTTGGTTGTCTCCATTCCATATCGAGTATATGGCTGGATACTCAATGATTGAGTCATAGTTTGTCCTCAGTCGTGGGCGACTTTCTGTAAGTGGTTGGGGGAAAAGCACCTCACTCTTACTACTGCTATTCATCCCGAGTAGGATGGGCAGTTTACAGGCATTCTATTTAGTACTAAAGGATATGCAAAGTGCATACGTTAAATCACACTAAAGGCTATGCTAAGTGCATACGTTAGCAAGAAGCGAAACAACTGGATTGGTTACCTTTCTGGTTTGGAGTTTGCTTCATATGATGAAAGGCATGTTACGGCTAGTTTTAGTCTCTGCCTATTATTCTCAAGTTATCAACCTTAATCATCAGTTTGGATGAGGTTGACTATTGGCAAGAAACCACCGCAAGTCAAGGACTTGGTTGCTGCTGATGAATATGTGAGCATAGTACTTTCATGGAAAGATGAGCCGAGGTTATATTGCACATTCCAGTACCTTCAGAAAGTCTGAAACCTGGGTATGCATTTAGACATCTCTTAGTTGTGATAACTCGTTTAGCATTCTCAAGTGAGTTCTAAACGGATCCTTCATGCTCTTTTGATTATGAGACGGTTAACCAAGACGGTTGCACAGGGACAACAATGTAGAAAATCAAGATGTTACTCTTGATTTCATTGAACCTCCCAATGCACCGAGTTCCGATTCAACGAACCGTTGGATCCATGAGGGATGCCATGGTGGAAAACATTAGTGTTCTTATGAAGATACCACCACTTGTGTTTTTGAGGACGAAAACTCTTCCAAAGGGGGGAGTAATGTCAGGACACGGGTCCTACGGGCAGGGCCCTACCCTAAAGGGGGGTCACGGACCCCGGCCACGGGCCAGTTAGCAGTGTGGACAGGGGATCCTAGGGCTAAGAGCCTATAAGTATGGGCGGTTGGGTGGAGGATCCAAGTCTCTAGCTCCTAGGGTTCTAACAGCTTCACCCTTTTTAGAGAGTTCCATATCAAAGACAACAAATCACTCAGCAACTATGGCCCTCACTCATATAATGCAAGACGATACAAGATTCAAAGCTAAGTGAGGGGAAGATAACCCTCACCTTTGTTAATTAGACAGTCCTTCATCAAGTGGAGAACACCTCGGCAGCATGCAAACCAACACGGAAAATGTACACGCCCACAAGAGGAGCCTCTAAGTTAACACCGAGTCCATTAGCAGGATCCCAATATACCCAAGGAATGCTGGAAGCTGTGTGTGTTGTTATCATAACATTAGTGTAGGGGAGATCATCCCAATCCATAGCTTGGGTACACCAAGTATTGGTGGAGAGGAGAAACATAATGTTATCAAAGAGAGCAGAAGAACAGAGTCGGTGTATCAATCAGGTTGTAGTCCTGGATAGATTTGAGAGAGAGAAGGTGATATATGTAGTAAGCACTAATTGGGTATAGGGGGGTAGGGACGTATGTCGAGGTTGGCTGTGATGCAATGCATGAGTAGAGGCACAACAACTACGCAAGTACAATACTACTAAGTGGTAGGTGGGAAAGCCATTATAGAGCGACCCATCATACTCGGGACGGAGGATCTCCTTCAAGGGTCTGTACAAAATTATGCCAAAGTAATTATACCCATTGAAAGTAAGTCTTTTAGGGAAGTGTTCACACCACTACAGAGTAACATCTTAATACAAGCGTGTTTAGGGGTGCATTCTACGTGATGCATACAAACCAAAGAGCCTTGAGCGAAAAAGTGTTGGTTTGTACGAAAACAATTCTTCATTCGACTCATTTTTTTTACAATATGATCAAAATGACGTCTCATTCCAGTTATCCTATACAACATGACTAAATCATATTCTGAGGATAAAATATTCCTTCATCTTCTAGGCCGAACTGCAACAAAGCTAAACCTTTTTAGGCAAAGATAGAATTATCACCTGCATCCATATAAATAAGGCAACACATTTATTAGCCTTGAATACATTTTACATGTGTTAACAAATGTATCAGTTGTTATCCTTATCCTACTCAAATTTTTTAAACTTAAAGTACTTTCCTAAAAAGTTTAAAGAATATATTTAAAGTATGTAAAATGTAAGGCATTAGAGGGCCATCACCCCTTCCGATGCAAATGGCAATACTTGTATATAATATTTTGGACCACTAAGCAAATGTGTTTTTCAGACATACCTAATTTAGTTTGTATTTATAAAAGTAATATGTTGTTCATAGATTTGAGTTAATCAACTCAATTTTTTTGTTCGCATTGATGACCATGGCATAGAGTTGAAGAGAAAACCAAGGCAAAAAAACAAGGAAAAATGTATATGGATAAAAACGGAACTCAGTATTACAAGTTGAAAACCCTGATGTGATAGACAAATGGAGGTTAGAAGTAAATACCATAATTCCAAATATGGCAGCAAAAGAAGGACCACAGACTTTAGAATTTGAGGGATATGATCATGTTGATTTGAAGCCTTTGAAACGGCTTAGCACTGATAATCCTAGGATCGGAGTCTATTGTTGGGAGGATAGAACGTCAAAGATATTCTATGGACTTCTCATGCCAAATCAGGGCAGTTAACACCCGTGAAGATCATCTATATCTTATAAATCAAAGACAAGGGTTTAACAGATCTACCAATCTACCTATTTAGGGATTGTTATAACAATAACTTTGTTATGATGAGCCCTGAGGAGGTGGAACAAACAAAATACCAAGGGTACTCCATTAGAGATTGGATATTGGGTAAAGGACCAAAAATTATTCCAAGAGAGGAACTCCACGAGAGATATTTTGGGAGCAATGTTAAAAAACCCGAACCTGCCTCACCATAAAGAAAACCGCGTACACCAAAGCCAGTACCGGGCTACATGAGTCACTATTTCCAATAGGCTGGTTTGAAGGATTGGAGACAGGACCAACTGCCAGCAGACCGAGAGTTGAACCAAATAGACGAGTTAATTAGACCATCTGATTTTAAAAATGGGTCAAAAAATATAGTGTATCTAGGGATCCATATGACCACTTAGCAAGCTTTAAGCAAGTGCTAAGAGCAGAATGTGTTGAGCTTATATGTGAAGCTACTCAATATATGGCTTCTCTATATATGGCACCCAGGTCCCCTCTATATATACATCATCTCATGTGTGTATTCTACACAATTTGGGGTTCTATTCCTGTGCTCTCTCTCTCTCTCTCTCTCTCTCTCTCTCTCTCTCTCTCTCTCTCTCTCTCTCTCTCTCTCTCTCTCTCAACATGGTATCAGAGCAGTATGTTTTTGTTTTCAATTTTTCTCATGATCTGAAATGATTTTGCAAAAACTACCCGTCTAAAGGCACCGGAATCGATGTGGTCTACAACTTTGTAGAAGGACGTTTTTTCAAATTCTGCACCGATTTTAAGTTATCGTTCGCGGACTGCGTACATACCTGAAAAGCAACTTCGCTTTTTGTTTTTGATTTTTCTGCTAATTCGAAACGATTTTGCAGAAAATACCCGTGGGCGGGACTGGAATTGATGTGGTCTACAACTTTGTAGAAGGAAGTTTTTTCAAATTCTGCACCGATTTTGAGTTATTGTTCGCGGACTGCAAACTACCCGCGTGAGGGACTGGAATCGATGTAGTCTACAACTTTGCAGAAAGAAGTTTTTTTTTCTTCAAATTCTACACTAATTTTTAGTTATCGTTTGCGGACTGCGTACATGCCTAAGAAGCAACTTTTGTTTTTGGTTTTATGTTTTTGATTTTTCTGCTAATTGTAAATGATTTTGCAGAAACTATTCACTTGAGCCATCGAAATCGATATGGTGTATAACTTTGTAGAAGAAAGTTTCTCTAAATTGTGCATCGATTTTGGGTTATCGTTCTTGTACTGCGAATATGTTTGAAAAGCAAATCTTACTTTTTGCTTTTGATTTTCCTCATAATTGAAAACTTCTCAATTATATTTTCTCTTCATCAATCATATATTTGTTCCTGACATAACTTTGTTGCAGAAGCCAGTTACATTTCGTTCCGATTCAGTCGAGCCGTTGATGATCGTCCAAATTCTATCGAGCTACTGTTGGTACATGATCTTTTGTTATATGACATACTCGTTCATTGATTCTCGTATAATTATTCTTCTAGAGATATAGTTTACACCGTTTTATTGATAGTCTCTCGTTGATACCATAGTGATTTTGATGGCACCATGATGATGTTTTGTTAGTACTTTGGTCATGGTGATTTTCGTTGATACCATGATGATATTTCGTTGATACCATGGTTATTCTCGGTGATGCCATGATGATATTTCGTTGATTCCATGGTTATTCTCTGTGATACCATGATGTTGTTTCGTTGATACCATGGTTATTCTCGGTGATACCATGACGTTGTTTCGTTGATACAATGATTATTCTCAGTGATATCATGATGTTGTTTCGTTGATACCATGGTTATTCTTGGTGATATCATGATGTTGTTTCGTTGGTACAATGATTATTCTCAGTGATATCATGATGTTGTTTCGTTGATACCATGGTTATTCTCGGTGATGCCATGACGTTGTTTCGTTGATACAATGATTATTCTATGATGCCTTTCGTTGATACCATGATGTTTTTTTATTGATACAATGATGATATTTTGTTAATACTTTGATGATACTCATTGATATCACTACATTGATAAATGTCGTTTTATGTAGTATATACACATGTCATTTGCATCACGTATCATGCATCTTGTAATTTTTTTTTTATGTTCATACTTTATGTCCACATATGTTGTCGTGCATATATATGTCGTCAAAAGAGTGGCGTCGGGAACCATCTCTTATGGCATTGTGAATGTAATTATTTCACTAACGATGCTAATAATTTTCATGACAATAAAAGATTTATGAAGACATGTTTGGTGATGCTATATTGATGACAACATGAAGATATGTTTGGTGATGCGATAGTGATGACAAGCTACACAACAGATTCTTGGAGACACTTCTGATTACGAGCTAATCGATAGCCTTTACACCTCTTCATTGAACCTTTGTATTCATTATTGTATTTGATAGGATATGAGTAATGTAACTCTTCATAAAACATTCATTGTAAAAGGAGTGATGTAGCTCCTCATAAAATATTCATTGTAAAAGGAGTGATGTAGCTCCTCATGAACATTTGTATATTCAATGATTTTTATAATATAACGGTGGGTGTATATAGAGCTGTGGGTTTTTCCCTTGATCCCCCAAGGGTTTTTTCATCCACAGTTAGGGACCCTTATTTGAGCGGGGGTGTTGAGCTTATATGTGAAGCTACTCAATATATGGCTTGTCTATATATGGCACCCAGGTCCCCTCTATATATACATCATCTCATGTGTGTATTCTACACACTTTGGGGTTCTATTCCTGTGCTCTCTCTCTCTCTCTCTCTCTCTCTCTCTCTCTCTCTCAACAGAATGCATATTCAATTTCCATACTCAATTTGAGAGATTTGGAATGACATTAGAAGGAAAAGCACGTACAGGGTTCAAAAACATTCCACCAAGTTCAATCATGGACTTAAATACATTAGCTCAAGGATTTGTACCTGCATGTTTCAAAATGGGGATCAAACATAATACTGTGCTCAAATCTATAGATTTAAATAGAAACAAGGTGAATTTGTTAGGGATTGTGCAACTAAATGAAGCAATACATTGCAAGATGCCCATAACTAGAAATACCTGTAGAAGAAAGATTAGTATCATTGTTTCTAGAGGGATTTCTAAACAAAGAACTTCATGCTATATTGTATAGCAAGAAACATATGACCCTAGAAGAGTGTGTGTCAGATGCTACTGACTTAAGAGACAATTGTAATATTTTCAGTGAAGGAGATGTCCCTAAGGATAATCAAAGCAAGAAAACAACATCCACCAAACTAGCACAAGTGGGAACGGCTGCTGTAGCACCGCTTATAGCCATAGAAGACATGCTCAAAAGGATGAACGAAATGATGAATAACATGTAAAAATCACCTATGAGGGGACCAAGGCAAGGGATACCTCAACAGGGACAACCAATTAGGCAAAATCTGTGCAATCGAGGGTAAATGGACCAACCATGAGACCATGAGTGCTATTACCGACTAAAGTATGATGGAAATGTTCAATATGTGCCTGTGAGGCAATACGGACAACCCATGTACAGATATCAGCCTAATATTGCCCCAACTCAAAGACCACCAATGGGTATGGAAAGACCTCAACCCACGTTGGGTCAAAAATCTCCATATCTTGGACATAATGCAGTGCCTATAAAGTACATGCATTCAGAGGGAGTCATAGATGAACAAGCACTAGTGCCTATTACACCCTATGTTGAGCCTAGTCCATCTGCAATAATGGTAGAAGGAGATTGGAATAATTCATATCACCACCAATGGAAGAACCTGTGACTTATACTACACAAGAGCTTGCACCGATGTACTATGTAGCTAACCAAGGTATTAGACATCCGATGGTAAGACCCATGATTAAGCCAAGAACTGGAAACTTTCATAACTGTGGTGCAGATGATCATTGGAAAAATGAAAGCCTCGAGCCTGACAAGGACATTAAGACAATTGAAGCTTTTTGTATACAATGTTGCAAAAAGGGAGGACACTTCTCTGAAGATTGTCCAAAAAATCCTTTAAATAAGGGTAAAACAATAGTGAACGTAGTCCAAGTGATACCTAGTAGCTCATCAAAGAGTGAACCCATTGTTCCAATCAATGTAATCACCAGAGCCCATGCTAAGAAAAAGAAACATAGCTCCTTTGATGATTCGGAGAATACAAAAGTTTCCTCTCAAAAGACCAAGAGAAGCAGAAGCCAAAGGTATAAGATAAGAAAACAAAAACAAAGGGTTGAAATTGAGGAGAAAGAAGAAACTATTCCATGAAAAAGTGAAAGAAACTAGAAGTGAAATCATGGAAACCACATTGAAATCTGGAGGATCAATTTTGGTAGACAAAAATTTTGAGCCAATCAATGCAGCCTTGGAAGCTTACCAAGCGGGACTTAAATCAGACTAAACCATGGAAAACAAATGGAAAAACTATCCTTCTCCAGATATGGAAGCAGCTAAGCTTGAAGCTTATCAAAATCTGGTAAGAATTACTCAAGAAATGCTAAAAAAACAACAACCCAAGCTTGGGAGTATTGCAAAACTTGAGGAGCTTGTGGTAGGAACCAGTAAAGAGAAATATGAAGTGGTGGTAGAACCCGACCTTGAAACTAAAGAGACAGAACTCATAGTTCCTGACAACGAAGATGCCTTAGATGGAATTTTGTTCATAGAAGAAGACTGACCAGGACACTTATGGGAAAAAGCTAGAGAGATTAATGATTGGATCCTAACTTTGAAGTCAGCTCCTATAGAGGAAGTTTGGTTAGAAAATCTACCTTCCAATATAGACATGGATGTACAATCTTTGTATGGGGATTGCGGCTCTGAAGCTTCAAGAATGTCTAACCAATGACTCTGAAAAGACTACCCTCTTACTTGGGAGATAACAAAGACGAATACATAGTGTGTACAACCACTCAAAGAAAAAGAGTAGAACAGATCCTAGAGGTAGACAACATCCATTCAATCATGTCTACACCCATTCAATACACTCTTACTTTAGGAGAATTGTTAAAAATTAGACCATATTTATGGAATGATCTACAGAAAACTCTAGAGAAGGTGGGTATAACAAGGCTAATTATGAAAAATTTGAAAAATTTGAAACACGAATTGGATAACAAAGAGATTGAATCCATCCCAATGAACAAAGTCGGCAATACTATGAAAGGAAAGAAGGAAACACAACCCTTCCAGTTAGATATAATGATATAGAAACCATGGCGATACTGGATAGTGAGGTAGGCATAGGGATAGCCACGAAAGAAGTATGGGAGTCATGGAAAAAACCAGCCATTAGATAAACTTGAATGAAATTGCAATTGGCTGATGGATACATCAAAAAACCTGTAGGACTGATTGGAAAAGTGATAGTTAGTTCCTGTGGAATTGATTATCAACATACTTTTGCAATAGTGGACTGTGGGAAGAAACTCAATTATGAAATCATCTTGGGAAGACCTTTCATGCGACAAGTACAACTTATCCAGGATTGGGAAAACAATTATCTATACTTGAAATAAGTGGGATCAATAACAAGGGTTAAACTAAAAGATCACACTTATAGAGATGTCATGAAAACACCCACACAAGAATTTGACCCAGTCTCTTCGGCTGAAACTAACTTAAAACGAGAATAATGTATCTTAGAAAGGGATTGCACAGATGAAGCTTATGTACCTGAACCCTTTTCGGAGCATTTGTTTGAGCCATTTGAGTGGACTCAAATTTTAGCAACAATGGATGTGTGTGTAAAGACATCTATGCCTACTCAATTTTGCAATGAGGACGGCTATGACATAATTCTCATACAAATGATCTCAACCTTTCACATTGAAGATAAAGTTCAAGAACCCAAGGACTTAATGAAAGTTCAACAAGTCTTTTCAGACCTCTACTATGATGCAACAGAAGAGTTAGAAGAACATTCAACTACCTCAGATGATTCAGGGTCAGAAAAAGAACATGTGAGAGCTAAACTACTCATGAAAGGAGGGAAGGAAAAGTTTTTTGACTTTTCAAATCAAAAATCGAGAAGACAAAAATGGTATAGAAGAAAAAGAGACACCAAAAACTTGAAATCTAAACCCATGCCATCAGTCTCTAGTAGAACACAGTTTCTGATGCAAATAGATGCACATGATTGTGTCAAAGACAAAATCACTGGTAGATATCCTTTAAAGAAAAATCAAGAAATATCAAAAACATCAAGAAAAACGAGAAAGGAAACTCAAGCAAAACCTAAATACCGGGACAAGGATTTAACCATGACACGAGTTGAACAGAAAAAAGAAGTATCAAGAGTTGAAGAAAGCTCTAAAGGAGATGTGTACCACAGAAATGGAAACCACCGAGGAGGAAGGTAAGGATGTAATGAGTGTTCCATCCCATTACAAGAAATATACTCTCCAAGACCGAAAGATCATAGTCGAACAACCTGTCAGAGAACTAAGAAAACAAGGCGAGTCTTACGAAGGACTTGAAAACGCAAAAAAGATAGATCTAGCCAAACTGGGAGAAGAGCCTCGTCCTACCTACATTGCAAACAACCTGACGAAAGAAGAAGAAGAGCTTTTATTAAGCTTACTAAAATAATACGGAGATATCTTTGCTTGGTCTTATAAGGATCTCAAGGGTGTTGACCTAGAAATCTATCAACATACTATACCTATGAGAGATGATGCAAAACCAACCAGACAGGGGCCATATACTTGTAATGAAACATTTGCAAGGAAGATCAAAGAAGAGATATAAAAGCTCAAGGAAGTTGAATTCATTTATGAAATTGAACACACAAATTGGGTGTCTCCAATTGTTGTAGTACCCAAGAAAAATGGAAAATTAAGAGTGTGTGTCAATCTCAAGAAAGTGAATGCAGCCACCACTAGATACAACTTTTCTCTTCCAATCACTGAGCATGTTTTATAAAAATTTGCAGGAAAAGAAGTTTATAGCTTTTTAGATGGCTTTTCGAGATACAATCAACTTTTGCTTGACCCCAAAGATCATCATAAAACTGCCTTTGCAACTGTATGTGGTATTTTTGCCTATCGGGTTATGCCTTTTGGGTTAACTAATGCTCCTGTCACCTTTCAAAGATTGATGAGCCATGCCTTTAAGGAGTATCTTTGAAATTTCTTGGAAGTATATATGGATGATCTATGTGTACATTCGTCAATCCGGGCTGATCATTTTGAACACCTAAAAAAGGTCTTCCAAAAATGTCCTGAAAAGTGCACATTTAAGGGTCAAAGAAGAAAAAATTCTTGGATATATAGTGTCTAAAAATGGCATAGCTACTGATATGGATAAAAATTCATGTTATTGCTGAATTTCCTAGATCGACAACGATCAAATGGGTTCAAGGTTTCATGGGACATTGTGGATATTACAGACGATTCATCTACATGTACGCTATAATTGCAAAACCCATGTACAACTTGATTACGCTCTTTGAATGGATTGATGCGTGTGCAGAATCCTTCATGAAGCTTAAGCAAGCTCTCACTTCAGCCCCAATATTGAAAGCACCAGATTGGAATAAGATGTTCCACATACATGTGGATGCTTTCAATTTTTCCATTGGGTGTATACTAGCTCAACCAGGAGACATATAAATTGATTTTCCTATTTCTTATGCTAGTAGAAAATTGAATATGGCAGAATTAAACTATACAACCACCGAAAGGGAAGGATTAGGAATGATCTATGCCATAAAAAAGTATAGACATTACCTATTAGCTAGCAAATTTGTGTTCTTTGTGGACCACCAAGCCTTATTGTACTTGGTCAACAAGCCATGCAACACAGGAAGATTAGTGAGATGGTTCATCATTCTTTTGGAATTTGATTTCACTATAGTTGTGAAAAAGGGCACCACTCACCAAATAGCATATCATTTATTAAGGATTATTTCAGGCAAACCACCAAAAGGAGTAGACAATGATCTTCCAGATGCATATTTGTTCTTTGTGGAAATGATACCCCGATGGTCAAAAAATATGGTATCGTTGATGACCATAGCTCAAGTGGATTTGCAAATACCACTTCCTATTACAACCGGATGAATTGAGCAATCGGCTATGTATCAACTACTAGCTAGAAGGTTATACAAAATAAATCAAGATGAAATATTGCTTTTGTGTATTAATCCTGAGGAGAAAACCCAATACCTAAGAAGCACATATTACCATAGTGGGATCGGACTTAACTTTGCGGAAGACCAAACTATGCAACGGATCTTGAGACTTGGAGTATTTTGGCCAACCATGAGAAGAGATGTTACTGATTTGTAGAAAAATGTCCTCAATACCAGAAACAAGCACCCATACCTCATGTGACATTGTTCCAAATATCACTCGTTCCTAAGTGGAGTAACTATTTAGTTGCTTACTTATCAAGCTGAACATATCCTGAGGATATGAGTAAACGTCGCCAAAGAGCAATTGAAACTGAAGCAACGTACTATGCTCTTATTGGAAACCAATTGTATCGAAGAGAAAAGGATCAACATCTATGTATTTGTGCAAATGAAGACGAATATATTCCCATTATAGAACAAGCACATGCTGGATTAGCTGGAGGTCACTTTTCTAGTGAAACCACCGCAAGAGCAGTCTTAATGGCAGGCATATGGTGGCCAACACTTTTTGCAGATGCCAAAGAATATATTTGAAGGTGTGATGCATGTCAAGAGAAAAATGCTAACCCGTGTAGATAGCATGCCTTTAAGACCAATGATGGGGGCTAGAGCTTTTGCAAAATGGGGTATAGACTTTGTTGGGCCAATACAACCACCTGCATATAGAACCCAAGGTCAATATATCATTGTAGCTACAGACTATTTGACTAAGTGGATGGAGGCTAAATTAACCCAAAAGAATGATACTAGAATCACAACCGTATTCTTGTATGAGAATATGTTCACAAGATATGGACTGCCAATAGAAATTGTCAATGATAGGGGAATTCATTTCCTCAATGAGGTAATTGAATATCTGCTTAATGAATTTATGGTCATCCATAACAAATCGGCTCTCTATCACCCATAAGCAAATGAACAAGCTCAGAACATGAATAAAATTCTTAGCTCAGTATTGATTAAAGTGGTTAATGGGCTTATAAAGTTTTGTTCAAGACAACTTTACATGCTACACCCTTTAACCTTGTTTATGATCTTGATGCCATACTGCCAATAGAATTTCTATTGCCGACACTAAGGAGAGCAAAGGATCTTGAGTGGACTGGACATGAATTGTCAGAGAGGCTTGAAGATTTAGAAAAGCTTGATGAGCAAAGGCTAACACATGTAGCTCACATCTATGCACAAAAGCGAAAACAAAATAGTTTTCTGATTCCCATCTAATTACAAAAGTCTTCAAAAAAGGAGACTTAGTTTAAGTATACTCCCTTAAGCAACACATTCCTAAGTTTAAGAAAAAAGGAAACGGACCGTTTATCATTGAAGACATATCTCCAAGTGGAGCAGTTAAGTTGTCCACCCTAGATGGTGAACCAATGGCTAATTGGATTAGTGGATGCCGTTTAAAGAAGTACAATTTTTCACTAACCAATGAATTGCTAGAAAAGATGCATGCAGCAAAGCAGAGAAAGATGAAATGACAGTAGGTCATTGATGAAGCCGAAGAGGAAGCTCCGCTTCGTGTACTCAAAAGAAAAGATGCTCTCAAAAATCAACAAATACCTATTCCCATCAACACCCTGGAACTAGATGAACGACTATGGGAATTACATAAGGATGCAGTGTCAACGGATGATGAATGGTTAGATGGAATGGACCTTCGCATCAAAGTACAACTGAAACATCATAGCACAAATGCATTGGTCGATACAGGAGCTCAAGTAAATGCAATCAATTATTCCATGTACAAGAAAGCAACGGATCAGTCTTTGACATCAGGAATATCAGCTATTAAAGGATGCAACAAGAACCCAACACCGGCACTGGGAGTAGCCAACTTAAATGTGGTAGTACATGGATGTTCATGCCCTCATCAGTTTGTATGCTTACCAGATGAACACATGAATGAAACAATGATTCTTGGAATCTCATGGATGTAGACGTACAAAGCAATACCAGATTTGGATACCAATCAACTCAAGCTATCACCTAAAGGTGGACAACTCATTGTTCCAATTGCACCAAGCAAAGGAGAATGTAAAAGAGATTACCAGCAGAACAAACCATGAAGCAATCAATCTTCTCCATCCTATAGATAAGAAAATGCTACAAGTAGCATGCAAGGAGTCATGCATATCTAGGTACCAAAAACACAACTTAAGGACAAGCCGTTTCAAATTTGGGTACCCAAAACATCATCTATTGTACCAAAGAAGGTTCCAAAGTTAAAAACACAAAGAAGAGCATCTTTGAGCAAGGAACCTAAACTAAGATGGATTTGGAGAAAAAAGGAGCACTTATCTTCTCCACAAATTGTAAAACTGATGACGCAGTGGAGAGTTAAGTCTCAAAACACTCAACCACAAATTTCATTGAAGAAAAACCAAGATACCATTAGCAAGTTAAAGCGTAACAACTGTCATCATTGATACTGACAACTCAGAAAATCAGCGTACCAAAGCATCGTGATGGTACAATAAAGAAAAGAGCACACAAGCTACAAGACTTTCTCTTTAGGAAACAACAATAGAAAACCTCGACCTCAGAAACCCTTGAGTTAATTACTCAAAACCCAACTCTTGCATAGCATGATGATTTGAATTGCATTGATCTTTAAAGCATGATAGAGCCAACCAACGATATGCATAGACACGATTGGTCAACCCATGCACACACTCGTCCCGGAGTACGCCATCTAGGACAGGTGGAAGGGAACTAAATATGTAAGGGTAATGTTTGAAGAGAGAGGAAAAAGTTGGATGTTAACGTGTGATTTTTTGCAAAATTACCTAATAATGCCCTTATAAAATCATCGATTGGGAAAATATAACCGATAATATCGCCCCGATGAGTGTAAATAGTGTATAATATATATCAAAAAATCATCAAAAAATAACCTTTTTTGCTTATTTTCATCATACTTCTTGATATTGGGACATAAAAATGGAGATATCCACCAAAAAGCAATAGGCAGTGTTTCTCAATTGATTTTCTTATTTAGTGATTTTTTATTTTGCTTTTTTAGCGCTTTTTATTATTTTCTTTGATTTTTTCAATAAACAGGTCAAAAATTAATAATAAATAGCAAATGAGCTCAAATGGAGAAACTGAAGATACACTAATGATCAGAAGGACAAGGTGGACAAGCACAAAAAATTCAATCGAATCGACAGATGAAAGCGAGAAGCCGAAACTTGGCGGCCTACTTTCGCAAATTCTTGCAGAATAAGCTAACGGAATCCGATTGAAGAAATTTTTGACTCTAACATAGATTCCATGGCCTAGTAGGACTAACAGGGGAATTTGGAGAAAAATAGTTTGGGAAGTCCGAGTATAGATATCCAAGGTAGCCCAAAATAATCTCATTTCCACTAGTCACTCTTGGAGGAGAGAGCTTTCTACCTTCTTCGCACGCAATTTCCGAAGTCTACAGCCGTCCATTTACATCGCCATCTCACACGAGACATGAGGGGTAAGTTCTAAGCTTATCAATAAACAATCCTATATGTCTGGGTAGCAAGTCTAGGCTCATGAAAAAACCCTAGAAACCCAGCTGTGCATAAAGTCCTACGACACAAAATTGACCATATTGGCTTGTCAGCTCAACCAAATTGGACGAGACTTGAACTATAGCAAGCCCCTATATAAGAGAACACTTTCATATCACCTAATGACCATTTGTATGGGGTCGGAGGGGGGGGGGGTTCCCAAGTAAATAATCTAGGTTTTTGCCATATGCCAGAATTGGATTTTGACTCCACAGGTAGCTTATAGACTGGGTCTTTACACAATGTACTTAGATGGTTTCATGGAAACAGTCAAGGAAAGTTCTTGAACAATAGAAAACAGCTTGAAGGCTACAAAGCGTCAAATTTGATATATGAAGTCAAACTGACTCCAAATGGGCCAAAACTGGATGGGTAGCATCAAGACTATGTAGCGGACAAGTCCATAGCTTCAAAAGTGACTAACCATCTCTACATGCCATCTAGTCACAAAAATTGGTGATTTTAAAGTCGACAAGAGTAAGAAGTGATGCCGACACGACCGAACTTTACCAAATTCATTTTAGGACTTGTTTTAGATGTATTAAATATGTTTAGGTCATCAAATTGTCAATTCTTGCAAAAAAAGTGACTGCTGTAAATAATCGTGGCTATTTACTTTTGTGCTTGTTGTATTTGTGGAAAAAACACACCAAAGTCTTTTCAATACAATTTTGAGCAAACTATCACATTTTTTGATCCAAATCACCCCCTATCTCACACACAGATTTTACATCATGCCTGAACCAAGTTGCAACCAAAAATGTACAATTTGATGAGAAAGTTAATAATCACGATTATTTACTTTTTTACCAAAATGGTTGCAATTTACAATCTTGACCTTATGGGACCAAAGAACATGATGTGCCAAGCCCACTAATCAAGTTTGCGCAAGTTTGGACCTCAAAAACTCAAAATCTCTTTGTATCTACTGTTTTAGAGTCAGAAAGCCTAAATTTGGCACCATTTTCACCCAGTGCACTCAAATGAGCCCACACTTCACTTAGCGTCCCTTAATGCCATATGTTTCAAGCCTATGATGTCAAAAATGCAAAAAGTTGGAAAAAATCCCCAGCTGTAAATAATCGCAATCATTTACTTTTGTTGCATTTTTTGCCTGAATTGTATGATTTTGATCTCTACATGTTTTTATGTATCTATGCATTGCTCCTGTTAGGTGTATACAGTGTCAAAGTTAGGAAATTTTGTGAATTTCACTCTGAAATTCCCGGATTGTGAATTGTTGACAAATGATGTCCATTTTGCGACAAGGCAAAGAAAAGAGTGTCCCAGAAAGAAAATTTGCAAGAGTTGCCACCATAGAGTTAGATCCAAGCTCAATGAAGACAACAAAGGCAACTTACTTGTCTAAAGAACAACTCAAAGAAAACAACACCACAGTTTTCACTGGTTGATTCAAGAGTGAAGAAGAACACCAAGTCAAATTGCAAATGCTACTAAAGGAGGTATATGATGTAGCGGCAAAGCCAGACAACAAGGAAGCCAACAGAAGGCTAGGCCTAAGAGTTTACTACAACCAGGAACCATGCGGCGTGGATTTTCAGAAGGCATATGAATTATTATCCTCAATCAAGGAAGATGGGTCGCCCAAATCACTGATCAACAAGGGTAAAAAGTTGAAGTGGTGATCACTAAAGAAATAGTGGTCGAGGCAGTGAAGCTACCAACATAGGGTATATCTATGCAAGCAAGTGATAGAAAAACAGCAGGTACTTTTACCAAAGATACTCCTGATGCTATGTTTTTTGATCTCATCCAAAGGAAAGTGGAGGAACCATCTCGCCTATACCATCAACATTTCCACTTCCTCTCAAAGAGACCGCCACGGTACACAAATCCAAACCATGTGGGTGCGACTACTTTCACTCAAGTATTGGAGTCGCCAACCAAGCAAGAAATAGATCATGTGTAGTATGTGCTTACAACACTGAAGGGCACAAAGAAAGAGGGAAAGATCACCTATCTGGGCACTCCATAATTGCTAACAAGAATAGCATATCATGCTATTGGAATGGCCGACAATTTTCCGCCAACCCCAAAACAAAACACCTGGATTGTGTCAGCTCAACCTTCTCCGAGGACCACTTGATCAACAACGAGAGTGTAAAAGTCAGATGAGGAATTTGTAGAAAGTTACCATGAACCCTATAGTAGTGAAAGCTTAGATAACAAAGAAATAAGGGCAAGGATTGAAGCAATGAAAAAGAAAGTAGTAGCAGCTCACCAAGAGGAACCTCAAAGGAAGGCCAGATTTGAAAGAGAAAAGCAAACATACAAAAGGAGCCGCCAAGCTGCAGGTGAGGACCTCGAAAGATGGATTCCAAGAGATATAAAGGGACCAAGAACCAAAAACCCTGCAAGGAAAGGACTAGAGGATCCCAAAGATTTCCTTGAGCAGATGTATGTGGAAGTGGAAGCTTTAAAGCTGAAGGAAACTCAAGAATCTCAAAGAAAAGCAACGAAAGAAGCGACTGAACAACAATGACAAGTGGAAAATGCTAAACAAAGTGAGTCACCTCATGACCACGAAGAGATGTCTCCACGACCCTCTTCACCAACTATGGAACAAGAAGACCAACCCATTCCAAGTCCAAGACACTTACCAACAGATAAATCTAAGGAAGATGGCGTAGCAAAGGAAAAAGAGCCTGAACAACAGGCATAAGCAAGTTTTGAACAGCCAAAGGAAACAGAAAAGACTGAAGCTAGACCTTCTACAACAACACAACCAGAATCAACCAAGGCATGCATGAAGCCTCAAGAAGTAGAAGCAGCTGAGGCATCAGCAAAGCCTCAAGGAGGAGAAGTAGAACCACCTCCATGTGCACAAGCAGAAGCTACAACACCAACAAACTAAAACGGCCCAAACCTCTAAACAACCCCAGGTTGAGCCTGAAGATTGGGAAACAAATGATGAAGTTATCATGCAAGTGAATGAATATGCCAAGCAAATGCAGCTGATGACAGATAAGATGCGAACAACAACACTTAGCCGTAGTGCTAAGGCTAAAGAGCTAGAACTAGTCATTGATGCTCTACAAGGAGAGCTAGATGACAGAATGAACATCATTGCAGATCTTCAATGGTAGATTACAGAGTTGAAAAATGAAGCAGCCATACACCAGATTGCAAAGGAGAAGTAGCAAAAAGAGATGGAAGAGCTAGGAGAGCTCCTGACAAAGTTATCCGATGCATGCAAAAGCAAAGATCAACAACTGATAGAAGTAACCAATGAACATTTAACCACCACTCTGTCAGTACAAAAGATCCAAGTGCAGCTTGATGTAGCTAATGCCTCTTTGCAGTACTTCGAGTAGCGGATCAATGATCAAGCATCATCTCTAAGACAGATAAGAGAAAACCCATGCGTAGCCTCAATTAAGGGAACATATGAAGTCTACAAGACTTTAGAAAAGAGGAACAAGGACCTTGAGCTTGAGCTGAAGCTCGAACAAACACAAAGATGAGACCTTGCATTGATGTGGGTCCAAAGAGAAGAGCAATTGCTCAAAGAAATAGAAGAATTGAAGAGAGCCAATCAGCTACTAAGAGAGGGAAAAACATAAACTCCCAATGAAGCAAAAACCTCCGAACAACCAACCATCAAAATACTTTCAGTCTCTTTTGTTGATGTGGAAACAAATGGGCTTGCAAGAGAATCAGATTTTCAAGTACCAATCACGGAAGCAGAGCAAGTGCCAATGGTCCAGCTTTCTAAAGCTAAGGAAGATGCACTAAAAGAACAAATTGTCCAAGAAGCCGATGCTGAATGGAAAGCAACAAAGGATTGGGAGTTGAGAGTTCTCCACTTAGTAATTGTAACTTAGCTCACTCCCAACCAAATCAATGCTCAATGGCATCAACAATCACTACCCTACCCATTGATGAAGGTGGAGTTACTGCAGGTTAAGGAAAGACTGTACAAGGATATGTAGGAAGAAGGGTTAGAGGATATCCACCCCAAGCGGAGAAAGAACTGGTTGAACAAAAACTCCAGATATCTAATTCTGTTCACAAGAGCACCTGCAGCCCTACAGAAGGACCCTACATTCTATCTTGTACCAAGGATAAGGACATGGTGGGCACATGATGCACTGAAGAAGAAGAGGCCAAAATGGCTAAATTACCCACGACTACCAGCTCTAGAGGAGGGACCAACAACATAAGGATACATGGTGAAAACCCTAACGAGTGCCATTATCTTCTTCAAAAGCCTCCCTAACCTCTCATGTGCAATGCTTTGTAAGATTTGCAGAATGCTGCTCACTTGCATTCAAGATTTTCATGAACCTGAGCAAGCATGAGTTCCATGGATGTCTTTTCTCGAAGGCAACAAAGGTCTATGTTATGATTTAGTGGACAGCCTTCAAAAGAAGTCCTCTACGGCTTTTACGCCAGATGCATGTTTCTTCCATCAGCAATATGTTGGCATTTGAAGAGGCATTCTGGTCTCTTCACATAGTGAAGGAAGATATTTGGGCCAGTGATAAGTAACCTTACATCAAGGTTTGTCGGCTATTCAGCCATTGAGCTTAAAAACAGAGTCACCATGCAATTTTTGCAAGTCCTAGACAAAGAAAGACAAATCAGATATGAAAAAGCCCTACATGCGCTTAAAGATTGCCTCGCCAGCCGTCAACCCAAAGACTACTTCACTCCATGAAGCTGTGTCAAGGGACAACACAGTGAAGGAGGGAGGAATGTTAGCAGCAAGCGAACTCGGATAACATTTTTTTGAGCTTTTATTGTAAAAACACTTATTATTATGATGAATCGGGAATGTTGTAACTCCTACTTTCTAGATAAAACAATGTAATTTATGAGCCGGGGCTACAAGCTTCCAGATTGTATCAACCTATCTTTAGTTAGAGCTCCCAGATTATTAGTTTGATCACAAAAACCTTGGCTAAGGTATAAAAGCCAATTTTTGTAAGTATTTTGTAAGTTTTTGGATAATAGAACAGAGTGTGAGCTAATGGTGCTCACTTTTCTCCTTCTCGTGCTTCCTACTCCGTTCCCGATTGTCACATTGCAGTGTCATCTAATGCATTGCAATCGCAGGTAAGAGCTCTATGCATTCATATAAGCATTTTATGGTAATTCGTAGCTTTTGGCGTCTCTGACGTGCGGCCTAATTTCATCATAAGTAGGAATTTAAGCTTAAAAATCATAGAATAAGTATAGGCGGGATATTGGGGCATCATTGCTAAGCATTTAAATGCATTCTGGGTCAAAAATGACTAGGTCAAAAACTCACTACTGTTAATAATCATGATTTTTGCACTTGACCTAAAGTGAGATTTGAGACCATAAGCATGTGTGCTTAGGTCTTATACACATGTCCTATAACGTTGGGATGTCATTTGATGCTGTAATGGTTATGATTTGTTTGCCAATTAGGGACTAGATTTTGATGATTTCTGTCATTTGAGTGTAGCTTGAGTTAGATGCAAGTTGTCTGTTGTTGTCCAAGATATTGACAACCACTTGTAGTCTCTTTGCACTAGTCAAGTGAGCTTCGTCCCATGGATTGACAATTATATTTGTGGTTCTCGCTATGTATGCAATAAAATAGGAGTGAGGTTAGACACCCATCCCCTAGGGATTTATAATTAGGTATATTTACAAAAAAACTTTACTTACATAAAGGGTTTTTTAATTAAGAAAGTGAAAATTTTCATACATAAGGACTAGTTTTTTTACAAAATGCATACATAAGGGGTACATGTAATACTTGAAAATATACATGTAAGGGATTATTTAAATACCTCTTGTTTGCACGTGCTATATGCAATTTTTACATAGTGGATAAGGGGATAATCCCACAGGACCAACAATTATAACCATCAGCTCCAATAAGTATAGCATAAGATAGATTCACCCTTGAGCGAAATGAAATGTAAAAATTGTTAGCAAGGAGACCCAAGACCTAATATGATGCGGGCATCAAAAGACCCCTCCAACCCGGGGTATACAGTGCAAGCCTCATGGTAATCACCCATAAGATAGCCATCAACTCCATCATGCATAAGCCAGATAGTGAGTGTGTATATTAGAAAGGCCACCAAAAAAATGTAGCAGGGTAAAGCAATCACAACCAAGTACTGTGACCAAGTGTGCGTGTGTGCGCGCGAGCGTGTGTGTTATACAAAGGGGCTTCAAAACCACTCCATGAAAGCATAGAGTGGTTTTGAGTGGCTTGGAAGTTAGTCCATGTCAACAAGGAGTGTGTCATGTATGAGAATTCTTAAGCACTATTCTATCCACATTACCTCCAACTATCCAATATTTATTGGGAAGGGGCATGCATGTATAATGCTTTTCTAGAAATGAAATAAATAAGCCATATATTGCTAGATGAGTGTATCATACACACATGCACATGCACACACATACATTTATACATACATTAGATTATACATGGACATTAATGTAAAGGGATATTTATGCACATATGTACATGTGTGTGTGTGAACAAGCACATGTATTTGGAGAAGTTGTTGCAATTGATAGTGATGCTTATCACCATATATTAAAAAAGAGCAAAGGAAACTGCCATTACAATGTCCATTCTTGTAGAGGGAAATTGCAAAAATAAGAACAAAAGAATCTGATAAGAACTTGGATGATTGTGCCTTATTCTCATGGCCATAGCCTCAGTCGGCCCCAATGAGTGCATAGCTTCTTACCCACACTGAGGAGCACATTAATTGCTCCCAATTGATGGAAGAGAAGCGGTTTTTGGATGTGGAAGTCATGGCGGTGTCAGGCATTTTTTTCCGGATAAGCATGAAGTCACTAAGTCATGCCAAAAAGCTTGCCCACTAGCCTCATGTATATATGTGTACATAGCCCTGCAAGTTTTGGAAGTGGCTTTGTAAAAAATCATGTACAAAGGTGTGATTTGCCTGTTAAGTATGGAGCCTGATTTACCCTTGTAATTTTCTGTGGTAAAAGCGCACATTTGTAAGGCCCCCATTATGAGGAGAAGCCATCGTGCGTGAAGGAAAATCACTCACCGAAAACCAAAATTTTCACGGACAAGAATCAGGGGCAACTTTAAAGGCCTCGGGGCCCCCGAGACTTCTTTTTCGCCGGAATATTATGGCCGGACGGCGGCCGGAAAGTGGTCGGAAAACAACCGGTCGGTTGGCCGGTGGCCGGTAGTCAATGGCCGGTGGCCGGTGGTCGGAAGTCAATGGCCGGTGGCCAGTGGCCGAATTCAATGGCCGGTGGCCGAATTCAAAAGCGAACTTGTCTTCTCAAGGGCGTCCACACATGGGCGGATTGGAGGGTCCGATTTGGACTTATTCGCACAAGGGCGGCTACACATGGCTGTCTCTCATAAGAGAGGGCAGCCCTTTTGGCCTATAAAAGGAGGCCATTTCTACACACATTTCAGAGTGTGAAGTTGATGCAACAAGGTGAGTGTGAGGTGGTGAGAGTGAAGCAAGGCGGGAGCTCCATTAAGGGTATAATCCCTTTGTAAACTACTTCTTGTTTTGAAGTACTAAAGCCATTGAGTGGCTGATTTTCCGTGGACGTAGCCCACATTGGGTGAACCACGTATATCGTGTGTACTCTCTTTCTCTCTCTCTCTATACTCTATAATCTCATGTATGTAAATCTGTCTCTCTCCATTAAGTAATCTACTCAATTATCTATTTAGCTACGTCTTATTTCCTAACAACTGGTATCAGAGCAAGGTTTGCTCGTAGCTAAATTATCTCAAGGAAAGAATTCCTTGAATTGAGTGGGAGTTATGGCGGAGGAAGGGAAGCTCAAGATTGAGAAGTTCAACGGCAAAAACTACCAACATTGGAAGATGCAGATTGAAGACTATCTCTACCAGAAGGACCTCTATTTTCCACTAGGCGGTCTTGCGAAGAAGCCCGCAACAATGGCAGATGAAGCATGGATTGTCCTTGATCGAAAGGCACTGGGAACAATCCGGTTAAGCTTGGCGTCAACGGTGGCCTTCAATGTTTCAGAGATGAAGACCATGGAGGACTTGATGAAGTCACTTGACGACTTGTACGAGAAACCATCGGCATCCAATAAGGTATTTCTTATGAAGCGCTTGTTCAATCTAAAGATGGCAGAGAATGGTTCAGTTGCAGAACACCTAAATGACTTTAACACAAACATAAGTCAACTTCGATAAGTGAAAATCAATTTCGATGACGAAGTGCGAGATCTCCTTATACTATCATCTCTACCGGATAGTTGGGACAGCCTTGTGATGGCTGTAAGTAATTCTATCTCTGGCACAAATACTCTTAAGTTTGATGATGTTGTGGGTGTTCTCCTAAGCGAGGAAATGCGAAGGAGAAGCACAGGAGAATCATCAAGTGCTGCACTATCAGTGGAAACAAGAGGAAGGCTTAAGGAGAGGTTCAAAAACCAAAAGGGTCGTGATCGCTCAAGGTGGAGCAAGTCACGCACAAAGTCAGTTCTTGAATGTTGGAACTGCGGCAAGAAGGGCCACGTCAAGAAGGATTGCTGGTCCAAGAAGAAGAAGGAGACAGAGTCTCAAGACAACAAGCCAACATCGGAGGCCAATGTGGCAGGTAAAGTAGAGCAAGATGCTCTAATTCTCTCATTAGACAATGTGTCTAATTCCTGGATAGTAGATTCCAGGGCTTCATTCCATGCGACACCACACAAGCAACATTTCCAAGACTACACCAAAGGCAATTTTGGGTATGTATACTTGGGAGATGATGAAGCTTGTGAGATTGTCGGCAAAGGTACAATTTTTGTCAAAACTGCTAACGGAAATGAATGGAAGCTTAAAGATGTTAGGCATGTTCCTTCTCTTGGCAAAAATTTGATCTCTACAGGACAATTGGACGATGAAGGTCACAACATTGCATTTGGAAACAAACGGTGGAAGAACTCAAAGGGATCTTTGGTGGTTGCCAAGGGTGAAAAAGTCGGTACACTTTACTTGTGTACTGTTAGCACGCAACCTTCAGCTTGTGCAGCAACTACAGAAGTTGACAGTGCGGTGTGGCACTACCGACTTGGGCATATGAGTGCCAAAGGAATGCAAATCCTTCAAACAAAGAAGCTTCTACCAGGTTTGAAATAAGTGGACTTAGAGTTCTGTGAAGATTGTGTTTATGGTAAACAAAAGAGGGTAAAATTTCAAAAATCAGGAAATGAAAGAAAAAATAAAAAACTTGAGTTGGTTCATTCTGATGTTTGGGGTCCTGCAAGTACACCATCACTTGGTGGCTCATTGTACTATGTAACATTCATAGACGATGCGACTAGAAAAACATGGGTTTATGTCATGAAGAATAAATCCGATGTATTTTCCATATTTCAAAGGTGGAAAGCCTTTGTGGAGAATGAAACAGGTACCAAGGTTAAATGCCTCAGATCTGACAATGGAGGCGAATATTGCAGCCAAGCTTTTGAAAGCTTTTGTGCTAGCAATGGCATTCGGAGGCAAAGGACAACCCCAAGGACACCTCAACAAAATGGGATTTCGGAAAGGATGAACAGGACAATCATGGAACGAGCACGAAGCATGCGGCTACATGTAGGCCTACCGCTTGAGCTTTGGGCGGAAGCTGTAAGTACGTCTGTGTACTTAATCAATCGGTCACCCTCAACGGCATTGGATGGGGGAGTTCCAGAAGAGGCATGGACAGGTAAACCGGTGAATTATGCATTTCTCAAAGTGTTTGGGTGTGAGGCTTTCATGCACATAGATAGAAGCCTAAGATCAAAGTTAGATGCAAAGTCCAAAAAGTGTTTCTTCATTGGCTATGGAGAAGGAGACTTTGGGTATCGCCTATGGAATCCTGAAGATGGTAAAATCTTAAGGAGTAGGGATGTAATTTTTAACGAACAAAATATGTACAAAGATTACTTGGAAAGAAAACAAACAAAAGAAACAGGTGATGAGTACATGGAGCTTGAGGACGGTGAAGACTCAAGGACTGCAAACGGTGACAATGTGCAACAATGTCAACCAAATGAGGAGCCTCAACCTATTCCCCGAAGATCTACAAGAGCAAGTAGACCTCCAGAAAGGTTTGTTCCTTCCTTCAACCATCTCTTGATCTCAGATTCTGGAGAGCCGGAATCATACGAAGAAGCTATGCAACATGAATCCAAAGAAGAATGGACGAAGAGCATGCAAGTGGAGATGGACTCACTACATCGCAACCAAACATGGGAATTGGTTGAGTTTCCTAAAGGTAAGCGGGCACTTCAAAACAAATGGGTGTACAAGGTGAAGGAAGAAGAAGGTGGGAAGAAAAGGTACAAGTCTAGGCTTGTGGTAAAAGGTTTTTCTCAAAAGAAAGGTATTGACTTCAATGAAATATTTTCTCCTGTTGTAAAAATGAACTCAATTAGGCTTGTCTTAAGCCTTGTGGCTGCTCATGATCTAAATCTCGAGCAAATGGATGTAAATACGGCATTCCCTCATGGTGACTTAGAGGAGGAAATCTACATGCTTCAACCAAAGGGGTATGAAGTAAAAGGTAAGGAGAAAATGGTTTGCAGATTAAAGAAGAGCTTGTATGGTTTAAAGCAAGCATCAAGACAATGGTACTTGAAGTTTGATCGATGGATGTTGGATCATGGATTCACAAGATGCAACTCGGATCACTGCGTCTACACGAAGAATTTGGGAGATGGGAAATTCATCATCCTAATGTTGTATGTTGATTGCAAGTGCTAACATGCAGGACATCAAAGACCTAAAAGAGGAGCTGTCCAAATCTTTTTCAATGAAAGATTTAGGTGCTGCAAAGAGGATACTTGGTATGAAAATATCAAGGGACAGGACGAAGAAGACAATAAAGCTATCTCAAGAAGATTACATCAAGAAGGTACTAGAAAGGTTTGCAATGCAAAATGCAAAACCAGTTTCTACACCTTTGGCTGGTCATTTTCAACTAACGAAGGATATGTGTCCAAAGACACAAGAGGAGATAGCCTATATGTCTAAAGTTCCATATGGTGCAGCGGTAGGTTCTCTAATGTATGCTATGGTCTGGACAAGGCCAGACATTGCACATGCAGTGGGAGTTGTGAGTAGGTTCATGGACAACCCAGGTACAGAGCATTGGCAAGCTGTGAAGTGGATACTTAGGTATCTAAAAGGGACAACAACAAATGCTTTGTATTTTGGAGGAACTGATATTTTTCTAGAAGGGTATGCTGATGCAGATATGGCAGGTGACAAAGATACTCAAAGGAGCACTACTGGCTATGTGTTCACGGTTGGAGGCACAACAGTAAGCTGGGCTTCAAAGCTGCAGAAAGTGGTTTCACTTTCTACCACGGAAGCAGAGTATGTAGCTATGACGGAGGCAAGCAAAGAAATTATGTGGCTTCACAGATTCTTAGAAGAGCTTGGATTCAAACAAGACAATTGTGTGTTGTACAGTGATAGCCAAAGCGCTATCCATCTTGCAAAGAACTCAGCCTTTCATTCAAGGACAAAGCACATTGAGGTGAGATATCAGTTCATACGCACTCTTTTGGAAGAGGGACAACTAAAGCTAGGAAAGGTGCATACAAGTGAAAATCCTGCAGACATGTTTACAAAGGTGGTCAACAAGGAGAAGTTGAGCTTTTGCTCATCTTCAATCGGCATTCAAGGATAAGAAGCCAGAATGGAAAGCAGTCACAGGTTTGGTTTGGAGATCAGTCTCCAAGTGGGAGATTGTTAAGTATGGAGCCTGATTTATCCTTGTAATTTTCTGTGGTAAAAGCGCACATTTGTAAGGCCCCCATTATGAGGAGAAGCCATTGTGCGTGAAGGAAAATCACTCACCGAAAACCAAAATTTTCACGGACAAGAATCAGGGGCAACTTTAAAGGCCTCGGGGGCCCCGAGACTTTTTTTCGCCGGAATATTATGGCCGGACGGCGGCCGGAAAGTGGTCGGAAAACAACCGGTCGGTTGGCCGGTGGCCGGTAGTCAATGGCCGGTGGCCGGTGGTCGGAAGTCAATGGCCGGTGGCCGGTGGCCGAATTCAATGGCCGGTGGCCGAATTCAAAAGCGGACTTGTCTTCTCAAGGGCGTCCACACATGGGCGGATTGGAGGGTCCGATTTGGACTTATTCGCACAAGGGCGGCTACACATGGCTGTCTCTCATAAGAGAGGGCAGCCCTTTTGGCCTATAAAAGGAGGCCATTTCTACACACATTTCAGAGTGTGAAGTTGATGCAACAAGGTGAGTGTGAGGTGGTGAGAGTGAAGCAAGGCGGGAGCTCCATTAAGGGTATAATCCCTTTGTAAACTACTTTTTGTTTTGAAGTACTAAAGCCATTGAGTGGCTGATTTTCCGTGGACGTAGCCCACATTGGGTGAACCACGTATATCGTGTGTACTCTCTCTCTCTCTCTCTCTCTCTCTCTGTACTCTATAATCTCATGTATGTAAATCTGTCTCTCTCCATTAAGTAATCTACTCAATTATCTATTTAGCTACGTCTTATTTCCTAACATTGCCAAGATTAAATGCTGATGTTTTGGATTGTTCGAGACTCCAAAATATGTTTTTTTATATGTATTTTCACCCGTGCTTTATAGCTTGTGAATCGGACTTGTATATCATGAGTTATGAGCATCTGAACCGGAAGGTCTCAACTTAGAAGGTGATTGCAGGTGCATGCAAGAAGGGCAACTAGGCCAACTTGGGGGTCTAAGATTAGAAATGCTGAAGTTTTATATTTTTGGAGATAGCTGAGGTGATGGGCTTCGAGCCGTGTGTTATGGTGCATCATTCGGTAACTAGAGCAGCAAGGTATGCCTCGGGAAAAATTGTCCGAGAAGTCCTCTCATGATTTGGGAGAAGCTGGGAATTGTTGAGGAGGTGGGAGGATGGTACTAAGTGGCAATGGAGTAATCCCACATGGGGGGAGCAAGTGGAAATTGAAGGGTATAAGGGGGGGAGTGGGTACCCCTTAAGGGTGTATCAAAGGAGCTAATGGAGCTTCCTTGCCTTGCTTTTGAGGGCTCGTGGACTTTGGGGAGGAAAGGGTGCCCATTTTGAGTTTCCACTGCCTGGACAGGCACCTGGCCACTTTTTCGGTCCTCGGACACTTGCCCCCACCCCATTCCTTGGTCTAATGGTCACCGACAGCTCATTTTTGACCCAAAAAAGGCCAAAATTGGACCCAATAAAAAGATGCCCAAGGAGAGAACAATGTCGGCTAAGAGGAGAGAGAAAATCCCTTGGGATAAGAGCCAAAAAAATCCCCTTTTAATAGCTTCAATTCCCTGCACACCCTTTTTTCGAACAGAGACTAGCTTTTTTAGAGCTTTTGAGAGAGACCCCATCTTCGAAAGCTTGTAACTCTCTCGTCTGTTGTCGAAATCAAGCATATGGATACTCTACGGAGGTCTACATGACACAAGATTCATCTTTATGGTCTTGGTTTTCATCAATTTTAATCATGGTTCAGGTTAGGACTGTTTCCCGCCCGACTTTACAAGTGTTTGACATAGGTGTTTTCCCCAGCTTTATGGTGTTTCCTTCCAACGGTGTGGTGTGTGCAAGACTATAGAGGTTCTTGTTTTCCTTCTTGTTTGCACGCTGACATTGGCAAGAAGCTATGGACCAATTTTCACAGGCAAGGAGAGTCCCGACGAGTGGATGCCGGATTTCGAGCTATATATGCTATCACTGCGTATGCCGAATGAGGATAGAAAATGTAGACATTTCCTTTGGTGATGCGTGGAAAAGCTAAAGTTTGGTATGAAGCTCTAGAAGGAAAACCGAGGCAAGCATAGACAGCTCTACGGGTGATGTTTCTTTTCGATTTTCACAAAGAGGCATTCCTAGTCGAGATGGACGCAAAGCTAAAGGCGCTTAGACAAGATGTAAGTGAAGACTAAAGTTTTTTGGGTCATTTTGAAGAGAGTTGGGAAGAATTAGCGGCAGCCATGAAATTGGCTAATGGGGATTGCTTTAAGTTGGATAAGTTCATGGTCTATCTGCATCCTAAATTATGAGAGAAGGTCGATTTTGGAATCTCAAAAAATTACAATGTTGCAGTAGCAATTGCACGGTCAAAGATAAGAAAGATAAAGAAGAAGATAGAGCAAGGCATGTCGGGCTATGAGACGATGTCCCCCTTCAATCACCGAGTCCAAGGGAGGGTATTCACGAGGAGAATCATGGAAATCAAGGTGTAGCCGTTGTGCCACAGAATTGGGTACACAAAATGCAAGATTTTTCTAAGCAAATGCAAGAATTGCGGCTAAGCATGATGGATAGAGACAACCAAGAAGAGAAAGGGGCAAGGCAAGGCCACTGCTAGGTAGGTGCTACAAGTGTGGGGAAGAGGGGCATTATGCGCCCAATTCTCCTCAACCTCCAAGAGAGAGAGGGGGTATATACCCGCTGTTTGGTAGATGCCGAGGTCAAGGGAAATTTAATGGTCCAAGGGAGCAGGTAGTGGGAGAATCCTGTGCAGCCAGCTCTACCAATGGAGGTAAAGTCCCAAGGGTGAATATTATAGGGGTGGATAAGTAGGATGTGGAAGTTTTGGCCAACAAGAGGGCAAGAGCGGAGGGCTGAAAGCATGCAATGGTGGTACAAAAATGACTATCCTTGACACAACATGGGCTTGGTGATTCATTTGTGTATAAATTGGACCTTTTAATTGGAAATGGAGAGGGGCCATATATTTCTTTGTTTTTAGACGTTTCACTATTTGGAGGGGCCACTCCAAGAGAGGAGGTGGGGGGAGAGGGTTGGACCCACATTATGGTTATTGGCTTTCACGACACCACCTCTCTATCTCTCTCTCTCTCTCTCTCTCTCTCTCTCTCTCTCTCTCTCTCTCTCTCCCTTGACACACGGTTGTGTTGCTCCTGTGCACCTTTTGTGCTCCATAGCCAACGAACTTGGGTTGCTCTCTCGTTATCTCTCTCTCTCTCTCTCTCTCTCTCTCTCTCTCTCTCTCTCTTCACCAGCAAGCTGAGCCCTGGTTGACGAGCCGTTGCATCTCTTCTCTCTCTCTCTCTCTCTCTCTCTCTCTCTCTCTGCACCAGAAAGATGCACACAAAACCCTGGTTTTAATTGATTTTTATTTACCACTGCTGCATCTCTCTCTCTCTCTCTCTCTCTCTCTCTCTGTGTGTGTGTGTGTGTGTGTCTTTCTCCTTGTCAATGGACAATACTACAAGAGTTTACCACTCCGGTGACTCACAACTACTATCTTTCGATGAGCTGGATGAGGAGGAATCACACATGGATGAACAGATACAAAACCATCCCATTGTCAGTTCCATTGAGACATGTGTCACTAATCAAGCTTTTCTTTGTGATTATTGGGCTGCAAAGAAATGCGAACAAAGAAGGAAAGAACGACATCCTTCTTTTGCACGTGGATTACTGAAAGCCAGATCAAGGAAGAACATTTGTGCAGCAGTGGCACGATGTTGGCACAAGCAAACACTCGGGCTGTCAAGGAATGAACAATGTTGAAGACACAATTCTATCGAGTGTGCGCAACACTTTGGCTCAAATTAAGGTCCTGCACTGATATTTTTGTTAAGAGAACCTCTCAGATGATGATCTTGAACAATAGTACAGGTGTAGCCTCAGTAATCCAATCCAAAATTGCTAGTGTCCTGGGTGTCCATCGAAGCAATATAGCTACTGCAACTTCAAGGCTGGAGAATAAAGATGAGGATGAAGTGTTGCCATTGAGTGCTTGTGAGAGACAATTGCCACAAGGAACCATTATCACTAATGAAACAAGAGATTTGGTGTATGACTTTTGGACATCAAAAACCAGAGTTTCACCTAACAAGAAGGACATATTTAAGAAAAGAATTGGAAGGAAAAATGTTGTCAAACATCCTGTGCATCTACTCGATGACTCTCAGGTACCAACAAATCTTAGCAATTGTAATTTATTTGGTAAAGACAACACCAATTTTGGTGGTCTGCTATATGGCAATGGTGGTATACAGTACCTTACAAAGGTTGTATACAAAACCACTGCATTCCTGAGTGGTTCCAGAGCTATCCTTTATAGAACCAAAGCCCTTATGCAATACCAAATTTGGTAGTGTGCTATATGGTAGTGGTGGTATATACAGTACCTTACAAAGGTTATATACAGTACCAATGCACTCCTATGTAGTTCCAAAGCTATCTTGTAAAGAACCAAAGCCCCTGTGCAATACCAAATTTGGTAGTCTACTGCATACTAGTCATTTTAAAGCCTATCTGTACAGTACCAAAGCCTCTGTATAGTACCGTTTCCGTCCCTACAGGCACCAAAGCCTCAATCTTTAGTACCAAAGCCTCACTCTATTTTACCAAAGCCTACTTGTGTAGTACCAAAGTCTTTGTGTAGTACCAAAACTATTCCATGTATAGTACCAAAACATTCTTGTTTATCACCAAAGCATTTGCAAGGTTTCCATATGGGTACTCTTCTGCAAACAATTCTAAAATGAGTCAAAAGCAGACAGATAGTACAATTTTTGATTGCTTACAACCAATTTGGGTTCTACAATACTATCTTTGGTACTATTTACAACCAATTTTGGTTCTACAATACAATATTTGGTACTGTTTACATCCAATTTTGGTTCTACATTACTAAAATTGGTACTATTTACATCCAATTTTGGTTCTACAATAATATCTTTGGTACTGTTTACATTCAATTTTGGTTCTACAGTACACTCTTTGGTACTTGTTACATCCAATTTTGGGTCTACAGTACAATATTTGGTAGTGTGTACATCCAATTTTGATACATTACTATCTTTGGTACTGTTTACAACCAATTTTGGTTTTACAATACAATCTTTGGTGGTGTGTACATCCAATTTTGGTACATTACTCTTTGGTACTGTTTACAACCAATTTTGGTTCTACAATACAATCTTTGGTACTCTTTACATCCAATTTTGGTTCTATAGTAATATCTTTGGTACTGTTTACAACCTATTTTGGTTCTACAGTACAAGCTTTGGTAGTATGCACATCCAATTTTGGTACATTACTATCTTTGGTAATGTTTAAAATCAATTTTGGTTCTTCAGTACAATCTTTGGTACTTCTTACATCCAATTTTGGTTCAACAATACATTCTTTGGTACTGTATACAACCAAATTTGGTACTACTACACATTAGTGGCATTTTACCATTTGCATGAAGTTGGAATTTTTATAATTCTTATTGTATTGGTTCTAGAGGTAGAGCTATACCAAAGATTCAAGAGGACTCACCCTACATGGTCGTGTCTCTTAGATGCTTTGAGGCATTTAAGCCGTACTTTGTTCGCAAGTTGAAAGAGCGGTATACCTGCTGCTGTGTATCCCATGTGCAGATACTCTATTTCTAAGAGGCTTTTAATCAGATGCGGCCAAACAAGTTTGGGCATCATGGTAAAGGTCACCTTTGCACTTGCTCCGTGTGTTGTAGAAGTGATGATATAGGAGAGTGTTTTGCAAACCAGGTAGTATGTCAGCACATCACTAGTATGTGGGAATTCATCATGTGCCCAAAGCCAAGAGATAGTGAATACCATGCCAATTAAGAAATGCTTGATGGGAGACTGCTCCCAATGTGGTGTACGGAAGTTGACATTTTGTCTAGATGAGATAGCAGAGGATAGCAGGGAAATGTCTGTGAAGGTCTTCATGGATGTTGGAACATGACAACTTGATGCAGGTGGGAGTGAGAAGAAGAGAAAGGACTTGATTGAGCGACGGATGAAAAGTGCTTCTTTTCTTAGCCTATTTTTAGCCCACCTCATAGGCTTCATCAAGCACAACTTTGTCTTTCGTTGGCAAGCCCAACAATTCAAGGATTGTTTGCTCAAGTTTCCTAGCAATGTCATTGTGTCAGTTATTGACTTTGCAGAGAATTATTTTTTTTAAAATTCAGAATGAGATTCAGTCAATGCATTAGTGGTCTACCCAAGTCACAATACTTATGCACATCACTTATGTGTAAATACAGCAGGTGGTGTTCAAAAGATGCTGCACTTTTACATATCCGATGACAAGCAACATGATACATTGTTTGTACAACATTGTCTCTTGCCTCATGACAGGTGGCTGAAACAGCAAGGACATTGTTTGCAGCACCATTGGGTGTGGTCAAATGGTGCGGCTTCACAATTCAGAGCACGTAGGCCTTACTATTTTGTGGCCAGGTACTATCAGATGACAGGCTTGCACATGATGCATAAGTTCTTAGCATTTGGGCATGGAAAAGGAGAGCATGATGGGATAGGTGTAGTCATCAAGAGAACCTTGACACATGAGGAATTGAAACCAGATGGCTGGCCTATGAAGTGTGAGGCTGATGTGGTGAACTTTTTGAACGCAACATTTTAGCCAAGAGATCAGTCTCACAGGTGTACTACACAGAGAGTCTTTTGGCTTATTGGCGTGGATGATGTGCAATGCAATCTCCAATGGGACTGTGAGCACATTGTGGGCTCCCACTCATTTCATTGTGCTAATGGGTATTCAAAGGACAACCCGTGCGCTGTGCGCTTTCGAACCCTTTCATGCTTCTGTGATCCATGTACGAGTGGTCTATGGAGAAGATGCAAAAATAGACTACACATAGAAGAATGGAAATATGTTTCCATCAAACCACTACTAGAGTCTATAAATACAGGAAGGTACGATGAAGAGGATGATGAGGAGGATGACAAATATTCAGATTTTGTGCCGATGAGTCAAGTTTCTTTTCTGCCATTGTATGAAGTAAGCCCTAAAATGTTATGTGAAATGCTGTCCATTGGGGATAACTTTGTAGTCAAAGCAGCCAAGACTAAAAAGGACTTCTACCTTATCAAATGCACGAAGGAGTTGTACCAGATAGTGAGGTCACAAAAGGATATGTGTCATAACAAGATTGTTAGAGGCGAGAAGGTTGTTGAGGGTTTCTACTATGGCCAAGTCGAAGGAAAAGTTGTTACATATAGCTTACTGGATGAGACACTTGTAGTCATGATCTACTCACATCTTGTAAGGGCCATATGTTTCCCGATGGAGCCTATTGTTGGAGTCCCTAATCAGTTCAAGTTATCTCCTAAAGTATATGCGAACATATACAATAGCATTCCATATGATGATGATGATGATAATAGTGATGATGGTGCATCCATGATACTTGAAGTTACACAATGCTAAAACCCCTAAGTGGGCAAGTCTATGCTTTTCCTGTTGGTCAGAATATATCTTTTTGTCCTAATGGTTACTGTTGTTCTTTCTATCATTCACTTCCAAAATACAAGTATGCACAACAGGGTGTCCAATTACTGATTGTCTCTTAAGACTTGCCCCTAACTAGAACTACAATTATACTACCAGTACCAAAATAATGACAAGAAGTACCAAAATTTGGTACATTAGCAAACTTTGCATAATCACAAGACCATGGATCCAAGATGCAACCCTAGGCTACCAAATACAAGTATGCACAACAGGGTCTCCAATTACTCACTGTCTCTTAAAACTTTCCCTTCACTCTGCTACCATGTGAAAAATAGGGAAGTGAAGGGATCTTTGTGCCATATGTGAGAATGACAAGTATATAGCTGAAATGTATGAGAGAGAAAATGATATACTGAAAGGAATATATTTATTAATGATGAAGAAACCTTGGCATACAATGTTGGTACTACAGACTACCAAACTGGGTACTGTAGACTACCAAACTAGGTACTGTAACACAATCTTAACAATACCCATAACAGAGAGAAAATAGTACCAAACAAAAAATTTGGTACTTTGGAAGTACCAAAAGTTGGTACTGTGAGTACTAGTACCAAAGCAGGTATTGTGTAACACCTAGATACACAATACTGGTACTTACTAATACCATTGTATTAACACCAATGTCATGGATCTTAACAAAATTTGCTTTTAGACTAGAAACTACTAGACAAGACAGAAAAAAGACAGTACACTTCAAGTACCAAACAGACAATTTGGTACTTTGGAAGTACCAAAAGTTGGTACTGTGAGTACCAAATCAGGTGTACTATGTAACACCCAAATACACACAGTACTGGTACTTACTGATACCATTGTACTAACACCAATGTCAGGGATCTTAAAAAAGATGCTTTTAGACTAGAAACTACTAGACAAAACAAAAAAAAAGACTGTACAATTCAAGCTCCAAGACAGTGTACAAAAATAGTGGGTTTCCATTATATATGTGCACAACACGATACAAATTTGGTTCAAGTACTGAAGTTCAAGAATATCCATTACATTTTATGTGATATGATACACAAGTTCACCATGTGCAACACGAATCTCCTAGGCCAAGGGGATCTAATCTATAAGAGTACCCCTCCATTTGTATGAAGTAATCAGCAACGTATGGAGAGACATCATCTTGTGTGTCAAAAATTGGGTTTTTGCGAGTGTATGCTGTTGGGTACCGATCGTATATCCATCCTTGCAGCAGGGCAAAATATGGTCCAGTAGGTAAAAAGGGTAATCTTTTTCAAACACCAGAGGTTCATATGATCTAATGGCAAGACAATTCTCATAGTCATTTTTTAGCGACTTGTATCTACAGTCATCCACCAGTATTGTGTTGCTAGCATCAAAATGGGGGTGCCTTGCCCACAATGTCTGTAGGTTCTTCAAAAAAACAAGCTTGTTGGCCACAACGTCAAGCACGTGCGGCACCTCCACCATACTCTGTCGCCAGGTCTCATAGTCTTCTTATGATAGTATACCTGCCATGCCATAAAGGCGATTAGAAGTCTGAGTAGCTTAACATCTAAAGTACTCAAGGCATTGTTACCTGCAAAATACTTCTGCCTCACATGCTAGGGGAAGCAGCGTTCAACATATCTATCAATTTTTTCCTTCTACAACAGGACCACACAATTATCTTGGCTTTCTTGTTAAGAGTTCGTATGAACTCATCAGCATCTTGCCTTACACAACAAACCAGTGAGCTATTGACATGGACGATCCGTGGTTGGAGCTCATCCGCCAAAACCCAAAGGCCTTATGGCAGCTCTGTGTAGCTTGTCAATAAGACCCCATTAAGGTCAAGCACAATCAGCCGGCCAGGTTTAGCAGCCAGATCAACCACAAGTGTTGTGTTTGGTTGTGTCTCATCTTGCCACCAAGATCTTACTACAATACCCAATAGTCCAAATGAGTGGGGGAAAATATACAATGCAAACATTATATAAAAAATAGAGCACCACTATGACACAAGAAGTACAAAATTTGATATTGTTTGGTACAAAATTTGATACTGTATTGTACCAAAGTTGATACTATACAGTACCAAAGTTGGTAGTATATAGTACCAAATTGGGTACTATACAATACCAAATTGGGTACTATACAGTATCATATTGTGGGACAATATTGCACAGTAGAAGTGTAACATTGGAAAAATGCATTGTACAAAACTGCAGTGTAACATTGGAAAACTGCATTGTACTATACAGTACCAAATTTTGTACTGTATTGCAATGTAGAAGTGTAACATTGGAAAACTGCATTGTACCATAGTGAGCAGTAACATTGGAAAACTGTATTGTACCATAGTGTACTGTTACATTGGAACAGAACTGATGAAAGACAAAGGCCAAAAGTTGATTGTATTGGTAGAATGAAAAGCACATTGTGCAAAATACATAAGCATATGAGAAGGGCTACAACTTGCATGCACGAGAAAACTGGTCACGGGCACGGTTGTGCTTCTTTCTTTGCAGACTAAAAAGCTCCACTAGGGTCACCAAATCAGTGGAATCACCTAACATCTTTTGCACAACATCTTCAGCTTTAAGATCCGCACTCCCGTCACTACTGTCCACTTTTGCATCCTCCACTGCCACTTCCTTCTTGGCATCCTCGGGCCCATCCCCTTTATGATCACATTGCTTGCCTTTTCCTTTTTTGCCTCTTTTCCCTTCTTGGCCTCCCCGTCATCCCCTTTCTTGGCATCCTCTGCACATTTGTCATCCCTTGCTTCCACCCTCCTCTTGGCCTCCCCCTCAACCCCCTTCTTGTCCTCCTCTCCCATAGTGGCCTCTTCCCGTGCACCTTCCCTTTGCATGTTCTCGTCATCGCTAGTGACTTGACCTTGGCAGCAACATCTGATCCATCCAGATCCACTATGTGAGGCACTTTACCTCCAACATTGTCTTTATTCCTTTTAGCATCTTTGTCCTCACAGTCACTCTTTTCTTCACTGTCCCGCATGGTATCACAATGCTATCTATTCTCAGTCCCTTTCCCTTCCACACCACCATGCTTTAAATCCCGGAGAACATCCCTTATCTGTGCAGTATCCTCATCCTCCTCCCATGCATGACTTGCAACAGATTTTGTGGCATTTGGTCCATCCTTGAATGCCTATCCATTTTTCCCACCGGGCCCAGCTACTGCATCATCCTCTTCCTCTGCAAAAATAGAGAAAGATAGCACATACTTACAAACAACCTCACATTCAGTGCAGGTAAGCATATGATTTGCAGAACACACACATACTTAATCTTCACACCCAAGACTTTGGCACCTCGGGGATCACCATGTTACAACCAGGTTTGGCACAATGATCCCTGCTTAGTAGCAAAGAACTAAAGCAAAGGGGGTGATACTAATGTTGGCACTCAAGCATAAAGGTTCCTACAACTTCTGCAGACTCCAAGATCTCACCACATGCAACACACATTCCTAACACAAGGATCATCTCCCCCGAATCAACAACCTGGGGCCTAGGATATAACATAAATCTCTTCCCGCGTTGAACATCAGCAATCATCTGCTTCACAAATAGGACATGGCCTTGTTCTTCCTTCCATGTTGCCTCCAGCACATCATACTTAGCCTGTTGTCAACCAATAGCTATACAAACAGTCCCAAATTAGAACCCAAAAGCTAGCAGACAGTACCAAAGGCACAATTAGTACCAAAATGTAGTAGACAATACCAAGGCCATCATACTACCAATTAGTACCAAACAGTAGCAGACAATACCAAGGCCATCATACTACCAATTAGTACCAAGAACTAGCACACAGTACCAAAGCCATCATACTACTAATTAGTACCAGAACCTAGCAGACAGTACCAAAGCCATCATACTACCAATTAGTATCAAAAACTAGCAGGTCATCAATGCAAGAAGACAACCAAAAACTACCAAAATTAGTACCAAATCATAATCAAGAGCTACCAATTAGTACCAAATCATAACCATGAGCTACCAATTAGTACCAAATCATAACTATGAGCTACCAACTAGTACCACAAATCATAACCAGGAGCTACCAATTAGTACCAAATCATAACCATGAGCTACCAATTAGTACCAAAAATCCTAACAGCCACCAAAAAAGCATTGTAAGAATCTACCCTAAAACCCTAAAAGTACCAATACATTCAAATAGTGTTGCTACAAAAGAACCATAAACTACCAAAGGGAGTGCCAGAATAGTACCAAATGCTACCAGTTAGTACCAAAAGCATTACGAATACACCAAAGTCCACCAATAAACTACCCAAAAGCAACCAAAACTACCAAAAGAACATTGTTAGATCCACTCCAGAAACTACCAAGCATTATCAAAAACTACTACAAGCTACCTGTAAGGGTTTAGTGGTACGAGAAACACAACTAGAACTACCAAAACTACCAAAATAGCAGATTTATCAGACTACCAAACTACTAAAAATAACATGATAGAAGATACCAAAACAAGAAAGTATATCCAAAACAACCCAAAAGATATCAGTATGGACAAAAAGTACCAAAATAACATAGAGAAAATTCAAAAAATCCACCTGGACCTAGCAATCTACCTAGAATATGCAACTGCCATACGAAAGCAAAACCACCAAACTCTGTCAAACTAGACAAAGCAGCATTTATAGATACTAAAAAGCTGCATGCACTACCAAAACCACTTTCTTAAGACATGATAGGAATTACTTGTTGTAGATGAACCTCCTTCTCTAGATTCAGCATGTCCTCACTGTTTCCAAGTCGTCGAAGCATGCGTCAACTCACTCCCAGATCAGCCTCAACCTCTTTGATGTCCTCATCATTGAAAGGGTTTTCCTGCTTTAGTTTTGCAAGCTGCAATTCATAGTGCTCTATGTCATCCTTTATCCGCTTCACAATAGCATTGGAACCCTCGGCTCTCAACAATGTTTCCTTGTTCTACTGTAGAGATGCTTTCAGCTCTTTCAGCCTGTCAGATGCAGCTGCACTTTTTTGAGGCACTCTCTCAACAATACTTTCCAATTTTGTAACATAATCAGGCAACTCTACATGAAGTTGTGGGGGGTCTAACTCTGTATAGAGGTTACTACCACTTTGCGTAAGGTGGGCCTTCTTAATAGATGACCCTAAACCGCTGTGGGAGGCACCGTTGCCCTTCGCCAAGTTTTGACCTTCCGCTCCAACCCTCTCGGGCGGCTGGCACACATGTTCAGTATTGCCTCTCAAAACCTCTCCCGCGACTTTATGGCGACAGGGTCCTTTGTTGCCGCATGGCATCTCTCAAAAGCATAGCAACGTGCAATCTTTACAGTGATTTCCCCACAAGATGGAGGGGCTTGATATACCTTGTGGAAGAGGAACCTGCAATCTTCAAGGAGTCTTGGGTGCACGTGATTCAAGTAGATCTTTGCATTCTTTTGGTAGCTTTGCTTGAACACCGTCATCCACTCGTTGTGAGGGAGGTCTTCATCCCTAAGATCCTTTGCAAGCACCCCCTCCATGCTGAGACCATACTTCATGAAGCTCCTCGGCTGTATAACAGAACTTGGTCAAAATAGGATATTCTTCCATTTTGTTTTTGCCTGCAATGTGGAAACACAAAGCTCAAATGTTAGACATGCCCTCCGTCTACCAATCCAAAATACCTAAGCATGCTTCCTGAATGACCTTCTATTGGAAACATTTCAGCAATGTCAAAATGTTAGACATGCCCTCCGTCTACCAATCCAAAATACCTAAGCATGCTTCCTGAATGACCTTCTATTGGCAACATTTCAGCAATGTCAAACTAAACCCTTCACCCTAAACAGCCCTTTGTTCACACAGATGATCTTGCCAACGCACAATTTGGTACTGACCAAATTTGAGGCTATACAGAGTTATCATTGTATAGTACCAAATTTTGAACTCTAAACTTCCTCATTTTCTTAGTAAACCCTCTTGTCCTATAGGGTATGATTATAGGGATACAAGAAGACCCTTCTGCATAGATGCATAGATGGAACAATACATTCACAATTGTTGAAAAGTCTCCTGAGCTTGTGTTCGGCTGAAGGCACATATGCTTGAATGATGAATGCATGCAATGTGAAAAAAGGATAGAAATGCAAAGCTCCTGAGCAAGAAACAAAACATTGACTTACATGCAATGCATAGATGAAACAATACACTCGTGCAATTGTTGAAATTTCTCCTGAAATTGTGTTCGGTTCAATGCATAATGCAAGGCTCTTGAGCAAGAAAAAATACATAAACTTGCATGCAATGACCTTACAACCTTTGACATAGCTACCTCTCATGAAACAAAATCAAATACTATAACAAGACATTACAGCGTAGAAACACCAATCTCTTGTTTTAGTTGAAGACCAATTCTCGTCCTCGGCAAAAGGTGCTGCACACTTTGCTGATTTCTCCAAAGAAATGCTCCCCTTGTTAGCCCTTGTGTTCAATGTGTTGATGCTTCGGGGAGACTTTGTGCCTTTGAGAGGGGAGGTTGCATCCATTGTCGTGGGCTTCTTGCCTTTGTTGGGTGAACCCTTGGCAGCACTTCCTCGCGGGCGTCCTCACTGTGGCGTGGGTGCACAGCAGGAGACCATGGTAGCTGCATAGAGGAATCTTGAAGGTGATACCTGAGAGCTTTGTGACAGTGTTGCGCAGTCGAGAACCACTACAAAAAGCCACTGGTACTACGCATGACACACATGCTACGTCACACAAGTTCAAACGTGCTGTAACTCCAATCCATCATTGGCCCCACCCACGATGTCTCTTCAAACGGAGTGGTCATGGGATTCTTGATTTTTACTAGCTTCCCTCCTACACCATTTAATTATAGAGGCCGAAAACGGCTCCCTCCAAAACAACCTCTTGCTTTTGTAGAAGTGCCAACTAGATACAAACAAAAAAGTTCCTTTTTTTGTACCACCATTGCATGCTTTCAGCCTGACAGAGAGACAAAGACACAACATGAAACTAGAGCTCGTAAGGGTAAAGAGAAGGTGTACAAGGGTAGAGAGTAGCCTCAAATTAGCAAAAGAAGGAGACACCACAAGATCAAGCAAGCGGATTTTCAATTGGGACGTGGATACCTCAAGTACAACCTGGTAAGTGATATAAAAAATAAAAAAGCAAACATTATTTTTGGATTTAAATACCAAATTGAGGAGATAATGGTCTATGAGTGTTAGCAAAAGGCTGGCAAGAGCTAAGGGGAGTGTGCATGCGATGCAGAACATGGCCTTGAGGGTACGTAGCCCCGTTCATGTTCTTCCACTGGTAGATGCGGTCATTGAGAAAAGGATGTAGGTACAAGCCTATAAAGACGGTGGAGCGCAAGTATGTGTCATAAAAAGCAACCATGAAGGAGACGGTGTCGGGGTAATTTTATTTTGCGGTTAGTGAGCTAGGTCAACACCGAGCTGTTGGCTGTGGGAAACCGTGAGAGAGAGATGCATAACACCAAACAAAGGACCTAACATTCACTCTAAAAGCTTACAACTGATATGTGGAGAACTTCAACTTGATAATACATAACTAAGATGAACTTTAGTTACAAAAATGGAATGTTAATGGCACTAATAACTTCTTTAGCTTCTTGATAATGAAGAGAGAGAGAGAGAGAGAGAGAGAGAGAGAGAGAGAGAGAGAGAGAGAGAGAGAGAGAGAGAGAGAGAGAGAGATTCCTTTCTTTTCAGCTTTGTACCACCCTTTACTGGCTCCCCTACTTCCCTCCTTTGCGGGTCTGTACCGCCCTTATTGGCTCTCCTTCTCCTCATACTGCTTCTCTTGACTCTTTTAGCTGCAATTGACGGTGGATCCTGGTCCAACTGCTCGTCGATGAGCCCTTTCTATGACCTCCTCTGATTGCTCTTGATCACGCCTATCTTTGGAATTCGGGTATCATAAGAAACAAACAAAGCATTCAGAGTACCACTAGCCCCTCCTGGCATGGGCGTGGGCTCCAAAGATCCACAATAATGCCAATTGCACTTCAGGCCCTTGATGATGGACAACCAAAAACTGCAGTCCCTACACGCCTTCACTTGCCGACCTACACTCACAACTGTCTGCAGGTCCTCCTTGGCGGCATGCCTCTGGATTCTTGTTGCACGCTCCCCACACTCCATTTTATCAATTTTCGGTCTTTACCAGCACTCAACAGTGGATCCTAGCTCTCTTGTCTGATGGTGCCCTCTTGTAGGCTACTTTCTGCATGTCAATCTGCAATAATCTCTTGCTGTCGGTGTCACTTAGCCTTCTTCAGTGCTGCTGGCCTCATCCACTCACGCTTCTTGCCGTTGCTTGACAAGGTCAACCCCCCCCCCCCCTCTCCTACTCCTTGCTGACTCCCCTTGCCAAGCTCGTTTGACCCTCTTGGCACCTCAAGCCATAGACAGAGAGCACGGCCCCTAATGAAGACTCCTTGTCATGGACGGTCCCTTGTTGCTCCTCGCTGCTTGTCGCATCCTCCTATCTGCTCCACGACCACGACACTGCTTATGGGCGGCGTGCTTTTTGGCCTGTCCAAAGGGCAAGGCTATAGCGTTGCCTGTTATTTTTGCTGACTAAAATAAGAAGAAAGTTGAGTTGTATTTTTAAGCATTTTTTGATAGGTCAAAAATGTTGATTGGTTGAAATAAGATAGTGGGCACTCATTGAAATGAATTGTGTAAATCTACTGATGGACATGTCTTGAGTTTTGAAATATGAAATGAACTCTCATATATCAAGGAAAAGATTTTGGGTTGCCGAATGCCTTTGGAAGCATGAACCGTTGACAGCCTTACATGTTAAGTGATAAAACCTTGGAGGTTCCACAAATCCCAAGAGTCACCTTTTCATTTTGAAATATGAGAAGTTCTTTTACCCACCTTTTCATTTTGAGAATTTGGTTCACCCCTTGAAACTTAAGGTAATAGACTAAAGTTGTCATTTTTGTTAGTTAAAACTTTATGGAAGGAATTTATCATTTAAGGCTTTAACCTTTAAAGATTTTTATTTTTATTTTTAGAGATTTTACAGCTAAGTTTAGAACTTAAAGATGTAGAACTTTTAAAGTAAGGTCTCCATTGATCCAATGAGGACCTAGAGTTTTTTTTTATTAGAAGGTAAAACTTTGAATTAAAGAAAGTGAAAATGTTTCATGGATCCACAAGTAGGGGAAGGGTTACCCCGAGACGCTAGAGTTTTAGGACTTAGAACTTTAAAGCTTTTAAATTGGGATTTACAACTTACGGATCTACAATTTTAAATTTGTAAAAAGAGCTCTAGAGCTTAAAAATGTAGAATTTTTAAAGTGGGGTGTAGAACATAGGGATCTAAAGCTTAGGATGTAGAGTTTAAGGATGCTTTTTAAATTCAAATTTATGTGCTTATGTGTTTTTTAAAAAAGCTTAGAGATGTAGTGATTTTAAAGTGGGATCTAGCCTCAAAACAAGGCGTAAAATTGACGCCTTTTTTTTTTTGTCAAGGCTATTTTTCCTATCAAAACAATCTCAAAATTGCCTGTCATTTTTTGTATTTATATCTTTAAGTTAATGTTATATATGGCAAATTATATAAGTTGATTGCATTACACAAAGCATATGAAAGGGGGCTTGAAAAATTGCATGTCAAAAAGAAATTTTTATCATGCTTGGCAGGCCTTGTGATTTTATCACTTGTTTTCTCTCTGTGCCCGCCTTCGACAGTTGACGCCCTCCGTTTTTTATTACTGCCCCCCCTCGATATTATTAAAAATAAGACCTTGTTTTATTATTATCTTCTTACTACAAGCGGCCATTCACACAACAGGACAATATTACTACTTTTTCTTTTTTGCACTATCTTGCTTGATAGTCATGACCAAATCCAAGGTTTTTCTTCTGGTGCTCTTTGGACTTTGAATGTTCCTCGAGCCTCTACATAGTGTAGCAATCAAGACGACATATACGACACCACCCTGAACTTCCTCCTTGTTTCCTCTTCCTTCCAAAGTCACTACAATCTGCATCATCATTAAAGAGGCCAGGGTTAAATGGAGGACCACCGTTCAAACTCTTTGAATTGCATCATATTGGGAATACTTGTCACCCACTTCCATGCCCCTTTGGTCATGACCGTGTAGGCAACATACTTTAAATGTCACCATTTGGGGCAATAAAGTTCTCAAACCATGAAGTTTATTGCATTTGGCATACTCTATCTATCATCAATGGTACTTTAGAACACCACTTTGAAAACTTGACATGCTTTTGCCCAAAAACCTAAAAGAATCTTATCTATATTGCGCTTTTCTCCTAATAAACGCAAAGCATCATGACAACGGGAGTTAAGGCGGTGGCCAAGTCAAGCATGAGAATGGCCAACCATGCTAAAACTAGGTGTCTGAGCGTGGCTCAAGATGTGAAGGTCAAGGTGATGGGCATAGAGTGTCTGAGAGTGCCTGATAGACTTCTTTGTGTAAACGCAAGTGATAATGTTTATCCAATCATTTTGGGTAGGCCGTGGCTTTTGGCAATAGGTGCTAAGCAGGACTGGGAGAGCAAAGTATTCACCTTGCATGACAAAGAGAAAGGGAGACAAATTGTGCTAGATTTGAAGACCAACAAGAGCAGTCCTCATCCATGGAGGCTAAAGATGAAGATGACACAACAAGATACGAGTACGAGATGGAGATGGCCTATGATGTAGGCTACACTAGCATAGAGGAAGATGAGAGAAAAGATGACATGTTGAAGATACATGCATATCTGTTCGGAGTCACCATAAATAACTCCCCTCCTAAGGAAAAAGGTATGTAGCCTCAAGTTCATGGTTTACGCATAGAGGAGGTGTCAAGCATGTTAAATGAGGATTTGACCAAAGGTGAGAAGGAGAATTATGTCCAATTTTGTGAGTCCTATCCTAGCCTATTTGCAATGGAATACAAAGATTTGCGAGGTGCAAAAGGGGTAGAGCACATGATTGTTCACAATGAGCGACGTAAACCCAAGGCATAGAAGCTGAGAAGACTAGGGAAGATCCAAAAGAAGGCCCTTTGGTAGGAGATCAATAAGTTACTAGACGCAGGTATCATATACCCTGTGAAAGAGTAAAAGTGGGTTTCATTGTGGTTATAACCCCTAAGAAGAATGGGAAATGGAGTGTGTGTGTCAACTACAAGCCACTGAACACGACAACCAAGAGAAATCACTATCCGTTTCCATTTCAAGACAAAATTTTAAACCGGGTGGTTGGGCATGAAAGATACTCGATTATGGTTGGATTTTTGGGGTACTTTTAGATAGGGATTGCACTTGAGGACTAGCTAAAGACCACATTTATCTCTCCATGGGGTTGTTTTTCTTACTGCAGAATGCCATTCGGATTGGTGAATTCATATGCTATTTTCTAGGATTGGATGAACATGGTATTTGGTCCATACTTGGTCCGCTTTATCAAGGTCTTCATATAGGCTATTATAGCTCAAGAGTGGAGCACCTATTGAAGTTTCATTTATGCTTTCAAAGGCTTGATGAAGAAGTAGGTCAATTGAGCCCCAAGAAGTGCAAGCTAGCACAACCTAGAGCTTAGTTCTTGGGTCATGTGGTGTTGCAGAATGGTATAGAGACTGATCCTGAGAAGGTGAAAGCATTGGTGTTGATGGAGCCACCATCAAATTCTCAAGGTTTGGCTTCATTTTTCCATAAGTTAAAGTATCTGTCATGCTTCTTTTGAATGTTGTCGCAATATGTGCATCCCCTTCAAAAGAGGGCTCAACATGTGCATGGTTATGAGTGGGATGAGGAAGCTCAAGAAGATTTTGATAGGAAAGAAATTTTGTGGCAGTTGTCGGCGGTGTGTCCTCCCAATCGAGAGGATGACTCTTACGTGGCTATGAGAGTAGGCATGGTTGCCATTGGAGCGGTTTTGCTACAAACCTATGTACTTTGAGAGGAGAATGATTAGCCCAAGAGAGTCAACCTACACTAAAGCAGAGCAATGGATGATGGATTTGGTCTTTGCTTGTAGGAAGTTTAAAGTGCATTTAGTTGTGCATAAGTTTTTTTCGTGTTGACAACTGACAATCTGTTGCCAGAGGTAGTGCTATATTTGAAGCCAAGGAAAAGAATCATGAAGTGGATGTTGGGCCTGCAAGAGTTTGAGTTCGAGTCCAAAGTAGACCACATGAGATGGTATCAGCTGGTAAGGGAAAATGGTAAGCTCAAGTTGTATGTTGAAAGAATTCTAGTGCTTGAGCTGCATCAGATTGTAGCTGGTGGGGGTGGGATAACCACCTAAAGTATGCACTGTGAAAAGGAGATGAAGCTTTTGTACATAGCGTGTACATAGGGTTGTGGTTTTGTAAGGGATTTGGGTCGTCAATGTGGTGTGCTAGTTTCTAAAGTTCTGTAAATATGCTTTTGGTTGAGCATAAATGTTCAACAAGGGGACTGGGCAATGATGGCACAAACAAATTTGGTCAAGGCTAGGAATGGTGCTAAGCAGTGCTAGAGGTGTGCACAAGTGCATGGTAAAGGGTTTAAGCAGGTATCAAGGTCCTGTGCAACAAAAGGGTAGAGAAAATGTATGCTTAGTGTGGTTTTTTGTCCAAAAAAGTCTCCAAAATGGGCCAAGTGCAAAAGTGGTTCCAAGTGTCCAAAGTGCTTTATTGGGTTCCTGGAATGTAGTGTTTGATGTTCTCTAGAAGCCGGTCTAAACGGCCTGGTGTGAAAGATATTGCAAACTATAGATGGAAATTCTTGTAGATCCTTGATGGATAGGGCAGCTGGGGACAGGTGGCCGAAGCAAATGGTAGTGGATACTTTGTGAAGAGCTCAATTTGTGGAGCATGTATGTCTTTTTGGATTGCGAATCAAAGCTCTAGATTGCAAGTTATGGCCATCAAAAGATTTTTGTGGGTCAATTATGTGCCCACCTGATTGCATTGGGAATTGTGCCATTTGGTGTTTTTTGGTGCTTGTCAAAGTTCAAGAAGGTAGTACACAATGTGTGGAATTGGCAGGAACTAATGGCTCATCAATGAGATGCCCAATTACTGAGATACAACAAAGCAAATTTGTGAGTTAGTACCGAGCCGATGAGTGGAGGTATTTTCCTGGTTTTTAGACGCACTGTTCCAGGGCATGGTGAAGCCGGATTGCAACAAGGGTTAGAGGGATTGGAGTTGGGAAGTGGGGCTTTCAATGGGCTTTTACAGCTAGAGAATTGGACTATTGGGCAGGTAATGGTAGAGGTTGACAGTGGTACCATGAGGAGATATTCTAGGGGAGGTTTTTAGGCTTCAGGGGTCACCCCAAGGGCGGACCACCCAGTGGCTTCCACATGGCGATAGGGAATTCCCATATGCAAGGATGAAAGGCATAAATAGATGCTATAAGGCCTGAAGCGTGGTCCACTAAGGGGTATGCAAGAGGGGGAGAGAGCTTGCTTTCGTGTGGCTATGGTGGCTGCCATGATGGCACTGTGCAGTGGCGCACTAAGCGGAGACTCGGGTAGTGTTTTGGTTGTTCGCGGTGTCGATGGAGGTCGCCGATGGTGGTGGTCGGACGGAGTTTTGGCATGATGATGTGGCAAGGAACTTGCAAGGGCCTTGTCTTGCACCCTCAATGGGAATTTTTCTTAACAAACCCCCCCCCCCCCCCCCCCCCCCCCCCCCCCCAACTAGCGAGGTCGCTAGTGCTCGGGGTAGAGGGGAGTTCATGTGTAGGAGAGAGAGAATGAGAGAGCAAGAGAGGGAGAAAATCCCAGGGAAATCCAAGGTAGGACAAAGGGAAAGTGGGTAGTTCCAAGGCCAATTAAGTGTGTAGAGATGTGATTAAGGGGGAGGGTTTTGTCGGGGAGAGAGAGAGAGCCCCAAGCCCAATCAAGGATGTACAAAACCAAGCCGGTCTAGGAGGGCTAATGGAAGTGGACAAAGAGAAATTCCAAGGGCCAGGCAAAGTGGTTATCCAAGTGAGTAGGGAAGCGAGAGGTCAATAGGGGATTTCCAAATGTGGAAAAGAGAGGTAAAATCGAAAAAAGAAAAGTAAAAATTGAAAATGCCAGGGCTAGTAGTGACAACGCTAGTGCCCCCTCACTCAAGAGCAAAGAGGAGAAGTTGAATAGAGCATGTAAAAGGGGAGCCGCCTTCCCAAAAGTTTCCAAATCAAGATGCCAAATGGACCAATTGGAGGGAGATTTCCAAAGGGGGATTATTTTGTGCCGTTGGAAGCCTGCAAAGTGGAGTTTTTTTGACAAAAGAGTGTGCCTATCAACCCCCTTTGTAATTTTTCATGAAAATGGCCATTGTGATGGCAATGCAAGCTTTGTATGTTCCTCTTCAAGTATAATCAAGACACTATGGCCCAGTTTTGATGTCGTTTCCCCTTCCCCCCCTTCTCTTTCTCTTGCTCTTATGTTTCCCTGTGATGCCGATAGCGTGGATGTGTGTGCCCCCCCCGTACCGGTGGTGCTTTGTGTGATAGAGTGAGCTTGATCATTTGTGTGTGTGTGCGAGGGAGGAGATGGACCATGGCAGTAGGTGTGTGTTGTGTGGTGGTCTTGTGGAGTGTGAAAGCATCGGGATGTGAGCATACATTATCTTGCTAGTGTAAAGTGTGTTTTTAGAAGGTGTTTTTGAGTGGATTGGGGTGTTGTTTACACCTTGGGCTATAGAGAGAGTCATTTTATGTGCCGGGTGTGTTCCTCCATTCATCCTCTCCAACATCATGAGGGTAAAGATGATGAGTGACATGCAGAGATGAGTGAGAATCAATGTATGGTGGTTTGCACAGTGCTCCATGACCTCAACTTAGTAGCCATATACAGTTAAACAAATTTGAGAAAATAACACACTTGATTTGGATTTAATGTGCTCTTGTATCACAAGCTCTAAATTCATGACACACACACATGCAGCGAGTCACACCTTGCACCTTTAAGGCATGTTTTGTTATATATGGGCAAAAAAAATCACGTTGATAATTTTATTCAGGTGTTGTTGAAAGGAAACACTTTGCTTGGGTGTGCCTTGATGGACATGTATGCCAACTGTGTTGCACTTCATAAAGGGAAAAAAGTCATTGAGGAGCTTCCTATCCAAGATGTCGGCGTCTCTTGGAATGCATTGATTGCGGGATATGCTCAGCTTGGGCATGGCCAGGAAGATTTGGGTTGTTTTCAAGGTATGTGAAGCAAGGTGTCCTTCCAAATGGAATCACATACACTTGCATCTTGAACGCAAGGATCAAGGTCAAGAAGCTCTTTGCTATTTTAGCAGATGTAGAGAGAGGGCATCTCTCCAAATGCAATCATATACACTTGCATCTTGAAGTCATGTTCCATCACACAACATGATGATATGGGCAAAATAATTCAGGATGATATTGTTAGTCCGGGGTTGTTGAAAGAAAACATCATGCTTAGCACTACCTTGGTCGACATGCCACAGTGTGGTGCAATTCATAAAGCACAAAAAGCACACTAGGAGCTTCTTGTCCCGGATGTCAGCGTCTCTTGGAATGCATTGATTGCAGGATATGCCCAGCTTGGACAGGGCCAAGAAGCTCTGTGCTATTTTTTGCGGAAGTGAAACAAGGGTGTCACATGTATGCCAAATGTGGTGCACTTCATAAAGCACAAAAAGTTCCTGAGGAGCTTCCTCTCTAGATGTCGTGTCCTCTCTTGAAATGCATTGATTGTGGGATATGCCAACTTGGCCAAGAAGATGGACGCTATTTTTGACGGATGCCATGTGAGGGTGTCTCGCTATATGAAATTAGTAGAGCAGCGCTAAGAAATCAACAATATCTGCTACACAAGCAAACATGGAGGGGAAGAGTGTACCACATCCTCGACAAGTTGCATGTGTGCAATGCTAGGTTATGGAGTGCATTGATTGCATGATATGTCCAACATGGTGAGGGTTAAGAAGCTCTTGGCTACTTTTAGTAGATGCAAAGAGAGGGCATCTCTCCAAATTCAATCACATACACTTGCAGGCATGTGGTATTACACAACTGCCTTGGTCAACATGTATGCCAAATGTGGTGAACTTCATAAAGCACAAAAAGTGCTTGAGGTGCTTCCTATCGGGATATCATCTCTTGGAGTGCATTGATTGTGGAATACCTCCAACTTGGCTAAGAAGTTCGGGGATGTTTTCAATGGATGTCAATCAAGGGTATCTCTTTGATAGCAGTGCCAAGAAACCACTAATATCCTCTACACAAGCAGATATAGAGGAGAAGAGTGCAAGAGGTCCTCGACAAACTTCCTGTGCACAATGTTGTCGCATAGAGTACATTGACTGCATGATATGTCCAATAGGTTTAAGGTCAGGAATCTCTTGATTATTTTTAGCAGATGAAGAGAGAGGGCAATAGTTCCTCGACAAGCTTCCTGTGCACAATGTTGTCTCATGGGGTACATTGATTGCATGATATATCCAACATGTTTAGGGTCAAGAATCTCTTGGTTGTTTTCAGCAGATGAAGAGAGAGGGCATCTCTCCAAATGTAATCACAAACCCTTGCACCTTGAAGGCATGTGGAATTACACAAGGTGCTGATATGGAATAAAGAGTTCATGACGATATTGTTAGTCATGGGTTGCTGAAAGAAAATGTCATGTTGTTGGTTGACATGTATGTGTGTTGCACTTCATCAAGCACAGAAAGTGCTTGAGGAGATTTCTATTTGGGATGTCTTCTCTTAGAATTAAGTGATTGTGGGATATGAACAACTTGGCTAAGAAGCTCAAGGTTGTTTTTGATGGATGCAAAGCGAGGGTGTCTCTCTAGATGCAATCACATATGCTTGCATCTTGAAGGCAAGGGTCAAGGTTAAGATGCTATGGCTGTTTTCAGCTATGCAAAGAGAGGGCGTCTCTCCAAATGCAATCACATACTTTTGCACCTTGAAGGCATATAGCATTACACAAGATGCTGATATGAGCAATGATGATACTGTTAGTCAAGGGTTGCTGAAAGAAAACATCATGCTTGACACTGCCTTGGTTGACAAATTAAATAGATAGACAGGGAGAAAGGATGCCATCTTTATGAGCAAGATATAAAGGCATCAAGCACATATCTCTCTCTCTCTCTCTCTCTCTCTCTCTCTCTCTCTCTCTCTCTCTCTCTATATATATATATATATATATGTGTGTGTGTGTGTGTGTGTGTGTGTGTGTGTGTGTGTATGTAGGGCCAAACTAAAAATATTAAAAAATGTGAATATTTTTGCTACGTGTGAACAGACCCTTAAAATGCTTGCAAAATAACAGCTTTTGAGTGGTCCTATGAGGGGTAGGTCTGCCATTGAGATTGGTGCATAGAGGTGAAGGAGACGAACGTGATCGCATTGGGCTAGTAGAGAAACAACGAGTGCAAAGTCTGTCTATTGGGACCCACCCTTTGCATGGTAAAAGCTACATGCGATTGCTACTTCACTGCAGGTGATTCAGGCTGTCGCAACAGTAAGCCCATTAAAGCCCACCTGATTACCGAGTGAAGCTACTACAAAATTTGCATAGTAGAAAATTGACAAGCACAATAGAACTAAGCCGGCTTTGTTATATGTGTGTGACCACATATAACAAAGTGTGCGACCAGATATTGTGTTGTGCGACCACAACACAAAATAATTGATAATTGAGCCTCGCGTGACCGTTGCCTAACGAGAGGACTCCTCACGACCCCTCGTCATCCATGGCATCATGGCTAGTGATGGCACCGTCAGTTGAACTAGTATTGCTTGGTGGGTCTTTTTTGTACATAATCTGATAGACTTTGGAGCGTAGATCATTACTTGGTTAGTTGGTTGTGATTGCTGTCGCCTTGGGTTTTGTTGTGGTCACACGAGAAAATGAGTAGAACCAATTGATAGGCACCAATAACAACTTAGCTTGGGACTTGAGGAGCATTGGGAGTTGTGTCCCATAGTGCTCCATATACGATAAATGGCTACTAAAGAGGGTAATTGAATCGTGAAAAAGGGTTGCAGCTTAATCTACTTTGGTAGTTTTTTGAAGATTTCACCATTTAACCTAGTAATATCGACCATTTAACCAACTTTGAGACACCCATCTTATTCTCAATCAAGTGTGGTCAATTTTCTTTTATTTCAATATATAGGTTGAATTGCCAAACTGGGAGAAAAGAAATGCATGTCTATTTGATATATAGATATGATGATAAAAATTGAGCATGCATTGGTGAGGAAACATATAACTGAACTACTTTGACGAACTCAAAAATACAAAAAGAACAAATAGATTATAAAAATTGACTACACTACTGACCTGCTAATCGTGTAAGAATGTCATCCAATTGTGCAAGCTAGAGGACAATGTTTGAGTCAAGCTACAAAAAAGCAATGTGAATAGTTAAACATATTGTCTTGCAGTGAAATGTCACAGACTCAAATTCCAAAGTATACGATGCACATCATGCAGAGGTGCCATACAAAAGTATGGTGGAGAGCTCGCACTGTGGTCTCTCCAAAAATGATAAGAAACAAAAGTCGTGCCCTGCCTTGTAGTATGTGTTGCGTCAAGTAAACGCATAGTCATGGCGTACTGGATATAGATAACGAACCTTGTAGTGTTTTAGAACTAGAGTCGCACTTGTGCAATTGAAACATTTAGTGTTGTGAATATATGTCCTCCCTGCCAGACACAAAACATGCTTTAAGACAAATACAGGAGATGTGGCATATTGATTAAGCTTAAAGAGAAGTAGATCTAATTTTATATTCTATGTCGAAGGTTTGCAAATATATTTCTTGCTATTGAAACCCATCTAGATTTTGGCCAGTGCCTCTACCACCATTTATTAAGCGGGAAGAACTTGTTGGGGCAAAGGTGAAGTCCCTTTACCCATGGTCAGATGTTTGATGTCCAACTGTCCACTACCAACACCATCCTTAGTCTTGTATATATACAAAGAATAAGGAGCCTCTCATTCTTGAGGGTTGCTTCATCCACACATTGCATTTCTCTTCTCCTTCTCCCCTTGCCACATGCACACACCACACTGCATCCATGCACCATGCACTCAAAAACTAGTCTTAGAGCTACAATGGTTGAGAGAGGTCCCTTAGTGTCAATAGATCTTGGCAGCATCAAATCAAAGCAATTTGACACAGTTGTAGTGGAGAGATCAGCTCAAATGGGTAGCAAATCTAAATTAAGCTTGACATAGCTGAAGCTTTGATAAGATCTCATATCAAGCCCCCCCTTTGAAGCTCAAGCTAGAGAATGGAATCTTTGCAGGAAATTCAAATGTGAGATAGGCTCGGGCAGTAGAGAAATTGAAGAGGAAAGGGGCAGTTTTGGCAACTCGTGAGCAGGACAAGTGAGTATTTGCTCACAAAATCAATCAAGCAAGGAAGTGAAGGCAGAAAAAATTGGGAACCAAGCTGTAGAGGAATCTTTGTGGAGCGGGAGTTGTAAGCTTGGAAGCAAGCTTACACAATGTGTGTAACTCCCTTGTGCTCAAGAAGGAGTTTTGAAAAAATGGCCATCTTGTGATGGTGAAGCTTGACATAGGGAATTGAGTTTTGTAGAGCTTGGGAAATCAAAAGCCATCTAATAGCGTTGGTCAAAGTAGGTCTATAACAGGTGAATCAAGATAGCATCAAATCTAGCATTGCAATTGAAGTGCAATATGATCTGGAAAAGTAAGCAACGTGGGGGCAATACTCGACAAAGAACATCTCAAAATTGAGCAACCTACAATGAGCTTTGCAAGAGAATTGAAAACAGACATCTCATGAGCAACACTAGGGAGGGTGAGTGAATGTGTTGCATACACACACCCACTTGCTACATTCAAAAATAGGAGTAGAGATTTTTTTTTTGTGAAATCAAAAATAAATTAATCTCCATATGCCCCCTCCACGTAGTGAGAAGCGTCTCAAGCACATGCAATGCTAGACAAGGGGAACTAAAACCTAGGAGTCCACCTCCCAACCACCCACTATATAGCATGGCTCCTAGCCCTTTTCCCTAGTTGGACTCCCTTTCCACACTGCCTAGCATGGCCTTGCCCTTGTCTAGTCCGGCCTTGCCGTTGTTCTGACATTACTCCCCCCTTAGAGAAGAGTTTTCGTCCTCAAAAACAAAAGTGGGGAACTTCTTCTTAAGAACACTAATGTTTTCCCAAGGGACACCTTACTCAGGTCGATCTTTCCACTTGATTAAGGCTTGTTGACGTACATGATGACGCGTACGTAACTCATGATAATTGAGAACACGTTTAGGTTCATGCGGTAAGGTAGGAGGTTCAACAAAATCAACCAAAATCTGTTGGTCATTGACATTGTCATCCCCATCTAACGGCTTACGTAACCGGCTTACATGAAACACCGGATGAATACGAGAATGTGTAGGTAGCAATAGTTTGTAGGCACGATCACCTACTCGCTTGAGTATTTTGAAAGGTCCACAATATCGAGGAGATAATTTAGGTGTTGGCCCAGTTTTTAGACTTTCTGAATGTTCTAGCACACATAAAAATACTTCCTCCCCTTCCTCAAAGGTAACTTGCCGACGTTTCTCATCAGCATACTTCTTATACCGATCCTGCGCTTGTCAGACATCTGACAAGCGAGTTTCAGCATATCCATGTGGTCTTGGAGAAAATCCTTAACCTGTTGGAGCTTTTTGGTTACCAACCCCACTGTAACAGGTGACCTAGGTTGAAACCCATACATGAACATGAAAGGTATGAATCCAGTTGTGACATGCTTAGCACTATTGTAGGCAAACTCAAGAATAGGTAAGTATTCTTCCCAGTCTGACTGTTTTTTGCTGACGTATGCTCTTAGCATATCCTCTAGCACTTGGTTAACTCATTCAATCTGACCATCTGTTTCAAGATCATTGACTGTACTGAGGTTCAGTTGTGTACCCAATCATTTGAACATAGCCCTCGAAAAATGACTGTTAAACTTGGGATCACGATCACTGACAATGTCACTTGGCAACCCATACAACCTGTATAGATTGTCCACAAATAACTTGGCTAGTTCTGGTGTCTTAATCATTGATTTGTTTGGAATAAACTTACATAGTTTAGTCAAACGGTCTACGACCACCCATACCGAGTCATGACCTCGTACAGTGGTTGGTAAACCCACAATAAAGTCCATAGAGATACTTTCCCATTTTCCATTGGGAATCTCTAAAGGATGTAAGAGTCCTCCTGCTTTCAGGTGCTCTACTTTGTTAACTTGAATGTCTGTGTCCTTCGATACACAAACTCTCCCCTTATGGAGTAGGTAGCCATTGTCGATGGTGAAATGCTTCGATCGCTGTAGTTCATCACTCGATAGAGGAGAACTAGGTGTGGAGGTTAACGTTACACTACCACCATTGGAGTGAGAAGGATCCCTCATTTGTACATGGCTCCGCACTTTGGAATATGCTTCATCATGCTCATATTTGCCTTTGAGAGAATCCAAAAATTTACTACAAAGTTCCGTGAACAAGAGAGAATTGATCTCCGGCATACGACTTAGAGCATCAGCCACCACATTGTATCGACCTTTACCATATCAAAGCTTGGCATCATATTCCTCAAGAATCTCGGTCCACCTGGCTTTTCGACCCTTCAAATCCTTTTGTTGTGTAAACCATTTGATGCTTTCATGGTCAACACAATCTCAAACTGAGCACCATACAAATAATGCCGCCATGTTTTTTTAAGGCAGACACTATTGCATAGAGTTCACGCTCAAAAGCAGAGTAGTTTTGCTGAGCTGCATCAAGATTCTTGCTTTCAAATGCAATTGGCTGTCCGTCTTGTAACAGGACTGCTCCAATAGCACGGTCATTGGCTTGCGTTTCCAAAACAAATGGTTTCAAAGGATCTACAATAGCTAGTATGGGAGCTGTAGCTAATGCATCCTTGAGCGTATTGAAACTGTGCAGGTGAGCGGGTACCCACTGAAAAGCTTTGCCTTTGCCTTTCAGTTGATCCGTCATGGGAACAACAATATTAGCATAGTTTTTAACAAACCTTTGGTAAAAACCTGCAAATCCTAAAAAAAATTGTAACTCTTCCAGATTTTTAGGAGAAGGCCATTGCCGAATTGTATCCACTTTGGATTGATCCATATATACCCCATTAGCTGAAATCACATGCCCCAGATAGTGAATTTCTTCTTTCAGAAAATCACACTTAGATTCCTTGGCATATAATTTATTTGTTCGTAACAACTTGAACACCTGCTTGAGATGTTGTAAGTGTTCTTCTTCGGAAGCACTGTAGACTAGAATTTCATCGAGAAAAACAATGACAAGTTTGCCCAAGTACGGCTTCAAGACACTATCCATAAGTGCCATGAATGTTGCGGGCACATTGGTTAACCCAAAGGGCATCACCAAGAACTTGTAGTGTCCAAACCTTGTTCGAAATGCAGTTTTGGGTATATTAGCAAGTTGAATAAGAACTTGGTGATAACCTGACCGCAAGTCTATTTTTATAAAAATACGAGCATGAGTGAGTTTTTCGAACAACTGACCCACTCGTGGCAATGGGTACTTGTTCTTAACCGTAACCGCATTTAAGCCACAGTAGTCTACGCACATGCGCATACTGCCGTTTTTTTTCTTCACTAATAAGATAGGAGAAGACCATGGTGAAGAACTGGGTTGTATAAACCCTCTGCTACGGTAGTCAGCAAGCTGATGTTCCACCTCAGCAGCTTCAGAGTAACTCATACAGTAGGGCGGTTTACTGACAGGTTTATAGCCCGCAACCACATCGATGCTATGTTGGACCGATCGTGTCAGCGGTAATCCTGGTGGAAAATCATTAGAAAAAACATCTTGAAGTTCCTTTAATAATTTTTGTAACTCACTAGCAACGTTTGCTTGTTCCGAAGTAGCCATTGGTGGAAGAGATGAGAGAGAAGCATGCGGCGTTGAGGAATGTTCAACAGATTCAATGTTAGAGAGAAAATGAGACAATGAGTAACAAAACAAAACTTGATCTATTTCATTATTAGGAACAGCTACATAAGCTCAGCTGTACATATCAATGGTGAAGAAGGTACATCCTTCTCTCCTAACAACAACACATGTGTGCCATGGGATTCGAACATCAAGCTGTTGTGCTCATAGCTACGCCTCAGTGATGGTCCTAGGCTATGCAACCATTCCCTACCAAGGACCACGTCTGCCCTCTCCATGTTCATAACCTAAAAATCCAAGGATGTGGAGTAACCTTGTACTTCTAATGGAACAACTCGAACTTGAGTATCCCATATTTCGGTATCATGTCCATTCATCATTGCTACCTTGTAGCGGTGGGTACTCGGAGTTTGAGGCAATTTGAGTTTTTTCACCAATCCGTAATTGAGGAAATTGTGTGTAGCACCGTTATCTACCAAGATGCGCACCTTGTGCCCTTGCAGAGATCCGCGCATACATACTAACTCATGTGGTTCGAAGTTCTAATGACACATGGAAGCTGTGAGACAACATTCATGCACCACCTCGGTGTCTATTACTTCCACTGTAGAGAAACGTGAGGAAGACTCAAGAGGCAGCAACTGCACCATGTGCACTGCTTTCTCCTTGCCATGAGCAACAGATTTTCCTTGGGGACAATTCTTTTTGCCATGACCGCTTCCTAAACATTGAAAACATAATTTCTCTTTCTTGGCTTTATCAAAGTCCTCAAGAGAGAGAAACCTCTGGACCCCTTGGGTTTTTTAGATGCTTTTGAATTGGCTACTATAAATTTCCTTTTATTGTGCCCATACTGTGTGCGTGTATTACCATGTGTATTAGCAGACACATGAGTATTATGTGCTTTCTTTTCATCTAGATCATCGTGAATATATGCTTTCACTATGGCTTCCTCAAGTGTTTTAGGGTCTTGGGTCTTGACGTGCTTCTTAAGCTCTGGTGTCAGACCTCGTATAAATTGTTGGAGCTATATATGGCTCACTCTACTGAACTTGGTCTCACCTATATATTTGTATCTTTTCCTCAATATGAATCAGTTTTTGGGAGCGTATATGGTGTGTCTCTTGTCTCGTCTCTCTCTCTCTTTCTCTCTACATCTCAACATGGTATCAGAGCGGTAACGATCACGCGCCGATTCAATTCATGGTGACAACAGTATGTGTATGCGATTCGCATGTAAGATTCAAAATTGTTACAAATTTTATTTTTGAGCGTTGATTCTTGTTAACTGTGGTTGTTTTGTGTTAAGAAGAATATGATTAGTGTTTTATGTGGCGTTTATTTATAATCAATTTAATCGTTGATTACGTTTTCTTGTTAATGACACCCTGAACTTCATCTCAATTTTTCTTGCTGTTCTGCTCAAAATTTGGAGAAACGGGAAAAGCGCAGTGGCACTGTTCATCCAAAACTTGTTCATCTCCTCGAGCTCTTCGATTTGAGTTCTAGGTTTGCGTCAATCGGAGTTCGCAGCAGAAAGTTATGCTGTTTTTACTGCAATAGAGCTTGACGCAGCTTTCTTCGTCCTACTTCTTCGTGAAGCGTCCGCGATCGTTTTTCTTATTTTGGCGTTAACTTTTTCGAGAAGATTTACCTTTTTGCTATTCGTATTGTGGCCGTCAATCTTGCGTCTCACGCCACTCTATTTTGAGGACTCGTTTATTATTAACGTCTCCTTTACCCTGTCTTTTTTGGGTGACGTCTCTCACATCTTTGGACGTTCCTTGAGCATCCTTCTTACGTTTATCGTTGACAGAACGCAGTACTCATATCTCTCTCATTCTCAATTGCGGCCTTCACCATATATGGTGTGCAGATTCTGCGATCTTATCTTATACGTCTTCTCGTAACAAGATATGGCTATGAATATTCTCGTCAACGGCTTTCCTTCTGGCCAACGTTCTGTTCCTCCTTTCCAAGGTCAAGGATTTCCAGGCTGGAAAGCAAAGATGTTGTTAATTCTTGAAGGCGATGAACTCTCCGATGTTGTTCTTGGAAATCGTGTTTGTCCGCCTCAGCCTGTTGATATGGATAATGATAACGTGCTTATCGCTGAAGGACCTATATTTGAAGATTGGAATGTTGCCTATACGGATTGGAAACGACGTGATAAAGCAGCTCGTCGGTATATTCTTTCTGCTCTTACTGATTCCCTTTTGCTTGATATGTATGAACTGCCTACTTCCCATGACGTATGGAAGTACCTTATTGCAAACTTTCAGAAGAAATCTGTTACAGAAATACTTTATTTGAGAGGGTTGCTTAACAAGTTACAATATGAAGTTGGTACTGCCATGACGGGACATATTGAGTCTTTCAAATCTATTATTAATCAACTTGCTGCTGCCGGTGATCCTGTTCCACAAAAGCAACTGATTACACTTCTCCTTGATACGGTGAAGGACTCTTCTTATGATAACATTGTTACTATTCTCTCTAATAAAGATGGTCTTGATTTCGACCAAGCTTGCATGTCTTTAATTGAATACTCTCAACGTCAAGAACGTCGGAATGCTGGTCACGATACAGCTATGATTTCACAAGAGGAGACTGAGTCACAACAGATGGAATGTGCTTTTTATGCTCGAAGGCGTCCATTTCAACGAGGAAACCGCAGAGGTGGCCGTCGCGGTAATATTTTATCTCGTCTCAAATTTCCTAATAAGCAATGTTCTTACTGCAACAGAAATGGCCATATTGAAGATGATTGTTGGGCACGTCAATATGATGAAGAACACAATATTACCACAAAACAACCACGTTTATCTAGAGACTCTTCTTCTTCTTCTTGTGAATATTGCGGACGATCTGATCATCCCACTCATATGTGCTATAAGCGTTGATTCGACACAGATCGGAATAGAGCATATGCTACTGAACATCGAAACAACATTGTACCAGAAACAAGCTGCATCCTATGTTCAGTTGCTCCAGACAGAATACTTCATGTACGTGATGGATCACTTTTTATTGTCGATTCTGGTGCTACAGGAAATATGACATATCAGTCTAAGTGGCTCCATAACTATCATCCACTGCCAGTTCAACGTGTTGTTTATCTTGCTGATGATACTACTTGTCAAGTAAAGGGTATTGGAGACTTATATCTTGGTACCTTATCTTCTTCCACTCGAATTTTGCGAGGAGTATTACATGTACCAGATCTTCAACGTAATCTTCTTTCAGTTGCTAGACTTGTTGATCTTGGTCTGTTTGTTGGATTTGATTATACCAAATGCCGAATTGAGAAAGATGGACAGACTATAGCCACTGCTCCTCGAAACGGTAATTTATTTGAACTCTCTCTCAACGATGCTGTAGCAAATATTGTCACTGCTCCAGGTGATCATGATTGCAAAGTATGGCATCATCGTTTTGTTCATGCTGATTTCTCAAAACTCCTTGATCTTCAACGTCGTGATCTTGTTCATGGCATGGATCTTAAAGCCCATCCCCATATGGGAATTTGTGAATTTTGTGCTCTTGGGAAACACAATCGTAAACCCTTTCCTCTTTCAAATACAACTCATTCTCATGACATCTTGGATCTTGTTCATACTGATATATGTGGACCTCTACCTTCTTCGAGATCACAATATCGCTACTTCATTACTTTCATTGATGATTTCTCAAGGTATACGACTGTATTTCTACTTAGACAAAAATCTGAAGCCTTATCTGTTTTCAAACAATTCCACAAGGCTGCGGAACTTCAAACTGGTCGTCGCCTTAAGAAGCTTCGTAGTGACAATGGAGGCGAATATGTTTCTCGAGAGTTTGTGAGTTACTGTGCTGACACTGGAATTCATCATGAACACACTATTCCATATTCGCCTCAACAGAATGGTGTTGCTGAACGAAAGAATCGCACTATTCTCAATGCTGTAAGATGTATGCTGATTCATTCTGGCTTATCTCGTGTTTTCTGGGCTGAAGCTACTTTGATAGCAACATTTATTCAGAATCATCTTCCTACTACTGCACCCTCTGGTAAGATACCCATCACAGCATGGACAGGTGACATTCCTTCTGTATCTCATTTTCGAACCTTTGGATGTATTGCTTATATTCATGTTCCCAAAGAAACACGAACAAAGCTTGATGCTCCTGTTCTTAAAGTTATTTTTTTGGATATTCTGACACTTCCAAAGGCTACAAATTCTATGACCCTTCCTCCAAGAAAGTAACTGTGAATCGTGATGCTACTTTTAACGAACAGCTTATGGGAGGCTCATGGTCCATGGATGATTCTGATGATACTAAATCATTGCTTCAGGCTTTTCCATTTCTTTCAGAAGATGAAACACTTCCTATAGAGCAACTTTCCTCCTCACAACCATCCATTCCAAATGTTGCCAATGATGATATTGATATTTTTGTTGATCTGCCTATTGATTTTGAACATGGCTCTTGTCATGTTTATGATGACGATATTGCTGATAATGCTTTTCTACTTCTGAAGATCCCGTTACTTATGATGAAGCTATCTCTTCACCACAAAAGGATCAATGGCAAGAGGCTATGGAAGCAGAGTATGATTCTCTTATCTCTAAAGGTACATGGATACTAACTGAATTACCTCCTGGTCGTACAGCTATTAAATGTAAGTGGGTGTATAAAACAAAAGTAAAAGCAGATGGATCTTTTGACAAGTTCAAGGCGCGTTTAGTTGCAAAAGGTTACTCCCAAGTAGCTGGTGTTGATTATCAAGAGACTTTTTCACCAGTTGTTCGCATTACAAGTGTTCGAGTTTTATTGGCATTTGCTGTTCAATTTGATTTAGAAGCTCATCAAATGGATGTGCGAACTGCTTTTCTTAATGGTGACTTGGAAGAGGAAATTTATATGGAACAACCAGAAGGGTTTGTTATTCCAGGTAAAGAAGACCTTGTTGCTCAACTCCATAAGGCACTATATGGTCTCAAACAAGCTTCGCGAGCCTGGTATACAAAATTTGATCTTTTTCTCACCTCTAAAGGATTCATCTCTTGCTCGTCAGACCCCAACTTATACATAAAACGCCAAGGTAGCAGTTTTGTGATTCTTGATCTTTATGTGGATGATACCATCCTTGTTTCCAATGATTTGGGATTTCTTCAGCAAGTGAAAAATTTATTGTCTTCTGCATTTGATATGGTGGATCTTGGAGAGATTCACTCTTGTCTTGGCATTCAAATCCAACGGAACCGTACAAAAGGTATTTTATTCCTTCGACAGTCAAAGTTTATTGCAGATACTATTAAAAAATTTGGTATGGAATCTGCACATTCAGCCAACACACCTTGTCTTGCGAGCTCTACGAAGAATACTTCTGACAATGGCGGTCAACTTGTCACAAATCAACCTTATGCTAACTTGATTGGATGTCTTCAGTTTGTTGGCATGAACACTCGTCCTGATATTCTGTTCGCTGCTAACTATCTTGGACAACATCTTGTATGTCCTTCTCTTAAGCATTGGTCTGTTGCAAAGCGTGTATTGAAATACTTGAAAGGCACTACAGATTTTGGTTTAGTCTATCGACGACAACTCACATCGGATTCTATGCAATCTCTTTCTCTTTTGGGTTACACAGATGCAGACTGGGCAAGCTCACATTTATCTATGCGATCTACTAGTGGAAATTGCTTCTTTATAAATGGTTGTCTTGTTTCTTGGACCAGCAAGAAACAACGTTGTGTTGCAGTTTCTACGACTGAGTCAGAATATGTTGCGGCATCACTTGCAGCTCGTGAGTTGATTTGGCTTCGACAAATGCTGGTTGATATTGGTCACTCTCCTCTTTCTAGCACACCCTTGCGGTGTGACAACCAAAGTGCTATTAGTCTTGCAAAAGACTATGTTCAACATAATAAGTCAAAGCACATTGCTGTCCATTATCATTATGTCAGGTATGAAGTACGCAAGGGAACCATTATGGTTGAACACTGTCCAAGTGACCAGATGATTGCAGACATTTTGACCAAAGCCCTCAATGAGTCACGTTTCATCCTCTTGCGCTCGGAGCTTGGAGTTGCTTCGGCCTCACTCTTTCTAGATTAGCTTCTTTTCTATTGTAATAGATTTGTACATATGACATTGTAATCTTTTAGGTACCATGCACTATGCACACTCCACATTTGCACCTTGTGATATCTAAGTCACTTGAATATTTGTACATAGATGCACAATTCACTTTCACATCATCACCACTGGTTCATATTTCACATTGTATAGGGGCTTGGGTTTTTCCCTTGAACTCCCCAAGGGTTTTTTCATCCAAAGCTAGAGACCTTTGTTTGAGTGGGGGTGTTGGAGCTATATATGGCTCACTCTACTGAACTTGGTCTCACCTATATATTTGTATCTTGTCCTCAATATGAATCAGTCTTTGGGAGCGTATATGGTGTGTCTCTTGTCTCGTCTCTCTCTCTTTCTCTCTACATCTCAACATAAATCCCCGTACTTGCTGAAAGTTATCTAAGCCTTCCAGCTTGAGGATAACATTCCGATAGTGATATATATATTCAAGTAATGATGGGTATTGGCGCATGGAACACATTTCCCAAGCCGTCCAATTCCGATCTGCCTCATTTGTAGGCAAAAATTCTTTGTAAAACATAGCTTCAAAAGCTGCCCAACTTTGTGGTATGATATTCTTCTCCTTGAGAGACATCCACCATTTGTAGGCCTTGCCTTCCAGAGTTAGGCTCCTTTGTAGTGCTCTGACTGCGTCCGCAGTACACCATAAGGCGTGAATTCCATCCCACTTGTTGAGAAAGATATTCACTACATTCTTATTGCGGTCTCATTCTTCTCCCTTAAAAGTCGGTGGTTTGGTGTTTTTCAACAACTCATCCACCTCTTTTGCAGTGAGAGTGTGCAAAGTATCAACAGTTGGACCTTGTTCTTGATTAGAAGGGCCTTGCCCCTGTGTAGCAATGTGCTCATGCATGTGCATGTCAGCAAGACCCTTGGACTGCTGTTGCATTAATTGGATCACTAATGTGGATAAGTTAATGACATTTTCATTTAAAGATTTAAAATTTCCTTCCATAACTGATATACGTGTCTGAAGTGCATGAAATTTGTACAAAATTTGTGAATGTCGTGCAATTCATAAGTGTCGTAACCTACCGTAGCATCGCGGGCACTCTCCTTGAGAGCATCACGCCACGAGCCATAATGGGCAAGATCAGGTGTATTTTGCTCAAAATCAAAAGTCATATTGATATCTGAATCCATGGCGACACAATGCAGTGAAAGGAATAGTCAGAAAAATACTTGAGATTCAGAGCATTGCAAAGTTTAATTAGCCTTGCTAATCCCGTCGAAGTCAGTATTATCCAAGTCAAAATTGATCCAAAATGTCAGCCATGTAGGGAAATCCTTAATCCCGTTGTAGCCGAATCGAGTATGGTAGAATTTCTTTCGACCATAATCGATTTTGAGAAATAACGTCACTTTGAACTCCCCTTGAGATGCTTTATTAAATCTCTGATTTTTTGTAGATCATACAAAGAGAATTTGTGTGGTGTATGTACTTTCTAGCCTTATTGGGATGCCTGGCTTTGCCGAAGCTCACAAGAGGGAAGGGGGGGTACCCCACTGTGGGTACCGTCCCTTAGCTTGAAAAAAATCGTGGCCACTAACCTCCAATGAGGTTGGGCGCGCAACGGGTGTGAAAATAACCTTGCTCACTGGCTATGGCAGACCGCAGATAGTGCGAGGGGGTAATCAAAGCTCCACCCACCTCGTGTGGTGGTTGAGGCCCATCACTACATGCACGTGAAGTGCTTCCGATCTCGGCGTGATGCCGTAGAGCCCGCAAGGGTGCAATTTTGTGCAGGTCATCGACAGGCGGTTTCCCCTTGCAAGGGATGTTGCCCACGCCTTCGGTCTTGTCGTCCTCCTCACAGGGGGTGAGCTCCATGCCTCCTTGACCTCGACATGCAAAAAATCATGCAAGAATTGTGTGGCTCCCCTCCTCCACGGCTGTGCCTTCCCAAAAAGGAACCTTGCTCTTGATACCAATGTTAGACAAGGGAAACTAGAACCTAGGAGTCGACCTACCAGCCACCCACTATATAGCATGGCTCCTAGCCCTTTGCCCTAGTTGGACTCCCTTTCCACACTGCCTAGCCCAATGTTGCCCTTGTCTAGTCCGGCCTTGCCATTGTCCTGACATGCGAGAGATTTTAGGAGCCTCTTCTTCAACTCAGAGATAGATAAGCAATGGTTCACATCGATGGCCTTCAAGCCATTATTGGCCTTGTGTGAAAGAGAGAATTTTAGGCTCTTTTTTGATCGGCGATAGGAAGTGGACCAAGCATAGGGAAAAATCAAGTGGCAAGTAACTAGCAAACATATGAGAAAGCCTAGTCATCCCCCGACATCGGCCTGACATCTTTAGACGGCTTTGGCATAGAGTAAGGAAGGGGGAGAAAGCACATAAAGTCTTCTCTAGTGTGTATATGGCATCAACTACAACCTTTTGGATTTTTTTGTTCATCTTTGCATTGTCAGGCATCGATGGCTACAACATCGGCGAGCATTTTTGTCTGACGATGGAAGATGGAATCAACCACATTTTCTCTTCTTTGACATAGTGAGATCAATCAAGAGCAGTTTTTCTCTTCTCTGGTGTAGCCACAACATCGGCTATCCTCCTACGATCAGCCATGCTCATCCAAAGAAGTTTTGCACTGACATTTTCTTCCAGATATCTCGACCTGAATTTACTAGGAGACTATTGAGAGAGAGTGTCATCAGCTCTTCTCTTGATTGCATCCAAAGTGGCTCAGATCCTATCTCCTTGACAATTTGGCTTCAATGAATCTCCACTTTCTAGTTTTGGTGACACACAAGTGACTCTAACAGACCATTTTGTGTTCGATTTTCCATGAGGGAGCATGCCACTTGGATAGTGTCTACAACCACATGTGGCTAGTTTTTCCATATGTCTGGTTTTTGGTTGATGTGATTTTTGATTGACGAGGTAGTGTGCCAAATGTTTCTTGTCATAATATCTAATATCTAACCAGCCCAAATGACTTTCTTATATTATAATAATCATTTAATGTGGGAGAATAAAGGAGAAAAAGGGTTAGAATATAGACATATGCTTATGGATCTATCTCAACATGGTGCTAAGGTTAAAGGGTTCCAAATGAGAGATGATCTATCAAAGAGAAAGGCTAGCTAATGGAGCTTGAAAGACCTTAGGGTTAGCTTCATTAAAGACCTCCAATAGCTAGTGTGAAAAGCCTTGGACCTTACATAAGCTAGGGATGTAGTTGAGGTGTGAACCCAACCCAAGATTGAGGTGCTTGTCGTGCTTGAGATGCTAGGATTGTACTTGAGGTGGGAACTCGGCCCAAGCTTGAGGGGATTAACGGCCAAGCTTGTGGTGGGAACCGGGCCCAAGGTTGAGGGGTTTGAGGTGGTAAAAAATCAGCAAGTATCCCTACAAGAGGGGGCGAGCCCTACAAGTAGGGACATGAGATAGCACACACACACACCCTCACACAAGGCAAGCCTAGACCAAGGAGGAAACAAGGACACATGCCAAGCTCCTCTCCATGTTGCCCTCATAATGATCCTATTGGTTGGCCTCTCAATGCTACAAACAAGAGCATGGACGGGCCTGCAAAATATGCAAATAATATGCTACAAACAATGAAATACATGAATCTGTATACGTGGAAATCGCACATACACTGCAAAAGATAGAGAGGATGAGAGAGATCCAAAGAGCGCGTGTAGACGCACCTCCTAGACTGGAGTGCTACGCCGGCACGTCGAGAGAAAAGACATGAGAGGAGAGAAGAGCAACGCAAACACTGGGTGCAATCTCCCCCCGTGCAAGAGTGACCATTTCCCTCTTGCACGTATTTCATTTATAGATTTCTTGAATGGTCAAAGTGATTACAAACTGGCCGGCCAGTCATAAATGTCCAAAGCTCATAACTTAGCACTTGAATAATAAAATGTATAATATATATATTTTTTCATCGCATAGGCCTAGCTCGGTCTAGTCTTTTCCACCTGGCAACTGCAATAAATAATAAAATATCAATTCTATAACATACCTCTCCTTTGGAAAGCAACTGTCCTCAGTTACAAAGATAAAATTTTCAAACAATACTTGTCAAAAACAATGAGTAAAAATCTATATCAAATAGTAAAAGAAAAATCCATAAAATGAGAGAACATTGCTTATTCCTGTTGTCATCCACATACTACCTATTCTAGTGTCCCATACCACTAGAATAAGCAGTATATATCATACCCTGATGAACTAGGATATCATTGGTCCGCGACAAAAAAATTTATCATATACCCTTTCCAAATCCAAATCCAAATATCTAAATCCAAAATATCCTTCATTTTGTATACCCAGGGAACAAAATCACACTAGTGACAGTGGTGTCCAGCCACTGTAGCATGATTTTGTGATTGGTGTTGCCTAAATCGGTGAATCTACACCAATAAGACATGCTGCCTAAACTGGAAAATCTGCACTAATGGTTCCTAAATCGACAAATCTGCATTTGGTATTGTTTAAAAAGTGTGAATCTGTAGTTTGTTATTGTGCTGCAGATCGGCAAATCTGCACTAGGATGAGCATTTACACACTGCCTAAATCGGCGGATCTGTGTGCACGTGACCAATGGACTAGCTGACCAACATAAAAATTACCTGCTTGATATCAAATTGGAGTAGATTGTAGTGTGAAACCATGTACCAAATGGAAACAGTTATCCCAAATCAACAGGGCTCATGAAAATAGCTGTCTGATCAGTTATGTCAGTGTAGGTTTCAATAAATATAAGTACATTGACAACTTGTAACACAATTGAAATAAGTGAAGGGCTCTATTGTCGAATAAGGAGATATTGGAAAAGGTGATTTTTTTTTTTGGAGATCCAAACATAAGAAAGTACGTGGAATAAGGAATGGGGTGGGGAATTAGGTAATATTGCATTCAAATTAATAGTTATATAGGAAGGGAGCTTACTTATCAGGGAGAATTTATCTAGAGGGATGTAGTCATAATTCATATCTTGAGGCTCTCTGACTGTAGCAATGTAGTTGAACATTATCTGCAAAAGTATTACTGAAAGACAAGGCGCCAAAAATAATTAAATGGCACATTAATATTGTCAAAGTTGATAATGGTAAAATGGATGCAAAGCTAGGATTGAAAGTGGGAAAGTGTAACTACAAACAGGCGAATAATGAAGGTCCTAAATGAGAATACCTAGCTGTCAATTGTTAGTGTTGCGATCCTTATAGAACGGTTGAGAAATTACAACAGGAAGAGTGACAATAACTGACATACATATCTATAAAAGTCTTGAAAACATGATAGCATGCTAATTAGTAGCTTCTTATGAAGTATCGTGTCCCGGTAAGGACTTGGAGTGAATAGAGTAGTGAATGTCGGTGCAGTGTGGATGATTCTGCAAAGATTTTATATTAGCTTGGATAAACCACTAATGTCCTTCAATATTTTGTTGGACATGGTGTAAATTTGGAGAATAGGGAAAAAGGTGGGACATTCTAGGGAAATGCAGAAGCATCACATCAAACTCCCTAGGTTTTGCTTATCTAGTTCATAGCCAGTTTCAAAAATCATTGAATTTAAAGAAAACAGTGATTGATACTGTTGATAAAAATGAGATTTTACTTTTGTGAGGGATATTGTTTTGATTACGCAAGAAGTAGTTGCACTGAAATGTTAGCAATAGGTTTCAGAGTGCTTATAGAAATACTTCGATTGTTAGTCAATGAACACATTCTTAAGTAAGTGAAGCAGTTATGAGTAGTGTATTCCACACATGGTCTGTACACAGAAGGAGACTATGATTACTTGTCCAACACGTTATGTGCTTAGTAAGTCAACCCACAATGTTAAACTATTGGGCCTCATGTCAATTGACAAAGCGAGCTATAGGTAGTGTTGAGAGACATAAAAGCATTGAAGCAATTTATTTGACTCCAATAAAGTGACATGCTTTGATTCCATATTTTACAGGTTTGGTTCAGATAAGTCTGCAAGTGTCACCGCTTCCAAATCTTGGGCGGCACTGGTTCTTGATAAGAAGGGAAAATTCGGCAATCATCCTACAATCAAGCTAGACGAGGTGGAGGAGCCTTGAATACAAAAGTGGACCCTGCAATTTGGTGTGATATTCGTTGTGATTGAGCATCGTGAGAAACAAAATTGAATGAAATAAACTGTTCTATTTAACATCTTCAAAAGGCCAAAATGATTGACAAATAATAGTAGCAAACTAATACAATGCTTGTGGATTTAATCCATTGTTTGGGTGTAAGCAAACTAATACAATGCTTGTGGATTTAATCCATTGTTTGGGTGTAAAAATAAAATGAAATAAAGGGAAAAAATACTAAAATCCTAAAGTCGGAGGCTGAAATCATTATATTTAGGGTTTAGGGTTTATTATTAACTCATACCACCAACACAAACAACCCACTCTGCTATTGCAGCACACGAGATAACTAGACTGTCATGTAAGGGAGAGTGGAACTACCATTCATACCTCCAGCTGGGACATTATTTGCTAAGACACTTGCAATTCTTTCACACTGCCTTTGCAATGTGCATAGCCACCATTGAGCACCAAATCATAACACAGTTAATAAACGATTGGTACAAATTGTGAACCCCTTTAGACTCAGCTTCCACATGCTCCACCCAAGGGACCTTGGAATATCCACTAGGCATCTCCTCAATAATACAGCCAGAAGGACGCCTCTGCACCGTAACAATGAAGGGGGCGGGTTCCCACATAGACTATCAATCGAGACATCTACAACAACCCATAGATGGTCTACGCACTTCGAATATCTCAAGAAGTAGTTTTCTCGAGTGGGAACGAGTTGGGTAGGCAGCTGCAACTTTGAGTACATCAGTTGAATGGGCCATCAAAAGTTCCAGCAATGCCTGTAGAAAGGATCTCAACAGTGTGAACTCGAGAGATAATGGAAGGGAACATTTCTACCTAGCGTCCCACATCCATAAGGGTCTCAACAAGGGAGGTATAATTCATGATGACAAGGCCAGTGTGGCGGGTACTCTTGGAGTGTAGCCCAGGAGGTGCAAGGCCAATGCTGCGAGGGAACTGCTGGACATAAACATCATGATCAATACATTTGCAAGGAGCACCTGTAGTGGAATAGGAAGGATGAGGAACCCACAAGGATTCAGAAGCTTGGGCAACTTGTAAAACTTCTTCCAGAGCAACAACATCAAGCTCATAGAAAGGGGCTTCTTGGCATCATGGAGGTAGAAGGGGCGAGATTCAATGTATGCAACGGTTTGATCGGGGGCGCGAGTATTGTGTAGGCATTAGATGCAGCACAGTGCCAAGATCCTAGATGGTGGTGGCTAAGGAGGTGCATGTGGTTGGAGATGAGCATGCAAGTGAAGTCGAGCAGCCAATGCATGGTGGTGACAACTGAAGAGATCCAGAGAGAGAGAAAAAGAACGATTCTGGTTGGCGACTGAGAACTGGGGCAATGACTGCAAGAGAGAGAGAGTGGGTTGGTGGGTGGTATACTACGAAAGGGGAGGCTGTCAACTAAAGGGAGAGGGAGAAAGAGACGGCATCTATTGCAGACGAGTAGTGAGAGAGAGAGAGAGAGAGAGAGAGAGAGAGAGAGATATTGCATGACATGCAGCTGGATGTTATGTGCTGTATAGATGCTAGTTGACGATGGCCATTAAGTGGAATAATAATAAAAAAGAAAAACTGGTGTGGTCGTGAGTAGTTAGAAAAAAACTACACCGCAAAGTTTACTGGAGTGTGTGGGCTGGAGCTGGGGTTCAGTGCAAGCCTCACCAGGAGTGGAAGATGGCGCATGCAGCCTTGGGGTGACGGCCTTGATACTACACATACAACCATTCAACATAGCCAGATGCAAGCATGTGTTAATGAATGGCCGCATTGATCTAAGGTGTTTGATTAAGGGTCTGATCAGGAGGAGCAAAGGCATGCAAAGTAAGGAAATTGTTGGTCATAGTTGGGGAGTGTGTTGGTGAGTTGCATGGCGGTAGGAGATTTGGGGGATGTCTATTTGGGAGTTGCCCTGCGAGTGAGGTTAGCAGCCAATCAAGTCAGCGCATGTGTGTGTGTGTGTGTGTGTATTGTTGGTTGGCAAATATGTGGCCAAGCGACGTGCAGTTAGCCAGTCTACATGCGTGCTAGGTTAGGGGGTTGTTGTGTATGCCTCATGAACATTGCTCTTGCCTCCGGTCGCAGTCAATGCCGTCGATAGCACTCCACTCCAGAGTTTGTGAGTGGGTGGACCATGCATGGTGAGGAGGGCGGTTGTGGTTAGTGTGCAACCCACGAAAGTGGAGGCAGTCGAGAACAAGTCCCCTATGGGGGTGCGTGGTAAAACCGGTGGAGACATGGCAGATCCGCGTAGGGAAAAAAAAAGAGTGTCGTCCCAATGCAGACGATGGGCAATATACATATAAAAGAAAAACAAAATTTGGAGGTGGCTTCCAGAGAGTGGGGTCAACCAGACAACAACACATGTAGGGAGTGTTTGAGGTCGTTTGGGATAGCTTTGTAAGACGTCCAGATTCTCGTCTCCTTCTTCTACTTATGCTTTTAGGTATTGTACATCTTGCTAATCAGTGCAATTACGACCATGAAAATATTTTTCTTCTTAATATACAAGAGCAATCGCAAGAGTTGCTATTATTGATTATTATTCTCCAATTTATCATAATTAGATCCTTAATTATACTAATCATGTGGTAATTTACAATCATGAAGAAGATTTGTATTGAATGATGAGAAATTATACTTACTAAACAATCCAAGTGCATTTACAATCTTAAGAAATTGAAGATAATCACCTACATATAACTTCAAACAATAAATAACTAACTTTAAGGTAAGCATGACTCGTCTCTAATATCGATCATCTCCACAACTATGATTATTGTGAGTTCAAGAGCGTATCCACGGCTCTAATACCACTGTTACAAACGAGAGCATGGATGGTGTCGGGGGATATGTGTTTGAAACGTGAGCCAGGTAGGCGCCGGGCCTCTGGCTGTGGGAGGTGTGAGAGAGAACAAGAAGAACCGATGCATATGGCTTTGGCAATCACCGTAGTCTCCAATTAATTGAATCAAGCTTTTAGTACAATGTAACCGATAGCCAAGGCGGGCTGTTAGCAGTACTGTCACTCGGATCAGCTAAAAATTAGGAGTTTAAGCTCCCTTTTTACAAAATTAACCGGGTCGTCAACGACACCCGGGCTTAGGATGATGATTAATCAACCTTCGGACTGATGTCGGTGAGGAAAATTTTTGCCTACCGCTTAAACGTAGCTCCGACTGCTCTTTTTAAATCGACTTACTTTGATTGCTGTCAGGCTCTGTATGCCCTTGGTAATTTCTCTTTTCCAGATTGACCTTCTTCTTCTCCTGCATCCCGAGCTCTGATATCTGCTCTAGCCAAGTACCCTTGTCTTCGTTGAGCTAAGTTGAGGTTGAGGATGAGAGAGACTTTATTCTTGCTTGTTCTCACGCTTTGCCTTGCTTACCACTTTACACTTGATTACGGCCGAGAGAGGGAGAGAGAGCCTTGCTTCATTCACCTCCCAAGCTCCCCGAACTTCCCTTCTCATAACCCTATTCCCTTTGCTTTGATAGCTTCTCAAGCTCTTGCATGCCCTCCTTTCCCTCGCTTTAAGCTCTTCCTTGGTTATGGCCTTGCCTCTCAATGCTTTGTAATGAAATTGGCCTATTTAATTTGAGAGTAACGGAAATTAATGAGAGTACTTTTGAGAAATGACTTTGTGAGCATAGCGGGTGAACATAATTGAAGATAGCAACATAATCATAGCAATTAGTTAACTTGGCATGAACAATACTTTTGCAAGAGAGAGAATTTAGAGAACATGACAACAATTGAGGACCGGATTTATGTGGAGCCGGTCCCCCCTCCAATAGGCATTTGTATTATGATTTCTCCCATTAAGAGAGACTTGTTACAATACAATATTTGTGTTCCTTGTGACCTAGGTGATGCAATGAAGATGGAAAGCTTCATGCATCACAAACATAACATAAACTTGAAGAAATCTTTAACTATCCCAAGTCTCCGTCCCAAGACCTCAAACACCTTGGAAGGTGGAGAGAGCTAGCAGGGAATGAGGGTTGGGAAGAGGAAGAAGAAACATTTCGTAGGAGAAAGAATTAGATCCTCACTTATCATAACTCTTGTTGCTAGCATACATAATAGCATAGTAATGAAGAAGAAGGAGATGGCAAGCTTAAGCATTGAAGCATGGCTCTTGGTTGGATTTACACTCCATATCCAAGAGTGTTGGTGTAGGCTCTCAACCTCTACTTGCTTGGAGAAGGAGAGGGAGCTCTTGCAATTTGCATAGAACACAATGAGAGTGTTTGTGAGTGTGTGTTGATGAGTATACCCTCTAAGCAACCCCGTAGCTTTCTTGGGTCGACCCCCCCTTGTAGCTCATGCTTGAAGCTAATTGGACCCCTCCAGGCCTAGCCAATCACAAGCAGGAGGCATTACAAGCAGCAAGGGTAGCCTTGAGACAAGTGTCCCCCTTTCCCCTTTGAGAGAGAGGGCTAGATAAATGCTAAATCAATTAATTAAATCTCCTAAATTATTATTGGACCAGGCTTCAGGCACACCATGAGGTCAACATGAGGAGGAACTTGACAAGTGCCCCTTTTGCTTTTTTTTTTTGTACCATGCATGCCTTGTGTGAGTGTGTGGGTGTTCTCTCACATCCCCCCTCATGTAGGGCTCGCCCCCTCCTTGTAGGGATTGAATCTTTGACTTTTTGACACCTCAACCCCTCATGCATAGGCCCAGTTCCCACCACAAGCTTGGCTCATAAGCACTTTAAGCTTGGGGTGGGTTCTCACCTCAAGTGCAACCCTAGCATCTCAAGCATGTCAAGCACCTCAAGCATCTCAATAATTAAGCACCTCAAGCACCTCAATCATCAAGAACCTCAAGCACCTTAGTCATCAAGCATGACAAGCAGGACAAGCACCTCGAGCTGGGTTGGGTTTCCGCGCCTCAAGCAGCCCTAGCTTACCTAAGGTCAAAGGCCTTTTACACACATTATTGGAGGTCTTCAATGAAGCTAACCCTAAGGTCTTATGCTCCATTTGTTAGCCTTGCTCTTTGATAGACCATCTCTCATTTGGGCCCCTTTACCATTGGCCCCGTGTTGAGATAGATCTATAAGCACATGTCTATATCTTAACACTTGTTCCCGTTTATTCTCCCACATTAAGTGATCAATTTAATATGAGAAAATCATTTGGGTTGGTTAGATATTAGATATTAGATTTTATGACAGCTTTGTAGTAGCCAACGATGAGCCGAGAGCGAGAGACCTTGCTTTTATGCTCGCGGAGGACGAGAGAGGGAGTGCTTTTGCCTTATCTCTGCGAGCCAGAGAAAACCCGTTCCTCCTTGTTCTTCTTCCTCCCTTATTGCCTTCGATGCTTTGCCTTCAAATTGATTGCTTTCCCTCTTCAATACGAGAGAGAAAGAGAGAGCTTTGCTTGCTCAAGAGCGAGAGAGAGGAGAGCTTCCTTCCTTGCTCCCCTTGCGTTGGTTGGAGAGAGAGAGAGAGAGAGAGAGAGAGAGAGAGAGAGAGAGAGAGAGAGAGAGAGAGAGAGAGAGAGAGAGAGAGAGAGAGAGAGAGAGAGAGAGAGAGAGAGAGAGAGAGAGAGATTGCTTCGACCTACTCGCCTCTTGCCCTTGAATCTGAAACCCCCTTTCTTCCTCTCAAGCACTCGTTGATTCCCTGTCTGTCCCTTCCCTGTTACCTCCTTTTTCCTTTGCTATATATTCCTCCAAAAATAAGGCCCCACCACGCAGTCACGGCGCCGTGACTGACATGGTGTGGGAAAGCGTGCTTGATGATGTGGCAGGTGGGCCACTCAACCATCATAAATTTGGCCATGGATGGTGCCGAATGGTGTCGCCCTAGACAGCTGAGCAATGTTTGCTCTTGCTCGCCACCTTCTAAGGCCCGAAGCCGCCACTGCGAGCCTGCTTCTTCCCCTGCGCTGCGCTCTTCGCTGCCAGCCCTTATTCTGTTGCCCACCATGCATCCGTTTTTTCCTAGCTTCACACCCTTTTATAATTAGGGCGGCCATTGGCCATAGTTTAGTGGGCGGCCATATTCATTGGCTTATGGGCGGCCTTGTCACTTGGTTGTCTTTGGGCGGCCTAGCAAATCTACAAGGGCACCACATTCGACATGCATAGCGGCCAAAGCAATGCCAAAGCAAAACATATTTCACCAACAGTCCTTGACTAACAATATCCTCATGAATTTTGATGCCCGCATTTCTTTTCCGACAGTGCCATACGCCTTCAATATGCAAGTATAAGTGATTGCATTCGGAGAGTTTTACTCTCTTTGCATCTGCTCCAAATATCCAGCTTCCTGGTCCTGCCTTGTTGGAGTTATCCCACAATCATTGTAGTCCAAGAGATGACATTCCGAACACGAAGCTCTTCAAGCACTTTTTGTGCCTTCGTAACGACACCATATTAGGCATGCATGCCAATCATCCTCGTCAATGCTCTTATTAGCCCTAAACTGACAACAACATCGCGAATGTTACTGCCCATATCAGCATCCCAAATAATGCCAAAATTACCCAGCTAGCAGTGCCGACAATTGTCATCTGCATCAAGCTTTTTTATGTGATGAAACTCTGTCTGATGAGCTGTAAATCCCTGTAGACCTCTCAAGCTGCATAAAATGCATACAAACCCTAGTAAGGCTATAAAAATACGAGATGGCACTTCGATTGAGCGGACCGAACTGGTACGGAGCCGGCCCCCTGTGAATCCCTAACGGCTAATATCTTGGCGACCGGGACTCCGATGCGCTCCATGAAGTGAGCACTTTAGTCCCGTGCATTCATTTCAATTTTGTCACCTCAGCTGCAGTTGCCCAATCCGCTACGGATCTGCAATCGACTTGAACTTTAAACTGCCATAACTTCTTCATCGTAGCTCCAATCGACGAGCCGTAAAGACAGGTCGTTAGATCACATTAAGCACTACAATTCTAGATCATAATCTCCCACTTGTTCTCACTTCAATCATAGTCCTTTTTAGCATCATTAAGACATGAGTTGGCCCTTTTAAGCCGCATGTGGCATATATTAATCATTAAACTTGACTTGTTATCAAGCCCTGATCACTGCTCACTTAATGTGTAGGCTTCAAAGAAGCTTAGCTTACATTTCTTTGCTCTTTTTCCTTTCATGGAAGTGGAAGTGCACGACATCCACCCCCTGTGAACCTGCACAGCCTCCGGTTTGTGCCAATAGCACTTCAATCTGCATCTGCTACGGTTACCTTAAGCTCTTTCCCATCATCAGACTCACGTAACTTAAACATATGAAAAATGAAATAAGGCTTATACCCTATCATCAATGTTTTAGCTTAATAATTAGGTAGCTGTCCATAAAAAATCTCTGAACTCTATCTGCTGTATCTTCAAAGAATTTAATTATGAAAAACCATTTTAATAACCCGCCAGACTCAAGTGCTCCAGCTAATGATGCACACGGCTTGACCATTAAGCTCTCTTTAAGGAACCCTGTCAAGCTCAAGTATGCCTTACTATGTCTGCACATGGAATGGACGTCAAGTCCTTTACCTCAAGTTCTGGTAGCAGAACCAACTCAAAAGATGTAAAGATACTTCAACAATTGTTCAAAGAAGTCAGCCGGAAGCCAGCCATGTAATCTTATTGAATGCCTAACAAAAACTCTCCTGACTTAGCATTAATCTAGAAAACAAAATCTCATACCATGCAACCTGCTACAACAGATAACTGGTACTCTTCAAATCTGGAACTTGCACTTCAGTAGCCCCCGAGATCAAACGAAAACCCAATCATTTGCCCCACTGTGAGCATTCCTTTCAAAACATTGCACCATCCTCCAGGATCATAGGGAATATACAAGAATTTCTAATCATTATAGCATAAACATACATTAACCCACAAATCTTCATGCAAATCGCCTGGATCATATGGCATATAAGGCAATTGCCCCGGACCATGCATATATCTGTCACCTCTTGGGTCAAAAGATAGCTCAACATCCCCTACATCATAGGGTAACATCAGATTCCATATAGCATCAGATACTGCCATATCCCTTGTGCAATTGGCTCATCCAATTGTTGATCATCAATCACAGGTAAAATAATTGGCAGTGCACCTTCACTCTCACTAGCATTGGAATCCGAATCATGCATATCTGAATACATCAAGTTTCTGACAAAACTCTCTTCATTAGGACTGCAAGATGCATCAGAAAACAATTCTCTATCTTGTAGAGGCTCAAAATCAAGTAAAGCATCATCCAACAACTGCATAGGTTCATCATTAGCTGCATCTGAACAAACCGGCTCATGCATGAATCTGGATTGATTGATATCCTTAGCATCTGTATTTGAGAACCCTTCCAAAGCTTCGTCCAATAAGAACATAAGATCTAGGTCCACCGCTTGAGAAGGTCACTCAATCCTGTACATCCTAGGTTGTTGCAATAAATGAGCATTTTCACATATGACATGCATACTAAAAGCATCTGCAGTAAACTGCTCTTCAAGTCTTTCACCCTCAACCAGATATCTTTGCACTTCTGTAGCACAAAGTTCTGCATGCACATTAAAAATTTCATCTATTGCCCTGTTTGTATCATCGGCACAATGAAACCAATCATATTTAACAACAAGAGATTGCACTTCACTATGCACCCCTGCTGAATCAGCATCATCAAGTTCATGATCATTATGCCATAGATTTTTGCCTACCGCTAAACCGTAGCTCCGACTGCTCTTTTTAAATCGACTTACTTTGATTGCCGTCAGGCTCTGTATGCCCTTGGTAATTTCTCTTTTCCAGTTTGACCTTCTTCTTCTCCTGCATCCCGAGCTCTGATATCTGCTCTAGCCAAGTACCCTTCTCTTCGTTGAGCTAAGTTGAGGTTGAGGACGAGAGAGACTTTATTCTTGCTTGTTCTCACGCTTTGCCTTGCTTACCCCTTTACACTTGATTACGACCGAGAGAGTTAGAGAGAGCCTTGCTTCATTCACCTCCCAAGCTCCCCGAACTTCCCTTCTCATAAACCTATTCCCTTTGCTTTGATAGCTTCTCAAGCTCTTGCATGCCCTCCTTTCCCTTGCTTCAAGCTCTTCCTTGTTTATGGCCTTGCCTCTCGATGCTTTGTAGTAGCCAACGATGAGCCGAGAGTGAGAGACCTTGCTTTTATGCTCCCAGAGGACGAGAGAGGGAGTGCTTTTGCCTTATCTCTGCGAGCCAGAGAAAACCCGTTCCTCCTTGTTCTTCTTCCTCCCTTATTGCCTTCGATGCTTTGCCTTCCAATTCCTTGCTTTCCCTCTTCAACACGAGAGAGAAAGAGAGATCTTTGCTTGCTCAAGAACGAGAGAGAGGAGAGATTCATTCCTTGCTCCCCTTGCGTTGGTTGGAGATAGAGAGAGAGAGAGAGATTGCTTCGACCTACTCGCCTCTTGCCCTTGAATCTGCAACCCCCTTTCTTCCTCTCAAGCACTCATTGATTCCCTGTCTGTCGCTTCCCCGTTGACTCCTTTTTCCTTTGCTATATATTCCTCCAAAAATAAGGCCCCACCAGGCAGTCACGACGCCGTGAGTGATGTGGCGTGGGAAAGCCTGCTTGATGATGTGGCAGGTGGGCTACTCAACCATCATAAATTTGGCCATGGATGGTGCCGAATGGTGTCGCCCTGGACAGCTGAGCAATGTTTGCTCTTGCTCGCCACCTTCTAAGGCCCGAAGCCGCCACTGCGAGCCTGCTTCTTCCCCTGCGCTGCGCTCTTCGCTGCCAGCCCTTATTCTGTTGCCCACCATGCATCCGTGTTTTCCTAGCTTCACACCCTTTTATAATTAGGGCGGCCATTGGCCATAGTTTAGTGGGCGGCCATATTCATTGGCTTATGGGCGGCCTTGTCACTTGGTTGTCTTTGGGCGGCCTAGAAAATCTACAAGGGCACCACATTCGACATGCATAGCGGCCAAAGCAATGCCAAAGCAAAACATATTTCACCAACAGTCCTTGACTAACAATATCCTCATGAATTTTGATGCCCGCATTTATTTTCCGACAGTGACATACGCCTTCAATATGCAAGTAGAAGTGATTGCATTCAGAGAGTTTTACTCTCTTTGCATCTGCTCCAAATATCCAGCTTCCTGGTCCTGTCTTGTTGGAGTTATCCCGCAATCATTGCAGTCCAAGAGATAACATTCCGAACACGAAGCTCTTCAAGGACTTTTTGTGCCTTCGTAATAACGACACCATATTAGGCATCCATGCCAGTCATCCTCGTCAATGCTCTTATTAGCCCTAAACTGACAACAACATCGCGAATTTTGCTGCCCATATCAGCATCCCAAATAATGCCAAAATTACCCAGCTAGCAGTGCCGACAATTGTCATTTGCGTCAAGCCTTTTTATCTGATCAAGCGAAACTCTGTCTAACGAGCCGTAAATCCCTGTAGACCGCTCAAGCTGCATAAAATGCATACAAACCCTACTGAGGCTATAAAAATCCCAGATGGCACTTCGATCGAGCGGACCGAACTGGTATGGAGCCGGCCCCCGCTGAATCTTTAAGGGCTAATATCTTGGCGACCGGAACTCCGATCACTAATCTGAAAAGACCAACGCGCTCCACGAAGTGAGCACTTCAGGCCCGTGTATTCATTTCAATTCTATCACCTCAGTTGCAGTTGCCCAATCCGCTATAGATCTGCAATCGACTTGAACTTTAAACTGCCATAACTTCTTCATCGTAGCTCCAATCGACGAGCTGTAAAGATATGTCGGTACAACACATTAAGCACTACAGTTCTAGATCATAATCTCCCACTTGTGATGTTGAAAGGATGCCCTTTCAACAACGTTTTCATAAAGATTCCATTAAAGATTCCTCAAAGATTTTGTAAAGATTCCACATGAAGATGAAGATGGATGCTGTAACATGAAGATATGAGTTCATGGACGTCATCGAATATCCCGTTATTATTATTCTGAGCCATTACGGCCACTTTTGTAATGTTTACGGGAACCTCACATTTTAAGTCGGCACTTGTATTTTGGCTACAGATGCTTGTATAATGAGTAAAGCCAACTCAGTTTCTTGTAATTAAGCTCTATAGAAGCCTAGGGACAATTTAGGTCATTTGGCCGGACATTAGGTTTGAAGGCTTGGTATATAAGCTAAAACCTAAGGCTTTGTAAAGGACACATTACGTTATCTCAATTAATATATAGTCGTGGGTTCTACAGCACACGGTGCCGTATAAACTCTAGATGAGCAAGAAGGACTAGAATGAAAGCGAGACTAGAAAGGGAGAAAGGAGAAGAAAAGGCTGTTGCAGCTGAGTTGGAAACAACTGAAGAGCAACAGACACAGCAAAGGGAAGTTGAAACCCTTAAACTAGCTGAAGCACCCAAGAGTGCTAGTTCAGGAGGATCTGTCCTAGTGGACAAAGTGAATGAGCCTTTAGATGCGATTTTACAGGCTTATGAGGCTAGATTGGCAAATAGACAGACCTTAGAACAAAGATGGATGACTTATCCTTATCCTGAACTAGAGAAGCAGAGGCTAGAAATGTGTAAGCAGCTCATTAAAACTGCTCAAGCATTGCTAGAACCACCTCCACCAGAAGTGAAGGATAGGATAGTCACCCCAGTGCACAAAGACGAGAGCATTAAAGTAGACGAATTGCCTAGAGAAGAGGTAGATCATAGGGAAGAACCACTGCCAAGGTCGCAAGACTCGAGGGTAGTCCAAAATACAACAGATGAATCAATGAGGGATTTCCCACCCTATGTTCCTATAGTTGAGGAGCAGTGGCTAGAGGAGTTATGGAAGGCTGTCCGAGATGCCCAAAAAAGAGAAGAGGATGCTGGAACAACACCATTTCCAGAAATCACATTAGATAGACCACAAATGAGTGTTGATGTGAGGTCATATTATGGTGATGTAGGATTGATAGCCTCCGAAGACAGTAGACCTGCATCGTTAAGAACTTTGCCACAGTACATGGGAGATTTTGAGGCAAAGTCTGAGATTGTGAGAGTTCCATCACAAAGGCTAGGAGGGACAAAAGAATTGGACACAAAAATTTTGACTGACTTGCTATCCACGCCAGTGAAGTGCACAATTACGTTGGCAGAACTTTTGAAAATCAGGCCAAGTATGTGGACGGATATAGGAAAATGCTTGGAAAAAAATGGGATCAAAAGCCCGTTAAGGTTCCTGGAAAAAGAGCTAGATGAGATCGAGAAGCCTAGATCAAATGTAAGACCGGTACCTCTGAACAAAGTAGGAGAGTATTGTGAAGGAGAAGATGATAATGCCACTTTGCCTGTCGAGTACAATGGGATTGAAACGAAAGATATACTTGACAGCGGAGCAGGAATTGCCATAGCAACAAAACGAATATGGGAGAAATGGGGTAGGCCCGCCTTTAGAACAACCAGAATAAAATTAAAGTTAGTGGATGGGCATGTGGAAAGACCCATGGGATTGCTAGAAGTGATAGTGGTGTCTTCTTGTGGTATAGAGTATGCGCATACTTTTTCCATAGTTGACTTTGGCAAGAGAAATAACTATGAAATCATCCTTGGAAGACCATTCATGAGGCAACTCAAGATGGTACAAGATTGGGGTTATGATTATCTATACTTGAGACATGCTGAAACCACAACACGTGTAAATATGAGAAATCATAGTTACCAAGATGTAACTAGAACGCCCGTGGAAGATTTTGATTTTGCAACACAAAGTGGATCAACAGACCATCTGTGGATGGGCAAAAAGAAAGAAATCTGGATGTGCGGAGCATCGGAGTGTAGTGACTTTGGGAGAAATGAGAATGCCTTAGAGAGGGTCTTAGAAGATGATGCTTACATAAGAGAACCTTTTTCGGAAGAGGCGTTAGAATCGCTAGAGTGGACTCAGATATTGGCTACCTTGGATGTCTGTGTTAATGAGACCACACCAACAAAATTTTGCGATGAGAATGGGTATGACATAGTCCCCTACTACATGCTAAGGGTTATGTGTGAGACAGATGAAGAATCTGAGTATGAGTTCGAAACAGGGTTATCAGCTATGGGGATAACACAAAACTAGACACCTAGCCCGAATACTGGTTATATAGAAATAGGTGCTCTTTGCGATCAGTGTGCGATAACACACTTGATTACAAACTGTCCAACTCAAATACATAGTACAAAGGAGGAGCCGCAAGTCAACAAAGCAAAGTTGCAGGAAGAAGGGCTAAGATCCAAAGAAGATGCTTCAGGTCCAGTGCCTACAAACGAGCAATATGAAGACTTGGAATCAATCAAAGAAGAGGTGCAGCAAGTGACAGGAAGTTCAAACACGATTGGTGACATTTCAACAGCTGAAGTCGAGGAAGAAGAGCCTATGACTCTACATGAACCAAATGCTGATTTTGTCTCTCCAAAAGACACATCAGAGGAAATGGTGGTCAAGCAAGAGCTAGAACACACATATGAACTCACAAGTGTGAACAATGAAGAAGAAGACGACAAGGAGTCCATGCCAAAGATTGCTCAAGTCACTCAAGAGAACACAGGCAATCTAGTACCAAAGAAGATCAACTTTTTGCTAAGTGCACAAGACGGAGTCAAGATGAATTTTATGGCAGAAATTGATACAAATTCCACGACTAATGTCATGTCATATGGCATGTGGTTACTTCTAGGTAAGCCAAAGCTTTATGATATTCAGATAAAGGTAAATCTCTCACCTGAAGTAGATGTTATAAGTATGGGGATTGCAGAAGCTACTCTCCAACTACACTCGCAGAATGTCAAAGAAAAATTCTTGGTGGTAGATTCTCGACAAATGGGAACACACTTGATTTTGTCCAAGCCATGGGCACAAGTCTTTGAAGACGAGCCTGAATCTTCAACAATGGTCATCACGACAAGCTATCAAGTGGCAACAGAGGTCAAGCCTACAACAGTTCAAAGATTCTTGGCTATTGAAAAAGGCAAAGCTAAAGTAAGCCCACAGTCTCTAGCCCAACCAATGCAAGTGCACGACAAAGCCTCTACATCAAAAGCCAAACCATCAACAAAACAATGGAAACCCAAGCAAAAAGTCTATCAACCGAAGTTTCCATCGCCCGAAAGTCTCCAAAGGAAGTCAAAACCGGTCAACCAAGTGCTAGTATCCAAAGCACATATTAAAGTTAATGATCCAATTTGGATACAATCACAGGAAAAACCTCAACAAGCACAGGTAACACGATGGATCACATCAAACGAGTCAATTATTTCACAAGGCTACAAGAAAGGAAATTCAGATGTTTGGGTCAACAAGCCCAAGATAACAGCCTGGCGATATCCATCCCATGACAACCACTCAGTCAGGAATCAACAAAGCCGTCAATGTCAATCACATAACTCAACCAAGAGAAAGGACAAGTACAAAAATCAAAAGAGAAGGTCTTCCACTGGACAAACCATACGACAAGTCTGGGTAATGAAATCAGAATTCTACCAGACTACCCAACAAGGTCAAGTGAAGATCACCTCCAAGCAAGTCCAAAGATTCATTCCAGTCGAGTTACTCGAAGCACAAGGATTCTATGAGGGTAACTTTCAAATCTGGTTACCTAAGGTAGTAGCTTATCAAGGAATCACCCAGGAAAAGCAAGAAACATTAAGAAATCAAGAGCAACCACCCGCTACACCCAAGAGTACTACAACCTATAGATAGATCCCTCGTCAATTACTACAAGAGCAAGGCTTTTACAAAAGTAACAGCCATATTTGGAAATTAAAGACAAGGTACCATCAAGTCAAAGAAGAAACAAGGCAAGTGGCAAAGGAGATCACACCAGGCCCAAGAACAATGTGGGCTCCAAAATCCGTGATTGAGGCTCAACAACAAGAAAGATACACAGCTCCTTTACATCCTCTTAACAACAAAAAGAAAGCAACAGTAAATGCGGAGGTCACAGTTTTGAAGAACACTATCTGGAAGAAGAAGACTTCATCAACCATTGCTTCAACATCAATACCTGTCTCATCAAGCGATCACAATTTGCTATGAAGGAATGAAGAGCAGATATATGCCAATGTATTGGACAACATGGCATCTCAAACAGAAACTAACGAGAAAGGCCTAAACATCAAAAGCATATGGAATTGGATTTCAGGCCGCGATCAGGTAAGTCCAAGTCACCATTAAACTTACATGGCATAAGAGTCTAGAGTCGGGCAGCTAAGCCACCAAATGAGCAAAGTGTCAGACCCAAGCTTCAAGTTAATATTTTCTGTGGTCTATGAGTCTAGCTAATAGGTATAAGCTCAAGCTGGAGAGTTGAACATACATAAAGTCATGTCGCTCATGCTGGAAGAGGTGAGCATAAGAGTCAAAGTCCATATAATATATAAGGTGGAGAAGGCAGAGTAGTCCAAAAAAAAAAAAAAAAAAAACACACACACACACTCACGCACTTGACACAGTGAGGAAGAGTGGAGAAACCTCGACAGCAAAAACCCTTCTTGTGAGTAGTGAAAGCTTTTGAAGCACTCATGCTATATGTTTTGCTCGCTACACTAACTCCATGAAGAACCCATCAATACTCTTCTTTTGCACCGCATCTTGTTTAACATGCATAACTCTGTGCAAGCATAAAGATGTCCCATCATTGGACATATGCATTAGGCACTCTTTTTTATTCCACCCATGCACTTACACAAACAAATGACGATGACCAAGCGGAAACAGGTTTTATGAGCCTTTGCTCAACAAAAACGACTCTGACTTCAAGCTACTAACACTTATCCATGTATATCAAGCCCATACTAGTAGACATATAGCCATATGTACTTTAACTCAACAGAACTCTATAACATCAGAACCTAAGTACATATAGCCTCGCATTTAATTATGACTAAAGACATTTTTTCCCACTGGGTTTTTCCCTTTAGTCATATCCAGGTATCCAAGACCTTCATTTTGTATATACGCTATATTTTACTTTTACTCTTTTATTTTTTATAACAACAAAAACAAGAAGAACCACGATATCCCCACACTACTAATTGCAAATCTACTGACAAGTCAAAAGGGAGAGGCCAAATAACAGCTTGACAAAGCTTCAAGTCAACTTACAGGTACGACTTCCTGATAACAACCACAGGAAAAGCAAACTCCAGCTACAATGACAACGAACTACTGCACCAACAAGTCGATACAACCTCATGCAATTCAAGATACAACAACCAATCAGAGGGGGAGAGTTCCAGGCTTCAGATACACTACAGGTACAACTTCAAGGCAGCTTTAACATCACTCAAAGCAACCAACTGCAGAAGAGGTTGCCACAACAAATTCAACCAACACCAAGACATCAAGAACTCGTCAAGGCCAGCAAAGACATAGGGTCTTGTCGGGGATGACAAGAATTCGGAGGGGGAGAGTGTTGAAAGGACACCCTTTCAACAACGTTTCCATAAAGATTCCATTAAAGATTCCTCAAAGATTCTGTAAAGATTCCACATGAAGATGGTGATGAAGTAATGAAGATGAAGATGGATGCTGTAACATGAAGATACGAGTTCATGGACGTCATCGAATATCCCGTTATTATTATTCTGAGCCATTACGGCCACTTTTGTAATGTTTACGGGAACCTCACATTTTAAGTCGGCACTTGTATTTTGGCTACAGATGCTTGTATAATGAGTAAAGCCAACTCAGTTTCTTGTAATTAAGCTCTATAGAAGCCTAGGGACAATTTAGGTCATTTGGCCGGACATTAGGTTTGAAGGCTTGGTATATAAGCTAAAACCTAAAGCTTTGTAAAGGACACATTACGTTATCTCAATTAATATATAGTCGTGGGTTCTAGAGCACACGGTAGTGAGCTTCACGCACACACACCGTCGTGCACACTAATCACATTGCAGATATGAGAGTAGGAGCGTGTTAGTATCGAGGAGCTCTCCGCGTCGACGCAAGCAATGCAAGCCGAGGACCACATCGCGAGTCCGCCTGCTACGAGCTATATTTGGTCATAAATACCTCAAACGACATCCGATCTGAATGATCAAGTAGTCGTTAGAATCAGGGCGAGAAGCTCTTCGTGTTGATGTCTTTGTAGATCAGTTTCGGAATCTTCAGAAATTGCTGTTTTGAGTCTATCGCGATAGCGATTAGAGGTCTTACAGTTATAGTTTTCAGGGTTTAGGTGTTTGGCCATATAGGATATGTCCTTGTGAGTCTTGCCCTCCAATTTCGAGTCATTCCGATATGATTTGAGACTGTTTCGAGCTTGTAGTGTTTCGTAGGATGTGTTGTTTGTTTCTTTGCTTTATGGTAGTGTTGTGGTAGGATTAGTGACTGTAGAGTGTTGTTCGTGTCTAGCTCAGGGTTGACAACCCAGAGATTGCCTCCATGCCCTAGTCGGGTCAGCTACGTCCTCGGATTGACAGTTTGTTGATCTGTGTTCTCGTTGTGCTCCATCGTCCGTCGTGGCGTACCCGCTAACATGTGCTCACTTCAAGCATAGTCCTTTTTAGCATCATTAAGGCATGAGTTGGCCCTTTTAAGCCGCATCTGGCATACATCATTAAACTTGACCTGTTATCAAGCCTTGATCACTGCTCACTTAATGTGTAGGCTTCAAAGAAGCTTAGCTTACATTTCTCTGCTCTTTTTCCTTTCATGGAAGCGGAACTGCACGACAACGGGCCTGCAAAATATACAAATAATATGCTACAAACAACGAAATACATGAATTTGTATACTTGGCAATTGCACGTACACTGCACAAGATAGAGAGGATGAGAGAGAGGCAAATAGCACGTGCAAATGCACCTCCTAGAGTGGAGTGCTACGCCGGCATGGCGAGAGAGAAGGGAGGAGAGGAGAGAAGAGCAACGCAAACACACTACAAGAGGCTATTCATATTAGCGACGCTTATAGCGACGCCGACTGGGCTAAAAAAATAACAGAGAGCGCCCAAAAACTCAGATCTCAGATCTGAGTTTTTCGGCGCCCTCAAGCAAGGAGCAGGTAACGCTCTCCCTCTCTCTCTCTCTCTCTCTCTCTCTTTCTTCTCCACAGACACACACACACGAGGAGAGGAAGGAGAGCCAGGTATGCTCCTTCCCTCTCCTCACTCTCATGTTCCCTTCCCCTCTTTCTCTCTCCCTCTCTCTCTCTCTCTCTCACACACACACACACACACATAGTGTTTTTGTGAGAGAGAGAGAGAGAGAGAGAGTACAAACATAAACAAAAACGCACACACACTTACATAAACAAAGAATGCACACACACATTGAGAGAGGAAAAGAGAGAGAGAGTATGCATAAACAAAAAACGCACACATTGAGAGAGGAAAAGAGAGAGAGAACATGCATAAACAAAAAACGCACACATTGAGAGAGGAAAAGAGAGAGAAAACATGCATAAACAAAAAAACGTACACACATTGAGAGAGAAAGAGAGAGAAACTAATTTAACGTCGTAGGAAACTAATTAAAATTAAAAGACCTAAAGATCTAGCCGACGAGGAGTTGAACTCAAGACCTATTATTCAAGAGGGAAATGGCATAACCAATCTATCATACTTGGCATGGGTGATATAAAGGTTATACCATTTATCTCTTTTTATTGGCACACACATCCACACACGCGCACACACACAAGAAGAAGAGAGTTATAACGTCGTAGGAAACTATCCTAAAAGACGTTAAAGATTAGGTTAGATGTAGACTTACGTTAAATTAGATTTAGGTTTATTTAAGTTAAATTAGATTAGATTTAGGTTTATTTTTAATTAGATTTACGTTTATTTACGCTAGATTTAGATTTACGTTATATTAGATTAGATTTAGGTCGCCATAGACTGCGATGCCTGCATGAAGCGGGTGAAGAAATCCCTCAATGGAATATAGGGTATTGCTGCCTTCACTCATGGTGGGCTCCGTCGATCCAAAAGTACTGGTGAAATGTCTTCAGAAGATAGGGAAGAAGGTGGATCTTCAGGGCGGCAAGAGTCACTACATCCCCGACACAATGACCATCTAGACAACCTCTAGTCATTCAACAGCAACTTCAAAGTTAGTAACAAGAGCAAGAACGGTCTAAAGGGCCAATTGCTGTCGTCAGATGTGGATGGAGATGAGGCAGCGTCACCGCCGGAAGTTAACTCTCACATCTTTAGTGATGCGAACGCCAACTCTTGCCGAGTTATGTGAAAAATTATGTATTAAATCAGTTTTAAGGTTCTTATAATCCCTGTTAGTTTAGTTCTTTGTTTTTAATATAACATAATTTACGTTAGATTTAGATTTATGTTATATTAGATTAGACTTAGGTTTATTTAGGTTTACCCACACACACACACACACACACACACACACACACAAGAAGAAGAGAGTTTTAACGTCGTAGGAAACTATCCCAAAAGACGTTAAAGATTAGGTTAGATGTAGACTTACGTTAAATTAGATTTAGGTTTATTTTTAGTTAGATTTACGTTTATTTAGATTTACGCTTATTTACGTTAGATCGAGTCCACGCAAGAATTACTTACGGTTTAGGGTTTAGAGTTAGACGAACAGTGAAAAGATCTACTGTGAAAAGATGTTAAGATGCTGTGAAGTGCTACAGCTAGAGAAGAGGCAAAGGGGTTTTGTCCACTACATGCAGTATCATGTAGACGTGGGTGTGTAGATTTCTTGTACCCACAAATATAGGTATTGACCAATAAAGACGAGATTATAACCCGGTGGTTCTGATCTCCGTGCACCTCTAGACCGAGGTGTGCGGGGATTGGACATGACTAGAGAATGTGAGGTAAAGAGAGAGAGAGAGAGAGAGAGAGAGAGAGAGAGAGAGAGAGAGAGAGAGAGAGAGAGAGAGAGAGAGAGAGATAAGACGAAGAATTCCAATAGAATATTAAATTTGTTGTCCAGGTTATAAGATTTTTATCCTCATTATGAGTAGTGACGAGGATGTGGGACTATCCAACCGAAACACCTATCTCTCAACGAGGGTCTTATGTCCTTGTAATCAATGCAAGCATGCTGTGCGATGGACAAGACGTGTTTCTTTGCAGCACGTTCACGAATTTGGCGAGTTCAATCCATCTATTATAGATCGAGTTGTTGCCAATTATAACTCGTCGGACTCTGACGCTGGCCAACAAGCAGCAATCTTGCAACCCAATAGACGTGTTCGCAGGCGCTTTGGTCAAGCAGCATATGTGAGGCCACAAGATGTAGCCTTTGACAGCTCGGGGGATGATCATGCAGAGCACATTCCCAACGAGGCAATGTTTGAGCCCAAGATTGATGAAATGATCGAGACGATCATGGATTCAGAAAGGCTTATCTATGATGATATGAAAAGTGAAGCCGATACGCCATTGTATAATGGAGCACGTATGTCTAGATTGAAAGCACTCCTGGTTCTTCTCAACATGCAGGCAAAGTTTGGATGGAGTGACACTAGCGTCACAACGCTTTTCAGGTGATCTATTACAATTAGTTTACTTTAATAAAACTCTAAATGTATAATGATCTGATAGATTTTTACACGACTGTATCGTATTTTTATGTTGTGTAGATTGCTTAAAGAGCACATACTACCAGCTGACAATGTGATGCCAGATTCCCGAGATGAAGCAAGAAATATTTTGCGAAACTTGAGGATGGATTACAATTCTATCCCCGCTTGTCCTAATGACTGCATTCTTTTTAGAGGGGAATACATAGACATGGAGAAGTGTCCGAAATGTGATTCCGAAAGATATCGAGTAGATCTCCACGGGACAAAAATTCCACAAAAGGTTTTGCGACATTTTCCTCTGCTTCCTCGCATCAAGCATTTCTTCGAATGTAAGTCCATGGCCGCCCTAGCATCATGGCATGAGGAGAATAAATCTTCGGATGGTGTGCTACGAATTCCTGCAGATTGCGCAGCCTGGAAACATATAGATGGAACATGGTCGGATTTTGCCATGGAAGCTCGAAATTTGCGCTTAGGCCTGGCTATGGATGGCGTAAATCCATTTGGTCAAAGATCAACATCTTACAGTGTATGGCCCGTTGTCATCGTCAACTACAACATTCCCCCGTGGTTGACTACGAAGAAGGGGCACCTATGGCTAAGCTTGATTGTGCCAGGGCGATATAAAGTGGAGAATATGGATGTGTATCTTCGTCCACTATTGGAAGAGCTACAACAATTGTGGATTGGCATAGAGGCGGTGGATATGAGCCGACACACAGGACGACGTAATGCTTTGATTAGAGGCATTCTAATGTGGACCATGCATGACTATCCCGGGCTAACAGAATGCTCAGGTGATCTATTGACACTCCTCACTCAGACACTGTAAATCTTGTTTTTTCCCATAGTTGATCTATTATCATGTGTATACATGCAGGGCTTCAAACAAGCGGATACAGAGCATGTGTCACATGTGGACCTAGACTGAATGCACGTAGGGCGCCCTCACTGAAGAAGCAAATCTACAAAGGTCATCAAGCGTATCTTCCAGAGAATCATGTGTTACGCGATGGCTTTTTGGGAAGAGAGCCACCAAGGATGTCTGCACAAGCATGGTTAGAGCAGAAGGAGATGTGCGATGACGGATTGCCTCCAGGGATGAAGAGACTATCTCTATGGTACGAGTTACCATACTGGCCCCGACTCATGATCAATCACTTGCTCGATCCAATGCACATATTGAAGAATGTGGGTAATCTACTATGGGACCATCTGACCGGCAAGAAAGATACTTTGGGAGCCAGAGTTGACCTTAGAAATGTGGATCGTATGGAGCAATATTGGCCGCAAACAGCGTCTGATGGATCGATAAAACTCCCTAAAGCACCATGGATTTTCACAGGAGCCCAAGAACGCAAAGTAAAAGAGACCATTCGATCTTTGCGGACCCCCACTGGCGTAATGCACTCGCTCCGAACGTGTTTTACTAAAGAAGGAAAGCTTACCGGTTTGAAGTCACACGATTGGCATAAAATGTGTCAGGTACGTTCATAGTGGACTTTAATATCATTGCATAAAATGTGGACTTTAATATCATTGCTGCACATACTTTACAGTTTATTTTACCGGTTGCCATTGAGGGATGTTTGTCTCTCGACATCCGTAACACAATCTAAAAACTTGCAAAGCTGGTGCAATGGATCTCACAAAAGGAGATCAACGCAGACTCCATACATTCGCCAAACTAAATGCTGCGGAGCTTGTGTGCATGTTTGAGAAACATTTTCCTACTACCATGCTAACCATTCAGGTGCATCTTCTTGTTCACATAGTTGATGAGGTGGAAATAGCTGGCACAGTTCATTCCAGATGGATGTTCTTCTTAGAACGTTTCATGAAAACGCTTAAGGGATATGTGCGTCAAAAGGCACGTCCGGAGGGTAGCATGGCAGAAGGTTGGTTGGTATCAGAGTCCCTAGTGTACATTGGAGAGTGGCTAGACGGATTTGATAAAGCCCGGGACACGCTATGGCGAACCATAGATGATGAGCGCATATCTGGGATTGTCATGTGCAATCTCGGTGTTGAGAAGAAGATGACGGAAGATCTAGAGGCTAAAATCAACCGATTTTGCATGCTTCACAATCCAGTGATGCAAAAGTGGATTTCACAATATGAGGATGCAAAGCAAGAGCGACAAAGGGCACGAATCGAGTGGAGAGGGGAAGACGACCACCGATGCACTATCCGACGGTTCTGGAGAGCCTACCAACCTTCATGAGCTTAAGATGGTTGCACAACCAATTGAAAAGCGCACAACAATGCGGTGACGAAGTGACTGAGGAAGAGTGGGAGTACTCTCGGGGTTGCGCGACCAAGGTAAGTTTGCAATGTACGACTAGCTAGTGACTTTATTTCTAAACGTTTGAACGGCCACTCATAATCTTTGTTCGTTGTAGTATAAGTCATACACAGCAGCATGGTGTAAAGGTCGACATTTTAGGGTGGAACGAATCGACAAAAAGCGTTTTACTCAAGATTGTGGAATCATGGCAAAATTCGAACAGTCTAGTCGACGACGTTCCTTTGATGCAGATCCTGTGGTGGCGGAACTCACTTACTTCGGCACGCTGCAAGAGATTTTGAGGATCGATTACAGAGGATTTTTTGTGGACTTGTTCGACGTGCAATGGTTCAAGATAATCATGGAGGGTCGCAACGCTACTGTGCGTAGAGGAGAGTCTGGTTTTCTTGAGGTGGATTCTACTAAGAAATGGACTGACCTAAGAGACACTTTCGTACTACCCGAGCATTGTGAACAAGTAAGTATGTAAATAGTTAACATCCCCCTTTTACAAGTTATGTGCTTGAAAGCTCTCATGTAAGTTATGTGGCTCTAGCAGGTAATATTTCATCCTACAAAGTCTACATCAAACTGGTGGTACGTCATAGAGGTAGCCCCTCGTAGTGCAAGGATGTATGAAGGCTACCATGTGCCAATCACAACGGCATCAATGGAGGAGATCAGAGAAGATGCTCAATTAGAAGCCGTTGCGGTGGTGCCAGACGAGCATCAAGATGCTACTACTCTATATGGGGTGCATGCAGAGGAGCTACAAAATGAAACAGAGGATATGTGTTTAAACGGAGAGCTCTATATAGATATAGGAAGTTATGCGGAGTTATGCGAGGATGAGAGAGAGATCTCTTAAAGCCACAAATATTGTATTTGAACAATTTTGCTCCGTGTTGTAAAAGCTCTGGCTCTCTAAGTACCTTCCATGGTGTATAACGCTCTTTTCTACTCGCGCTCACATCTTTTGATTGAAAATTCTGAGTTTTTGACTTGCCTCTTCTATCACTCAATTCATTGTGTCATTATGTCATTGTATTTAATGGTCTTTGCATCATTGTCTACTCTATTCATTCAATATTAAGTTTAAATATTCATGTGTTTAATGCAGGTATGGATGATGAGGAGTTTCTTTCTTCTTTGTCACCACAGCAGAGACAGTGGTACGTGGAGCGTCATCGCTCTGGCGCATCATCGCGCGTTCCTACTCCATCCGCATCTCCCTCTCTTTCGGAGCATTCGGCGCGCTACAAAGCTTCGGCGTCGACGAGACGAGCTTCACACTCGTCTAGACACCGGCGCTCTAGTCGTGGCGGTGGCGGTTATTGTGGGGATTCCGCCACCGATGCCTCCACACCGCCTCGTGTTCGATGAGGCTCTTTACCCTCCCCTTCTTTGCCCGCCCCCACACCAGCCACAGCATTGCCATCTACGCCAGGTTTTGCACGGCTGACTGTTTCTAGCAGCTACACACCTCTACCTACTCCGCCAGGAGCCACCCCACTCGACACTCCTCGCTTCGGGGCCCAGACGCCGGTGGAGACACCTGACGTCCGTACCCCCATCGACACGCCGCTAGAGACCCCTGTCGGGACACCCAGGTTCACGCGTCACCGGCCAGAGGGCTTGCCTTACTCCGTCGACTTCAATGGCGGCATCATCATGGATGATGATGGCAAGAAGGTGATCTCGCGCATGCGTGGTCTTTGCTCTCAGCTGTTTAGACACTACATACTAAACAAATGGAGTGAAGTACCAAGTGATTTAAAAAACAGAGTCATCAGAATACTTCATGATGAGTTTCCCGTTCCAACACGGGATCAGCGCTTCAATGAAGACCTGATGAAGATTCGAATGCGCGAATACTGCAAACACAAGCGTTCCGAAGTGCAAAAAGCAATCAAGCATGGGTGGAACATGCCAGATTGGCTGGCCAAAGAAGATTGGAAGAATGCGAAGAAAGCAGCGCGCGAGAATCCCGACAAGTGGAAGCAACAAAAGGATGCAGCCAGAGCGCGAGTAGAGGCAGGGAGCTCGCACCACTTGGGGAGCGGTGGATGGGCATCATTTGAGGCTGATTTTGTAAGTGTTTTCGATAGTTTAGGGTTTATGAGTTTTTTAATTCTAACATAATGAATTCTTTGTATGTTTTGACAGTGGTCGATGACAGGACGTGATCCCACACCGTACAAGCGCGAGTACGCAGGCAGAAAGGGCTTAAACGCCCTGATGGACATTCTCAGTTCTCGCGGCGGCATGGTTAGTATTAGGGTTTACTCTTTTTTATTTTTTGTATTGTTTTATAAATGTCGTTATATGTTTATACTTACTGAAAGCTGTCTTATTGTCTTTTTTTGCAGAATCCGACAGATACACCGCTTGGACGCGATGAGACGTCTGACTAAACGACGTCAGTTTAGCCGTAGCTAGATAGCATTAGTTTAGGGTTTCTCATAGCTTATGTATCATGAGACGGATTTTATACGTCTTTTTGAACCATGTATATTATTACATTTGTCACCGCAGTTCATTTTGCCAATCAATTCTTTATGCCTATGATGTTGTACAATTGTCATTATTACATTTGCCAATCAATTCATTTTGCCTATGATGTGTACAATTGTCAATTTTGCAAACAATGCGTCTTGTGAGTGACTATTTTGGGTCTATTATCTACCCTTGCACTTTTTTTAAAAGGTGAATCAAGTACAATATGGTTGATGGGTGGCAGGGCATTCAATGCCCTATCACCAAAAAAAATTTCTCTCGGGCGTCGCTATAACCGTCGCTATTTATGGCTCTGTAGCGTCGCTATAGACTTCTGTGTAAACGTCGCTATAACCGTCGCTATGACCGTCGCTATATAGAGACGCTCATAGCGACGCATATAGCGACGCCTATAGCGACGCTCTCGTAGCGACGCTATTAGCGACGGTTTTAGCGACGCCGGGGGTTATAAAAACCCAGTGTATTTCCGTCGCTAACAGCGTCACAAGAGCACAAAACCTCTTGTAGTGACACTGGGTGCAATCTCCCCCCGTGCAAGAGTGACCATTTCCCTCTTGCACGTATTTCATTTATAGATTTTTTGAATGGTCAAAGTGATTACAAACTGGCCGGCCGGTCATAAATGGCCAAAGCTCATAAAGAGCACTTGAATAATAAAATGTATAATATATATATTTATTTTCATTCGTATAGGTCTAGCTCGGTCTAGTATTTCACCTGTCAGCTGCAATAAATAATAAAATTTCAATTCTATACATTAGGAGAAATATGAACCTTGCATGGGCCTTGTAAGGAATCCTAATTTTTAGGGATTAAGGCTAATGTTGTGTGGGGTTTAGGGGGCAAGGGCATTGAAGAAGGTAGTTTTGAGTAGGCTTTTCTACCCTTTTTTTAAGACAAATGTAGGATGTGGACCTAAAGGGTTACTTTCTCTCTCTAGCTTTTTTTAAAGTGAAGGAAGCATAGGGGTGTGTCCACATCAGCATAAACGTGGGTCACAAAGAGTCAAAATTTGACTTTTAGAAAAAAATTAATTTTTACTTAAAAATCCCTCCCAACATATATACATATCCAAAAATCATTTTTTGACCCATTTTTTAACCCACAAGCTTAGAAAGTCCATTTTTTCAAAAATCTTTTCCCCCAAAAAGTAATAAACATTTTGTTCTCTCCTCCTCCTCCCTCCTCCCTCCTCCCTCCCTCTCCCTCTCCTCTCCCTCCCTGTCCCTACCTTCCTCCTCCTCCCCAATCTCTCCCCCCCCCCCCCTGCTTCTCTCCTCCCATCTTCCTCAACCTCTCTACCCTTCCCCCTCTATCTTTTCATCATTTGCTTCCTCACGCAACAGCTTCCATGGTGCTCACGAACATCACAAATGGTTTGCTTCCACCACCACGTACTCCGCACACCAAAAGCATACATATTTGCTTACCCACGACATTTGCACCAAAGACCACTAGTGAGGGTGATCAAAGGTCATCACAGGAACGTCGCACCGCTTGTGAGACCAATGTTGACATTTGGGTGGATGGCCATTTGTACCCTTACGATTCTATAAGCCACTTCCATCCACTGTTTAATAGCCTTTCCACATTTCTTTTTTCTTGGGAGGGGAGAAGGAGGCTTGTTAGGCTATTGCAAGTGGTTGTGTATGGGTGCTGGTGCTTCTTTGCATATGTGGATGCACGAATGTCAAGCTCTTCACCTCAAGAAGACGACATTACAAGAGAGTGTTACCTCTTCGGAGAGGGTAGTTAAAACTCTTGAACAACAAATGCAAGAAAAGGAGTCCCACATCCAGAAGCTTACCAACACTATCACATACTTGAAAGAAACACCCCTTGGTGTAAGGGAACGCAAACGCACATATTCATCCATTGAAACTCTTGCACATTCGGGAGGAGCACGCAAACGACGAGTTACAGCCACAAGGTGATTTGGTCTTTACTTGCATGATGCATTCTTACTTCACATTATTTTCTAACATTTATGTTTATTTGTTGCTAGAAACTTCATCCAGGAGGCATGCGGTGGAACAAGCCAAGATGATCGAATCAACCTTCTCACTAGTTGTCTCAATACCCAGGACGTGATTTCTATCTTACAATCACCTGAAGGTAAGTACATTAAGGATGCAGTCACCAAGGACCTTATGCATAAATTAAGAAATGTGGTTAGTGATGATGACGTTCAACAAGCTTGTGATGAGGCTGGAATCAGCACCAAAGCCTATCAGGCTATTTTTCAACTCTTAAAGGATGCCCTCAAAGAACATGGCATTGTGGAAAACCTATTTCCCGTTCCTCACAAGGTCAAGCTCGCAAAGAAGGCCACAAACGAAGATGTGTTCTCCCGCATTGGGACATACCTACACATTGGGGACACAATGCCAACTTCCCTTTATGCTTCGTGCGCAACAAAGACAAGGGAAAAAGGTAAGAAACAATCCATAAGACCTTTGGAGAAGGGCTTTCCTTACACAATGTGGAACAATATTTTTGTGGATCTTAGAAGGCTTCAAGAAGCCATGCTTAGATTTTACAAGTTACCTGAAGAAGGTGACACACTTTACTTATTTCTTTGGTATTATTCTTATCATAGACTCTGAAGTTTAAGGTCTTAGCACTATTTATTTTGTAGTGCTTGGCACAAAAGTCGCTTTTGTGTTGAAACTCGATGAGTGTCAAATAGTGAAAGGCCGAAGGTTAGAGAGGCTAAGTGTCACTCTAATGAACGAGGACCTTCTGCAAACCAAGCGAAGGGATTCAGTCGAGCCATCTCCCACCCCATCTTTTAGCGTGCAATCAGAGAAAGACATTTGGTGGTTGGGTGCTATTGAGGTGCCCAAAGAGACCAATGGAGTACTTTCATGGATTTTTGAGAGAACTCCATGGATCACAGAAGTAATACACTCCCAAATTGCAGGTCAGAAGTTGGAGATTGAGGGTTTTGGTAGTTATGATGTGGAGTGGCACTTGGGTGGGGATTTGAAGACCATAAAGTGTTTGCTTGGCTGCAAACAAGGGGCTTCTTCTCTCATGCCTTGTCCATTTTGCACTCGAGGGTACAAACCTAATGGACAAAAATCACATAAGAGCACTGCAAAGGTCGGTTCCATGCTTCCATGGCAAGGGCATGGAGAACAAGGGTTGGATTGTCGTGATGTCGGAGATGAAGGTAGAGAATGGGAAGCGTCTATTTTGAGATGTCCCATGCTTAATGCCCTAGACCGTGATCAAAAGGACCACGCTTGGAATCCAATATTTTGATTTCCTCTATCGAATGTACATTTTTGTACATTATACGCATTCATGCGCATTTTTGATAGGCTATTGAAGCTCCACATTGACTATGCTTTCACAATGAAACCATTGGAAAAGTCCAAGGAAGCGATCAAAAGAGTGGAGGTACTCTTGAATTCCATTGGCTGTCACGGTGGAAATGTGTCTATCGTTGTTGCAAAGAACACAGGGGAGGCCCATGAAATTGCTCAACAAGTGTCAAATGAGTGGACAAAAAGCTAGATACTTTTTGAAGAAAGATTCCCAAGGAAAGCCAAGTCGATATGATGCTCAAAACAGCTCCAACCAGCAGGCAGGTAACCTTTGGGAGCTTTGGAAGGAGTTATGCAAAGCTACTACTGACAATGATTCAAATGGCGAGCTTGCAAACAAGCGCAAGCAAGTTTGGGCACATTTTGATAAAATGGTCAAGCTTATGGGCCTTAACAGCACAACAAAAGAACAACGCCAATCATTTCAAGAAGCCTTGGCGGATTTTACCAAGGTCTTCACCCTTTCTTGGGGTGAAAATAACATCACACATTACATGGTAAGTCATTTTACATGGTGTATTCATTACAAGGGATTGTTTTTATTTAATAATGTGGATCGTTTACACATGTGAACAACATATCTTGTTTGCGCATGGTGCATTTTTTATGCAGAAGTATGGATCGCTTGAAATTTTTAGCACTCAAGGCATGGAGAAGTCCCATTATCGAGTAAGGGGAGTGTACTTCAAAAATACTCGACATGGTGGTGGAATGGTGCAATCCAATTATTTAGAGGAGATGTTCAATTGGTTTTTTGGCACAACATTTGCTCGTAAGCTCACAATGGAACGTGCGCGACAATCCAAGATTGCTATTGAAGTGCGGAAATGGAGTCGTCAAGAGCATAGCAACAAGTGGAAAATGTCGCAAGGTCCCACGAAGCATGCTGCATGGCGGCGATGCAGAGTTCGACAAGGATCAAAGTGGATACTGCCCGAGTCACTAAACATGAACGCAGGGTCCAACTCTTAGCGACATGTTTATTTAAAAAATAATACTTTTTTTAAAAAATTTGTGTGAACAGGGCCCTTTTTAAATGGGACCTTATAAATATTGCATGCTCTCATAAACCACTCATTTCTTCAGAACAGGTGATCTCTTACCAAAAAAATGGCGCGCACACCAAACAAACCGCAAAAGAGCATCTGCCTGCCAACAAAAACACCCTCCAAGGATGTGAGAAGACGTCATGGCTTAAAGGCATAAGAAAACGGCCACGAACACCTGGCCGTTCCAGGAACTCTTCTGGTAGTGGGCATGGTGGTAGGGCACGAGAATCATCGAGGACTGTTGAATCTCCACCTCCTCAAGATATTACACCTAGAAAGAGAATGAAGCAACGTGCCCAGCGCTGGAGAGAAGAAGAGGGCCAGCAAACAATAGAGTCCGATAGGGAGCAGCCGTCGCGCCACCAATCACAAGCAAGACCATCCAGGACTCGGGTGGTCCATACAGAGACTGAATTAGAGAGTGAGACACCATGGCTGCGAGATAAAATACCGCGCACACACCGGGTGGCCGTTGGGGGGAAGACATTGCCTTGAGGCCAGAGAGCTCTCCCCACACAACAAGATCGGCAGCCAAGGGAAGAGAAAGAATCAGAAGAGGCTACAGAACCAGCCCCTAAGCATGTAAACAGGCGCAAGTCTAAGTTTTTCAAGAAGCCTAAACGCCGCCCGCCAGCAAATGTGCAAGTTCCCCCAAGATAACCGCAACGGTGCCAAAAAATAGCAAGGGCATTTGCAGAAATCCGCCACTACCAGAAGACGACGGAGCTTTTGATTCGACGCGCCCCCTTTTCTCGCACTGTGAAGGAGGTGCTTCAAAGCTATGGAAATCAATATAGAATGCAAGCAATAGCGCTAGAGGCTATTCATGAAGCTCCAGAGGCCCACATCATTTCGGTGTTGGAAGATACCAACCTATGCGCCATTCATGCAAAACGAGTGACAATATAGCCAAAAGATATGCAGCTTGCACGTCGATTGCGATGAGACTTCGAGCATTAGCCGAAGTTACCCCTCTTTTGTATTGCACACCCTTATCTTTGTAATGATTTGACTTTCCAATGACAATATGATCAACAGTTGTGTCTACTGTGTCTATTATCTTTGTAATGAATGACTTTGTAATTTCAAGTTCTATATGTAATTTCAGTAAATTTGCGCTTTTTAAGTACCCTTGGGGGTAGATAATCCTATAAGGGGCAAAAAAAACCCTGGCCACAAGGGCATGCAAATGGCTCATCCATCAGTTTTGGATGGGCCATTTGCGCGCCCTTGTGGCTAGGCTTTTTTTTGCCCCTTGTAGGCTTATCTACCCCCAAGGGTACTTAAAAAGCACAAATTTACTAAAACCTATTGGTTTTGCAACATTATTTCACATGGATCCTTGTGGACACCCTTTTTTTGGCCATTTCAAGCTTTGAATTCCCTATAGGATATAAAAAAAAATAACATATTGTGAAACCAAGTGTCTATGCAACATTAATTTGGATTTTTCAAATGTCCAATGTAATTGGAATTTTTGGTGCAGGGGTGTACTAGGTAGAGCTAAAGCAGGTGATAGTGTACTGGAAACTTCATTTCATAATTGATTTCACCTTTTCTAGTGTCCTTGAGTGTGAACATATGCTAGAATTGCCATAAAAGGGTGCATCTAAATTAATGATGCAAAACCAATTCATTTCAATAAATTTGTGCTTTGTAAGTATCCTAGGGGGTAGATAAGCCTACCAGGGGCAAAAAAAAGCCTGGCCACAAGGGCGCGCAAATGGCCCATCCAAAACTGATGGTTGGGCCATTTGCGCGCCCTTGTGGCCAGGCTTTTTTTGGCCCTTGGTAGGCTTATCTACCCCCTAGGGAACATAAAATACCTAAATTTACTGAAATTGACTGAAATTATATACAGAACTTGAAATTACAAAGTCACCAATCAAAACAATTTTCATATCACCAATTGAAACAATTTTCAAGATTGATAAATCACATTCAAAATAATTTGCAAGATAGATGGACAATTTCAAATATTTTTTATTACTTCCAAAATGGTGATTTTACATCATGTATCTGAGGAGTTCATAATTTTTTTGACCATTTCCTGGTGCCTATTTTGCGCGTAAGGCAACTCCCCAGTCAAGAGGGACTGCGCTATGGCCTTTGGGTCAGTTGAGCCAATGGAAGCATGTATCCCTATCTGGGAAAGCACTTTACCACGAAAGCCAGTGCCAAACGCTGTGCATACAAGGGACCTACGCACTAGGAACACTTGATGCTCAGTTTGAGCAATGGTGCTCAAACACAAAAACTTGCTCAAAGCTTTTAACGACCAAGTCATAAAATGGGCTTGGGGAGTAAATTCATTATGGATAATGGCCACATCGCCAGGGGGGAGTTTTCCTAGGTAATGCACAAGGGAAGCTTGAGGTCCAAAACCCGTCCGCTTGCCACCCCGCTTGCCACCCGTCCTTGCAGCAAAATCATCAACCTCCACGACATCCTGTCGTAAACCGATGAAGGTTGAGAAAAAATACAATGAAGGATAAAATAGTAACATGAAAATTAGGATACAGTTTACCGCCTCCTCCTTGTCGTCCTCCTCCCTGTTGCCCTTTGCATCCAGGTCAATGCTCCCATGCACCACAGATACGAGCTTTGGATCATGGGAGGTTGCATAATGGGATAGGCATCCTAGCAGCCTCAACCTTGGCTTGCGTGGATTGGAATTCTTCATCAGCCACGTGCAACTGCTCTGCTGCCAGGACCTCCGCACATACAATTGCAATAGTGTCAGCAACAGAGTCCCCATCTGGCAAGATCTTGCTTTCTAGGGCATCTGGTGTATTGTCTAAGGGACATTTGGTGCTGTTGCATAGCACGCTCAAGCATTCATCCATGCGAAGGCCAAATTATTTCTCCAAATCATGCAGGAACACATACTCCTCTTCATCCACTAACATTGAGGAGAAGCGGCTGATTTGTACCTCTGGGATAGCCACATCCGTCAGTGGTAGTGGCACTGGAGTGTCACTAGGGCCAGCCGCAACTATGGATTTCTCAACCACTTCCTCAAGACTCCTAGGGTACTCGAGCCGGTGTGCCTTTCCTTCCGCTGCAGGGTTCATGGGGATAACCTGCTGCTCCTTGGTGTCCTTGATAAAGGACCGAACCTGAAGGTGTGGTAAGCAAAGATCCTCCAAATCAGGTTCCTCGCTCACCAAGAAGATAAATGTTGTGAGCCGAGAAAGGTACTCCACCCCCAACTTGCGCTTCTTGAGCGCTGACACCCCTGGGGCTTGGTCGTCCAAGTAATGGCCTGCATCGGTTGCAATTTCTTGGAATCGTTGCAACCGCTTGGAGAATGGGCGATCACCTTTGTGTATATAGCGCAAAAGATCGCAAGGCACCCAGATCCCTGCATGTGGGGGGATAGATACATAATATTTTATGATGTGCTCTTCCATGAATGCAAAAATCTCGGCAAATGCATCCATGTGAAGGGAAACTGTGGCGTCAAGGTCAGGGAGACGAGTAAAAAAGGTGTGGAGGTCCAACTTCTCTTTGTATTTGGTGTCCTTGAGGAAGAGGATGAAGCGTGACAAAGGGGTGGATGTGGCTGCAGATGCAGAGGCTGTGGAAGCATCCATGTTTAGCCTGGGGTGTAGATAGAGAGTGGAGAAGCTCAAGAGTTGCAAAAGTGAAAATAGTGAATGAGTTAGGTGGCCCCCCTTTTATAAGGACCCTTTTTTTAAGACATTTAAAAAAAAAGACACTTTCACCAAAAAATGATTTCTCATCCCAATGCAAAAAATAATATTCAAAGGCATGATTTGCCGAAGCAAATCATGTTGATTACAGCGGGGATCAGTTTGAAAATTGCAAGAGTTACAAAGTTATAACATCGATAGCATAGTTCCATCCATCCCTCAATCCTCCTCGACCTTCAATTTGTCTTCCATTCTCTTCCCAATCTGCGGACATTCATTACAATAAGCATCCAATGATCAACAAACCATGATGTATTGAAAATGTGGTGGAAGGATTCTCACCTTGTGACCTTGTAAATGAAATTGTGCTTGTTGAAGGGCCTCAAAACCCATAATAACCAAATGTTCTCGAACATTACTGAGAGTCCAATGCTTGTTCACTTGGATTGCCTCCAAAGCATCGTTGAGCATCTTCACTGCAATGTCAAATCTTGCAATAGCGCCGTCTACACTCTGTAAGGGAGTCCACACTCCAAGCTTGCACATCCAACGAACATAGTGAAATTGTATGTACAAGGAGGTGCGGGATTTCAAATAGCGCATTCCAATACCTAAAGCTCCAACCTTACAATGGTACCGGTCCCCGTTGTGCATGCCCGCCACAAAACCCCAGTCCTCTTCTAAAAGCCTTCCTAATTCCTTGTAATGCGCATCTTTACATACAAGCATTGTGGTAGTCTCCACAAATCCAAACTCTTTAAAAATGTGCACAAAACAATGAATAAGCAAACACCAGCTCAAGCCCACAGACCTAGAAGCTTTAGAGTATTTCAAAGAGTTTTGGACATCCATTATCATCTTTTGCTTGAAAGATGCTACCGACCACAAATCTGACACCGGCCACTCCATACTTAATAAGGAAGTTACTTTGATGGGTTCAAGCATTCCAAACGCTTGTGTAGAAGTAGGGACAATATAGGAGTGAGAATAGAAGAAAATCCTTTTTTGACCCAGTTTGGTTGGGCAAAGATGTGGGAACATTATTGCTCCAATATCCTCATGTATAGCATTGAATGTGCCGGAGAGACTATGTAGTGGCTGCTCCTCCACCAACGTAGATGGAAATATGACTATAAATGCATGACAAATCTTAAGTATGAATCCATAATAACATTACACTGTGATTTCACACCTAGCTTTGTATTCTCAAAACATGTACTTACAATGTGTTGGAAATCGAGGTGGTTGTTGCAAATGCATGGTTGACATTGAGAAAACATGTTGCACAATGGCTATGGTCCCCTTGTCTTTGCGGTTCTTGAAGCCAAGGAGCTTTCCTTTCCAACGATGAGGGCCAATAGCAGATGGTTGATGTATACCCAAGCACCTTTGGTGAACTCTTGTGGCACCCACTCATCATCTACACCTCTAGTGTTGTGGCATGTAAGTGCTGCGACCTCATTCTTTGGCCACCTTTGCGAAGTAGATTTGGCCATGGTTGAGCAAAGAAAACTAGGAGGAGGAGAAGGACCTCGCTTGTTGCTACAATGTAGGTGGGATAAAGTGATATGAGAAGGTGGTTAACCCTTGTGGCAATGGGAGGAGAAGGTGGATAACCCTTGCTTGGTGTGGCAATGGAAGGTGGTAGGGGAGGAGAGAGGAGCTTTCTTGCTGCAGCAACGGAGATGGTGTAGAGAGAGAGAGAGAGTATTGGAGTAGAGGATGAGTGTGATGGTTGCAACCAAGAAGGGGTTGGAAAAGGGGTTCTAGAGAGAGATAATCACTTTTTGTTTAAGAACTACTTTTGGCGGAGCTCTGGATAGCAAAAAAAGATTTTTCAAAAGTTTTAATTTTTTTTTGAATTTTAGGGTTTTTGGGTGCACGTTTTGACTTTTTGAGGTCAAAAAATGTTTTTTTGACCATAAAATAGTTTTAGGGGGGTTTTAAGAAGATGAAATTTGAGTTTTGAAAATTTTGAAAAATTTCAATTTTTTGGGATTTTTTCAAAACCGGATCAAAAAGGAGGGAAGTTGGAGGCCCACCCCCCCCCCCCCCACCCCACCTTCTCACTAGGTAAGAGCCCATTTAAGAAGTGTAAGACTACTTTGTCCCCCTACATTTTTGAGGGCATAGAGTGTGTCCACCACCCTCTTCTCATTGGCTGGCCTCTAACTAACCTTAATCTCAAAGGGCCCCTAGAGGGTTCATATTTTTCCTGATGAACACTCAAGGGGTCCAATGAGAAATTAGTTTATTTAATTAATTTTTAAAGCATTATTCAAGCCCTCTCTCTCAAAGGGGTAAGAAGGAACTTGTCCTAATGCTACCCTTGTTGCTTTGCACTAAGAAGGTGATTGGCCAAGCTTGAGGAGGTCCAATCAGGTGCAGGCTAGTGCTATAAGAGGGGGTCGACCAAAGCGAGGAGGGGGCTAGCTTGGGGGGTAGACTCTCCCACACATACAACGCACTCATTGTGTGAGGTACAAAGTGCAAGATCTCCATCTCCTTCTCCAAGCTTGTAGAGAAGTTGAGAGCCTACACCAACACTCTTGGCTATGGAATGAAAATCCAACCAAGAGCCATGCTCCAATGCTAAAGCTTGCCATCTTCTCCATCTTCATTACTATGCTATTATTTATGTATGCTACGCAAGAAAAGTGATGATAAGTAAGGAACTATTTCTTTCTCCTATGAATGATTCTTCTTCCTCTTTCCTATCCTCATTCCCTGCTAGCTCTCTCCACCTTTGAAGGTGCTTGAGGCCTTAAGACTGCGGCTAGGGATGGTTAAAGCGTTAAAGTCTATGTTTTGCTCGTGATGCATGAAGCTTTCCATATTCATTGCATCACGTAGGTCACTAGGAACACAAATATTGTATTGTACCAGGTCTCTCTTGATGGGAGAATCTATAATACAAAAGCCTATTGGAGGGGGGATCAGCTCCACATAAATCCGGTCCTCGATTGTTGTGAATTTCTCTAAACTCTCTCTCTCTTAAAAGTATTTTTCATGCCAAGTTACTTAAGTATTATGGTTATGTTGCTACCGCTAGTTAAGCTCACACTCTATGTTCTCAAAGTAGTCTCACAAAAATGCTCACTCTAATTCTCCTATTTCCACTATTCTCAAAGTTTATAAAACATTCCATTACATTGGTATCAGAGCTATTGGTTTCTCTTTTCTTGCTTAAGAAGAGGGGTCCTTAAGTTGTCCATGAAAGGTTGGCCCTGTTCATTTCAATAGGGTAAGGGGGACAAGGATCTATTACCTTGGTTGAGAAGGACTTAGTTTGAGGTACATCATTGGGAACTACAGTCTTAATAATGGAGCCTCTCGGGGCTTGCCTTTGGCTTAACCATTATTAAGCTACGTGCAAGCTCAACAAGAACCATAATCAACTAAGAAATGTTAGACACCCCCCCCCCCCCCTAGTCTTTGCAATCAACAGTGTCTAAACCACGGGTGTGGCTGCTTGAGAACTAATTTTCAAAGATAAAGAAGAGTAGCGACTAAGGTTTTTAAGGGTACCAAAGCACAAAGTAATCTATACATAAGTTTAATTAGCATGGCTGGAAATAACCAAGAGAGTAGAATCAACATTGATAGCTTTGATTTTTCACATGAAGATGCTAATGATTATGCCCACATGTTTGTCAATTATCTTGCTACTAGGTTGCAACAAGCTATGGGCAACCGTGCTTTGCAAGCCAAAGTTATTTAACAACTTCGTGCTTATGGGATTTCCCTTCCTCTCCAAGAGGAGAGAGAGCTTAGACAGCCTCTTGATGAGACCCCCAAAAAAAGACTCTCTCCCATAAGAGAGGAGGAATCCAAAGAACGAGAAATAAGTGAATCCCTAAGTTTCTCTAAAAATGTGGCACCACAAAGACAGTGATCTAGACGATTGCCAACTCCTCCCAAGAAGAAACAATCAACCCACAATCCTTCTCCTTGTCACTCCAAAAGGAAATAGAGGAAACAAAGGAAGAAAAGGGTAAGAAAGAGGTCACCCTCTTCTCCTTATTCTTCACCTTCCTCCTCTTCCAATGAAAGCAATAACTATTCTCCTAGAGAATACAAGAGGAGAGGACATCGCAAATATTACCCTGCATATGGCAAAGGTCCCAAAAGCTCCAAAAGTTCAAAGAGGGAGGAAAGTGTCATAATAATCAATATCTAATTCTCCTAAATGATTTTATAATGTTAAACTGATCATTTAATATGGGGAACTGCCAAGGGAGAAAAATCTAGAATATTGGTTAAGTTAGCAGATCGCCGGCCACAGTAGGGATCCAAAGGAGGGAAAATAGGGATCCAAAGGGGGGGCCATCTGCAAAAGAGCCATGTGCAACAATGGGCTTAAAAGACCCTAAGGTTCAGCCCATTATGACTTCCAAAATGCTAAGGTTCCAAAATTCAAAGGTTGTGTCCAAAGGTCAAACATTGGGGAAATTGGATGATTTTGTGTGTGTCCCAAAAGTCTTTAGCAATCCCTACATAGGAGGGGGTGAGCATTGCAAGTAGGGGATGAGAGAGAAACTCACACACACACACACACACACAAGCTCCCTTTACCCAAAGGGAATGAGGGACACATGTCAGCTCCCTAGCCCATATGCCCACAAGGTGTACCCAATTCCTATTGGATGGCCTTGGAGGTGGACCAATGAGAATTAAGCTAGAGTACATCTAGTTTAATTAATTTAAAAACACTTAATAAAAGAACCAATAAGAATTAAGCTCTCTAGAAGACTATTGGACAGTCTCCTAAGGGGACCAATGAGCATTCAACAGCCCAATGGCTTGCCTGATTCCTATTGGCCAGGAGGCAAAGGGGTCCAATGAGAGTTTAGTTGAATTAAATAATTACCTAAAGCTCTCACAAAAGGGGAAAGAGGGACACACGCCAGAAGGTTATCACTTATACTGCTTAATTCCCATTGGCTAAGCCAGGGGAGGTCCAATAGGACTGTAGCAAGAGCAAATAGCAAGAGGGGTCAACCAAGAGAGAGAGGGGGACTGATTTTTGCAAGGAATTATCACACACACACACTCACACAATCTCATGTGTGAAGTAAAGAAGAATCTCTCTCCTTATCAAGCTTTAATGGAAAGCTTATCACCTACTCCAAGCTTGTGAGAAGGAAGGCCTACACCAACAACTCTTGGCTTTGTAATGCAAATCCAACCAAGAGCCAAGCTTCAATGCATGCTCATCTCCTCTACCATGCTAATTGATAAGCTAAGATATGCTAATATGAATGATTATGTGAGGAGATGTACATCTTTCTCGTAAGAATACTCCTTCTTCCTCTCAATCTACTCTCATACCCCGCTAGCTCTCACCATCTTCGAAGGTGTGTGAGGTCTTGGGCCTGAGACTGTGAGGGAATTGATGTTGTGTTTGATAAGTGTTTTGCGTAGTGCATGAAGTTTCCATCTTCATTGCACTATCTAGTATTGAAGGAACACAACAAATTGTATTGTAAAATGTCTCTCTTGATGGGAGAAACCATAATACAAAGCCTTTTGGAGGGGGGGACCGGCTCCATGCAAATACCGTCCTCAACTGTTGTCAATTGCTTAATTTCTCTGTCTTTTAAACTATTGTTCATGCTATCTAACTAGGTGTTATGTTTTTTGTTGCTCTCTGCACCCAAGCAATCTTGTTAATCTCATTAGGAATCTATTCTAATGAAATGCTCACTATGTTCATGCTATTTTCCGCTACACACAAGTTACTAGGCCATTAAATGTTACAGAAAGAGTATCTCTTGTCTCACCTGTAATGGCACGTTCGGTGCTACCAACAAAGTATTGGCCTTCATCTAGCAACTTGATGCGGCTTTTGGATACCAGGGCTTCACGAATTCCTCCAAGCTATACCATGTAGCTATGCATTTCCAAAAATATGCTCGTCAATGGTGCGCTAGTCTTTGTGGCAACGACAAAGCCCCAAGGACATGGAAAACTCTATGAGTATCCATCATGAAGAAATTGCTTGCATGCGATGCAAAGGAAAAAGTTCTTACCGAATGGCGGAGTTTGAAGCTTCTCTCCGCCATTCGGTAAGAACTTTTTCCTTTGCATCACATGCATGGAATTTCTTCATGATGTATACTCATAGAGTTTTCCATGTCTTTGGGCCTTTGTCGTTGCCACAAAGACTAGCTCACCATTGACGAGCATAGTTTTGGAAGTGCATAGCTTGGAGGACTTTGTGAAGCCCTCGTATCCAAAGGCCGTATCAAATTGCTGGATGAAGGCCAATACTTTTTTGGTAGCACCAAATGTGCCGTTAGAGGTGAGACAAGAGATACTCTTTCTGTAACATTTAATGGCCTAGTAACTTGTGTGTATCGGAAAATAGCGTGAACATAGTGAGCATTTCATTAGAATATATTCCTAATGAGATTAACAAGACTGCTTGGATGGAGAGAGCAACAAAAAGCATAACACCTAGTTAGATAGCATGAACTATACTTCAAAAGACAGAGAAATTAATCAATTGACAATAGTTGACGACGGGATTTGCATGGAGCCGGTCCCCCCTCCAAAAGGCTTTGCATTATGGTTTCTCCCATCAAGAGAGATATTTTACAATACAATTTCTTGTGTTCCTTCAATACTAGATAGTGCAATGAAGATGTAAATTTCATGCACTATGCAAAACACTTATCAAACACAACATCAATTCCCTCATGGTCTCAGGCCCAAGACCTCACACACCTTCGAAGATGGTGAGAGGTCTTGGGCCTGAGGCCGTGTTTGATAAGTGTTTTTCTTAGTGCATGAAGTTTCCATCTTCATTGCACTATCTAGTATTGAAGGAACACAACAAATTGTATTGTAAAATGTCTCTCTTGATGGGAGAAACCATAATACAAAGCCTTTTGGAGGGACGACCGGCTCCATGAAAATCCGGTCCTTAAATGTTGGCAATTGCTTAATTTACCTCTCTTTTGAAGTAGTGTTCATGCTATCTAACTAGGTGTTATGCTTTTTGTTGCTCTCTCCACCCAAGCACTCTTGTTAATCTCATTAGGAATCTATTCTAATGAAATGCTCACTATGTTCATGCTATTTTCCGCTACACACAAGTTACTAGGCCATTAAATGTTACATTGGTATCAGAGCACAAGGTTTCTCTTTTCTTGTTTAAGAAGGGAGGTCCTCAAGCTAGCTATAAATGGTTGGTACTATTAATTGCATGTGAGTAAGTAGAATAGGGATTTTTCAGCCTTGAAGTGCGTCTGGTTTTGTACAATTAACGGGGCATCACCGTCGAGAGAGATGGTCTTAATAGTGAAGTCCTATGGGGCCGCCTACGGCTTAACCACTATTGAGCTATTAGAAGCTTGACATGAGCCGGTGCTGTTTTGGTGTTGAATGATCCTCTCTTCTATTCCTTGCCATTAATGGTATTCGAGCCATGGGTACAATAGCTTGAGTGCTTTTTCTAAAGGGGTAAAGAGGAGTAGCAACTAGGGCTTGAAGTGCCAAAGTACACTTAAAAAGTTTACACCTAAAAGTTGTTAGAATGGCTGAAAATAGTAAAAAGAGTGGAATCAATGTTGATAACTTTGATTTTGCTAATGAGCAAGCTACTAATGATGCCCCAATGCTTGTTAACTATCTTGTTTCTAGGCTTCAACAAGCCATGGGCAATCCATCCCTCCAAAGTGAAGTGCAATGGAAGCTTTGTGCTCATGGGATTCTCCAAGCTCCCCCCCATGATGAGAGAACACCTAGGAAGCCTCCTTGCGAGACTTCCAAAAAGAGGTCTCTCTCCGATTTGGGAAGAAGAAGAGGATCCCTATGAAGGGCTCAAAAGTTTGCTCCTTGATGACGCATCTCCTTCTCAAAGAAGAACTCAAGAGCCTCCACCGAAGGAACGAGAAAGAAGTGAGTCTCCCGCCACCTTGGCGGAGATGGCTCCACAAAGACGGCGGGCTAAATATTTTCCATCACCTCCAAAACAGAGAAGACCATCGCATACTTCCTCACACCATACTTCATAGAGGGATGACAAAAAGCAAGAGAAGAAAAAGGGGAGAAAGAGGACACCCTCTTCTCCATCTTCTTCATCCTCTTCTTCTTATGAAACTGATGGTCAAGACAACAAAGATCAAGGCAAGAAAAAGGCGAGAAAGAGGTCACCCTCTTCTCCATCTTCCTCAAATTCTTCATCTTCTGAAGAAAGTGATAGTGCAACCTTTGAACCATAAAAAAGAAGAGGCCATAGTAAATCCTATGCCGCGTGGAAGAGGTCATCCAAGCTCAAGAAGTTCAAAGAGGGAGGGAAGAACATCTCTTTCCTTACCTACGATGGCAATTTTGGTGCTACGGACAAAGTCTTAGCCTTTATCCAACAATTCGATGTGGCGTTTGGAGATGAGGGCTTCACGGAGTCCTCTAAGCTACGCCATGTAGCTATGCACTTTCAAAAGTCCACCAGAAAATGGTGGTCTAGCCTACGGGCCAACGATGAAGCTCGATGAACATGGAAAGCTTTAAGAGCTTCCATTATGAAGCAGTTTTTGGCCACCGATGCCAAAGACAAAGTACTCACCGAATGGAGAAGCTTGAAGCTCTCTCCCTATGAATCCATCCACAAATATGTAGACAAGTTTTGGGACCTACAACTCAAAGCCACTGTCTTAAAAAAATTGGATTTTGGAGAGCAAAAGCAGCTTTGTGCGGGCTTAACGGAAGAAATGGTGGAGTATTTCAACTCCCAAAGGCCATGCACCATATCGGTGGTAATACATCAACTATGGTGGCCTCTCAAATCAATTTCCAAACAGGGGCTGAGAGAAATTCTAAGCCCCCTGAAAACAAGGGTTCCAATGAGCCTAAGGGGAAGGACAATATCCAAAAGTCTCCTAAGGGTAACTCCAACAAAGTTAAAGAGAAAGGAGTTTATAAAGGCAAAAAAAACTCTCTCCTAAAGAGCTTGAGTGTTATTACAAGGATAACCGGTGTTTCAAGTGCGGCGAACAAGGACATGCATACCGCGCTTGTCCCCAAAAGAACAACCACCATGATCCTCCTAGAGCTATCTTGGTCAAAATCCAAGAGGAGGAAACTCACCACAAAGGATCTCCTCTATGGCATGCTTGGGGAAAGGTAAGAGAACATGATGCTTTTATTCTCTTTGACCCCGGTTCTACTCATAATTTTATATCTATAGAGTTGGCCACCAAGCTAGGCATACAAACCTAAAAGATGGGAGATGTCCTACCAGCAGATGGTGCTTTCAAGGGGCAAGAAGCTTCAGTCGCTCCCTTAATCGGGAAATTGAGGCTCCATGTCCAAAGCTATGTGGACAAAGAGGACTTCTTTATCTCTCCTCTCAAGCATGAGGATGTAATCGTAGGGGCACCATGGTTTGATCGCATGGCTGCCAATGTTAAATTCCCTGAAAGGAGAATCTGCTTTAAGTTCAGGGAAAAAGATATGTATATAGATGCTAAGGAAATGGGTAAGACTATACCCATTGTATATACACAAGATTTCAACAAGTCAATAAAGAGCTCTATTTCCGTGTACATGATTTTTGTTAAAGATTATCAAAATGAACCTAATGTTTTAGCAAAAGAAAATATACACAATCAAAAGGAATTAGAGTTATCCAATTTAATTAAGGGGTTTCAAGATGTCTTTATTGACGACATCCCTTGTGAGCTACCTCCTAAACGAGGCAATGATGACCATGCAATTGAACTTCTTCCAGGAAGTTCACCGCCAAATAAACCTCCTTATAGAGTTTCTCAAGCTCAAAAAGAGGAGATTATGCGGTAAGTGCATGAGTTAGTTGAGAAGGGCATGGTTAGGCCTAGCTCATCTCCATTTTGTTCTCCTGTGCTATTAGTGCAAAAGAAAGATGGCACATATCGTATGTGTGTAGACTATAGAGCACTAAATAGGATCACTATCAAGAATAGGTTTCCCGTTCCACGGGTAGAAGACCTATTCGATAAGCTACAAGGGTCCATGATCCTCCTTATGCAGGACATAGAGGGATTCAATCTACCCTAAAGGACATTGAAACATATTTCTATTGGCCTACCATGAAAGCAAACATACAAGAGTATGTTTCTAAATGTGTGGTATGCCAAAAGACAAAGTTGGATAGAAGGAAGCAACTTGGAGTGCTTCAACCTTTGCCAATCCCTAATTCAACATGGGAGAGCATATCCATGGATTTTATCTTTGGATTGCCTAAGTCTATCCATGGGAATACGGGAATATGGACGATAGTAGACAGGTTCAGTAAACAAGCTCATTTTATACCTGTCAAAAAGACTATCAAAGCCCATCAAATGGCAACCCTCTTCATTTCACAAATCTTCAAGTACCATGGCTTGCCAATATCCATAGTGTTGGATAGAGATCCTAGAATGACCAGTAATTTCTGGAAGGGTCTCTTTGAGAATTTAGGAACAAGGCTAAACTTCTCTTCGGCCTATCACCCGCAAACGGATGGCCAAAGTGAAATAGCTAACCTAACAATTCTCGATCTACTAAAAGCCTATGTAACGGAAGTAGATCAAAGATCCCAATGGGAGAAGTACTTACCCTTAGTGGAGTATGCCTACAATAACACTGTACATATTTCCACGGGAAAAGCACCTTTTGAGGTAATTGAGGGAACATCAAAAAGTCCCTTGCTACTTAAGGTACACGGGAAGATCTTCGCTGCAGATGAGTATAGCCGAGACCTACAAGAATCTTTCCAAAAGATTAAGGATGCTATCTCTATCTCATAGCAAAGGAAAAAGGCTGCTACTGACAAGCATAGAAGAGCCGAAACCTTTAAAGAAAATGATTGGGTCTTACTCAAATTTCCCAAGGCTCGATTAAGGCACACGATGGGCAAGAATATTACGGGACACCAAAAGTACTATGCTAAGTTAGCAAAAAGGTACTATGGTCCCTTCCAGATTCTTAGGCCAATCAATGAGATGGCCTTTCAAATCAAGTTGCCCAACCATTGGCTCATACACAATGCTTTCCATGTGAGCCTACTAAAGCCTTACAAAGGAGAGACACCTCAAGAACCAACTATTGAAGACCCACCGGAGATCGAGGACCAAGAAGAGGTGCTGCAGCCCTAGTCCATTTCCGACATGAAGACAAGGTACTAAGAGGCGGTAAGACTATCTGACAAATCTTATTAAGTTTAAGAATTATCCTTTTGAAGATGCTAGATGGATGCAAGGTATACAATTAAAGGATAACCTAAACCTTGTCAATGCTTACAATGCTTCCCAAGAGCAAGAAAATGTACAAATGTTAAAAATGAACAAATTTTTATCTTATAAGACTCTCTTTTTCTTTATTGTGCACAAAAATGAAGTAGTATGCATGCTTAGATCAAGTTTGCGGAGATGACGTCTCCCGAGCACCAAGTAGAGCTTGTCACTCTACTATGGAAGATGATAGGACTAATGTGCAGACATGCCTGCGGCAGCCTCAGGCTCTCAAGCACTAAATGGACTAGTCATCCATTGTGGAATGATGTTGTAGGGTAACATAGGGATTCTCTACCCGCTAGGAAAAAGGACTAATGAATATGCTTTATCTTCTCTATCCCATAGTCGAGGATGACTATGATTTCAAGAGAGAGGTAATGTCCTAATAATCAATATCTAATTGTCCTAAATGATTTTCTCATGTTAAACTGATCATCTAATATGGGGAAGTGCCAGGGGAGAAAAATCTAGAATATTGGTTAAGTTAGCAGACCGACCACAATAGGGATCCAAAGGAGGTAAAATAGGGATCCAAAGGGGGGTCATCTGCAAAAGAGCCATGTGCAACAATGGGCTTAATAGACCCTAAGGTTCAGCCCATTAAGACTTCCAAAATGCTAAGGTTCCAAAATTCAAAGGTTGTGTCCAAAGATCGAACATTGGAGGAATTGGATGCTTTGTGTGTGTCCCAAAAGTCTTTAGCAATCCCTACATAGGAGGGGGCAAGCCTTGCAAGTAGGGGATGAGAGAGAAACTCTCTCACACACACACAAGCTCCCTTTACACAAAGCGAATGAGGGACGCATGTCAGCTCTCTAGCCCATATGCCCACAAGGTGTACCCAATTCCTATTGGATGGCCTTGGAGGTGGACCAATGAGAATTAAGCTAGAGTAAATCTAGTTTAATTAATTTAAAAACACTTAATAAAAGAACCAATAAGAATTAATCTCTCTAGAAGACTATTGGACAATCTCCCAAGGGGACCAATGAGCATTCAACAGCCCAATGGCTTGCCTGATTCCTATTGGCCAAGAGGCAAAGGGGTCCAATGAGAGTTTAGTTGAATTAAATAATTACCTAAAGCTCTCACAAAAGGGGAAAGAGGGACACACGCCAAAAGGTTATCACTTATACTGCTTAATTCCCATTGGCTAAGCCTGGGGAGGTCCAATAGGACTGTAGCAAGAGCAAATAGCAAGAGCGGTCAACCAAGAGAGAGAGGGGGACTGATTTTTGCAAGGCATTATCACACACACACTCACACAATCTCATGTGTGAAGTAAAGAAGACTCTCTCTCCTTATCAAGCTTTAATGGAAAGCTTATCACCTACTCCAAGCTTGTGAGAAGGAAGGCCTACACCAACAACTCTTGGCTTTGTGATGCAAATCCAACCAAGAGCCAAGCTTCAATGCATGCTCATCTCCTCTACCATGCTAATTACTAAGCTAAGCTATGGTAATATGAATGATTATGTGAGGAGATGTACATCTTTCTCGTAAGAATACTCCTTCTTCATCTGAATCTACTCTCATACCCCGCTAGCTCTCACCATCTTCAAAGGTGTGTGAGGTCTTGGGCCTGAGACCGTGAGGGAATTGATGTTGTGTTTGATAAGTGTTTTGCGTAGTGCATGAAGTTTCCATCTTCATTGCACTATCTAGTATTGAAGGAACACAACAAATTGTATTGTAAAATGTCTCTCTTGATGGGAGAAACCATAATACAAAGCCTTTTTGAGGGGGGACCGGCTCCATGCAAATACCGTCCTCAACTGTTGTCAATTGATTAATTTCTCTATCTTTTGAAGTATTGTTCATGCTATCTAACTAGGTGTTATGCTTTTTGTTGCTCTCTGCACCCAAGCAGCCTTGTTAATCTCATTAGGAATCTTTCTAATGAAATGCTCACTATGTTCATGCTATTTTCCGCTACACACAAGTTACTAGGCCATTAAATGTTACAGAAAGAGTATCTCTTGTCTCACCTGTAATGGCACGTTCGGTGCTACCAACAAAGTATTGGCCTTCATCTAGCAACTTGATGCGGCCTTTGGATACAAGGGCTTCACGAATTCCTCCAAGCTATGCCATGTAGCTATGCACTTCCAAAAATATGCTCGTCAATGGTGGGCTAGTCTTTGTGGGAACGACAAAGCCCCAAAGGCATGGAAAACTATATGAGTATCCATCATGGAGAAATTCCTTGCATGTGACGCAAAGGAAAAAGTTGTTACCGAATGACGGAGTTTGAAGTTTCTCTCCCATGAGTCTATCCACACATATGTGGAAAAGTTTTGGGAATTACATCTCATGACTACCGTCTTTCAAAAGATAGACTTTGCCAAGCAAAAGCAATAATTTTGTGTTCGAGATTACCTGAAGAGATGGACGAGTATGTCAACTCCCAATGGCGTGGTTCTATCACCAAATTAGTCCACCACATTATGGTTGCTTCGTGCATCAATTTTAAACAAGGGACTAGAAGGAATGTCAAGCCCATCATGAAAAGCAAAGACAAAAGTGATGCAAAGGGAAAAATAAATGTCCAAAATTCTTCGCAAGGTAGTTCCAACAATAAAAACAACAAAAATTGGTCCAAGGAGAAGGGAGTTTACAAAGGCAAAAATAAACTCTCTCCTGAAGATCTTGAAGCTTTTTGCAAGGACCACAAGGACAAGACTATCATTCTTGTCCCAAGAGAAATGCCCACAATGAGACTCCTAGAGCTTCCACTATCAAAGCTGCAAGAGAGGATTCCATTTGAGGTCCAATGTGATGCTTGCGGCGATTGCCTTCGAGCAATCTTGCTTCAAGAAGGGCATGCCATAGCAACCAAAGGCTCAATCCAAATGAAAAAGTCTTGGGCATATACGAAAAAGAGCTTTTAAAACATGGAAGCACTATCTATAAAGTTTCTTACAAAGGCATCGAAGTGGATCCTTCAAAGGCAAAGGCTCTTATTGAGCTACCATTACCCAAGAGTCTTAAGGAGGTCATTTCATTCATTCAAAAGGTGTATATGTTATGCTTCATTCACTTAGCCTGGGAGTTACTTCACCCTTTGCAAAAGTTGACACAACAAGTAGAATTTGCATGGTCTAATGAGCTTGAAGAGTATTTTTGTAACATTAAAGTAATTATGTTAGAGCTACCAACACTCATGCCTCTTTGTTGGGAGTACAGATTCTTTGTTAGCTCTAGTCTTGGGAAGGAAACAATTGGTGCAATTCTATTACAACAAGATCCCCATAGTATTAGGATGCGACCTATCTACTTTACTAGTAGGGTCATGAATGCTGTGGAGAGAGGCTACATGGAGGTAGAACTCATGATGCTTTCTCTCATGTTTGTGGTGAGAAAGTTTAGATGCTTTGCTACCAGAACCTTTTGTAATTCTCACTGCAAAAAATTTGTTCCCTTGGGTGTCATCTCAAATGAATCTTAGTACTAGAATCTCAAAGTGTATTATGGAGTTGCAAGAGTTTCAATACTCTTTCAAGGTAGAAGATAGTGTGCGTGCACAATTGGCAGGGATTCTCACTTATATGGTACATGAGAAGGAGATTAAGGTGCCTGAAGTAAAAACCCTACCATTGCCACCACCTAAAAGTATTCCTAATGATTTAACCTTGTTCTTTGATGGAGATTTTTAAGGAGCCACAGGAAAATCAAGGGAGGGTTAGTGTTGCTCAACCCAAGTGGAGAGGTGGTCATGAAAGAGAAGGTCAATCTACCAGGTTCAACTAGCAACAATGAAGCAGAATACAACACACTACTTCATGATTTAAAGATGTGCATTGGCCAAGGTATACAATGTCTCATGGTAAAGGGGGATACACTTCTCATTTTAAAGCAGATTTTAGGCATTTGGGCATGCAAGAATGAAAGCCTAAGGACAAAGGTTCATGTCATCCGTAGGTTGTCTAATCAATTTGAAGAAGTGCAATTTGTATCATATTCCTAGGAAACAAAATAAACGTGACTAATTACTTGCATAACAAGTAGTTACATGTGTTGAGAAAGAAGTGCAGGTCATCTTGGTGGCAGCAATTGTCAAGGAACCAAGATACCAGGGATTGGAGTCATTGGATCCCATTATTGGCTACATTTTTGAGGGCAAGTTTCCACAAGACTTCACAAAAGCTCAAAAGAGGAGACTCATGAAGAAGTCAAGTTTTTATCTCTTCCTAGAAGGCTCCCTCTATCAAAGAGGGAAGGATCGAGTGTGTAGAAGAGTACCAACAATGGAGGAAATTCCAGCCATTCTAAAAGGTTTCCACGAAGAAGCATGCGGGGGTCATTTTGCTCAACAGTTAACTATGAAGAAGATTTTTCTTGCGGGGTATGTTTGGCCAAGCTTGCATGTGGATGTCCAACATTGGTGTAAAAGCTGTCACAAATGTTAGGTAAATGAAAATAGAATGTTGGTGCATGGCCCGAGGCAAATAGTGCTTGCAAATGGACCCTTTGAAAAATGGGGCATTGATGCTATGGGTCCTCTTCCTAGAACAAAAAATGGTAAACTCTACATTCTAATGGCTGTAGATTACATGACTAGGTGGGTAGAGGCTCAAAGTGTGGCAAGGGTAAATGGGAAAACAGTGAGCAGGTTTGTCTACACTAATATTTGTTGTAGATTTGGCACACCTCTGGAGATTTTTTTGATAATGGTCCATGGTTCAAAAAGGGTTTACTCACACAAGTTAACAGTGGATTTTTGCCTGAAATGCTGACAATTTTGGTCCAATTTGCTTCAAATCAATTTTTGAACAAGCATAGATGCATAAAAACATGCAAGGAATAAAATTGTAAAGTTCAAACAAAAATTTGCAACCAAAGTAAATAATCGCGATTATTTACAGCTGAGTAATCGCTCAACTTTTTGCAAACAAGGCATCACAGGCTTGAAGTATATACCAACATGCTCTGAGTGAAATATGGGCTCATTTGGATGCATAGGGTGAAAATGGTACCAGATTTTGGCTTTAGGTCTCTGAAACAATATATATAATGGAAATTTGAGATTTTGAGCTCCAAATTGGTTCAAACTTGGCTAGTGGGCTTAACACATTATGTACTTTGGATGTATGATGGCAAAATATCAGAATTTCCCCATTTTGGCTAGAAAGTAAATACTCGCGATTATTAACTTTTCTACCAAAATCAACATTTTTTGGTACAAATTGGTTCTATGCATTGTATAGGCCCTGTGTATTTGATATGAGGTGATTTGGATCCAGAATTGTGGTCCATATCAAAAATTGACTTGCAAAGACTTCTTTGCGTTTTTTGGCAATTTTCCAAGTTATAGGTGCTCATTTTGGCTCATACTTGATATTTGGCATGTAATAGGTGTGTACACATGACATGTGAGGTGATGATATAATTTACAAGTAAAAATAGTGCAAAAGTAAATAATCGTGATTATTTACAACAGTCACAATTTTCTTGCAAAACTTAAAATTTTTGACTTAAACACATTCTATACACCTAAAACAAGTCCTAAATTGAATTTGGTCTTGTTGGCATCACTTTGTGCTTTGTCAACTTTGAAATCACCGATTTCTGTGACTACACTGCCTGTTGAGTTGGTTTGTCACTTGTGAGGCGTTTTGCCCGTAACATAGTTGTGAAGCAACTCATCCAAATCTGGCTCATTTGGAGTCAGTTTGACCTCGTATGTCGAATTTGATGCTTTGTAGCCTTCGAACCGTTTTCTACTTTTTGAGGGCTTTGCTTGATTGATTTCAAAAAACCGATCATATACAATGTATATAAAGCTCGTAGGCAGTCTATGGTGTCAGAACCAAATTCTGGCATATGCCAAAAACCTAGCTTTTCTGCTGGGGAACCCCTCGACCCTTAGAGAATGGTCAACTGATGATATAGAAAGGTTCTATTATGTTAGGGTATGCTACATTTTAAATCCCATCTGATTTGGTCGAGCTGACAGGCCGCTATGGTCAGTTTTTGGTCGTAGGTCTTCCTGCACTACTCGGATTCTAGGGTTTTTTCTAGGGGTTTAGACTAGCTACCGGCCATACAAAATGGATCATTGATGAGTAAAGAAATTACCCCTCATGTATCATGTGAGACGGCACTGAAAAAAGGGCAACTGTAGACTCCAGAAAGTATGCACGAAAGAGGTCGAAAAGCTCTCTCTACAAAGGTGACAAGTAGAAATGAGGTTGTTTTGTCTACCTAGGATATCTATACCCGGACTTCCCGAACCATTTTTCCCCAGATTCCCTCCTTAGTCCTACTAGGCCGTGAAATCTATGTTAGCTTCAAAAATTTCCCCGATCGGATTCCTATAGCTCATTCTGCAAGAATTTTGCAAAAGTAGGTATGGCCGCCTAATTTAGGCTTCCCGCTTTCATCTTCCGATTTCATTAAAATTTTGTGTGCTTGTTCGCCTTGTCTTTCTGATCGCCACCGTGTCTTCCATTTTTCATTTGAGCTTCTTTGCTATTTATTATTAATTTTTGACTTGTTTATTGAAAAAATCAAAGAAAATAACAAAATGCGCTAAAAAAGCTAAGTGAAAATCCAATAATTAAGAAAATCCACTGAAAAACACAGCTTTATTGTTTTTTGTTAAATTTCTCCATTTTAAAGTCTCATTATCAAGAAAAATAAAAAAAGGACTATTTTTTGATAGTATATTCACTATTTACACTCATCGGGAAGATATTATCAGTGAATTTCTTCTTGATGATGAATTATAAGGGCATTATTAGGTAATTATATAAAAAATTAGACGTTAACATTGAACTTTTTCCTCCCTCTTCAAACATTGCCCTTAATTACTTAGTTCCCTTCCACCCCTCCTAGATGGCGTACTCCGGGACGATTGTGTGCATGGGTTGAACAATCTTGTCTTATGCATGGCTGTCGTTGGCTCTACCATGCTTTGAAGATCAATGCAATTCAAACCACTATGCTGTGAAAGAGCAGGGTCTTGAGTAATTAACTCAAGGGTTTCTGATGTCGAGGCTTTCTGATGCTGTCTTCCAAAGAGAAAATCTTGTATCTTGTTTGCTCTCTATTTGATTGTACCATCAAGATGTTTCAGCACACTGATTGCTTGAGCTGTTGGTAGCGATTTTGACTGTTGTCGAGCTTTTTCTCACCATTGGTAGGTTGGTGTACTTGGTGTGGAATGGTGTGGTGGAGTCTTCTAAGACTTATCTCTCGATTGCTTGATTGGTTTTACCGTTTGTGGAGAAGATAAGTGCTCCTTTTTCTGCCAAATCCATTTCAAGTTAGGTTCCTTGCTTGGAGATGCTCATCTCTGTGTTTTGACCCTTGGAAATTTGGTACACAAATGTGCCTGACTTCTTGCATGCTTTTTGTAGCATTTTCTTGTCAAGAGGATGGAGAAGATTGATTACTTCGTGGTTTGGTCTACTGATTTCTTCCTTTCCATTCCTCCTTGCTTGGTGTAATTGGAACAATGAGTTGCCCGCCTTTAGGTGATAGCTTGAGCTGATTTGTATCCCAAGCTGGTACTGCTTTGTATGTCCGCATCCTGGGAATTTTAAGAATCATTGTATAATTCATGTGTTCATCTGGTAAGCATACAAACTGATGAGTACATGAACATCCATGTACTATCACGTTCAAGTTGACTACTCCCAATGTTGGTGTTGGGTTCTTTTTGCATCCTTTGATTGTCGCTATTCTTGCTGTCAAGGAATGACTTGTTGCTTTCTTGTACGTGGAATAAATGATTGCATTTACTCTAGCTCCTGTGTCGACCAAAGAATTTATGCCATGATTGTTCAACTGTACTTTGATGCGCAGGTCCATTCCATCTAACCATTCATCATCTGTTGAGACTGCATCTTTAGGAAATTCCCATTGTCGATCATCTATTTTCAGAGTGTTGATGGGAATCGGTATCTGTTGATTCCTGAGAGCAGCTTTTTGTTTGAGTACCCAAAGCCGAGCTTTTTCTTGGGCTTCATAAAAAACTTGCTATTGTTTGATCCTCCTTTGCTTGGCTGCATGCATTCTTTCTAGCAATTCATTGGTTAGCAGTAAATTGTATTTCTTTAAACGACATCCACTAATCCAATTAGCCATTGGTTCACTTTGCTGCTCCATTTGGAGATACATCTTCAATGATAAACGGTTCTTTTCCCTTTTTATTAAACTTGGGAATGTGTTGCTTAAGGGAACAGACTAAAACTAAGTCCCCTTTTTTGAAGATTTTTGTTATTAGATGGGAATCAAATTTTTTTTTGTTTCCGCTTTTGTGCATAGATGTGAGCTACGACAGTTCGCCTTTGCTCATCTAGATTTTCTAAATCTTCAAGTCTTTCTGACAATTCATGTCCAGTCCACTCAAGATCCTTAGCTACCCTTAATGTCGACAATAGAAATTATATTTGCAGTATGGCATCAAGACCGTAAACAAGGTTAAAGGGTGTATCATTTAAAGCTGTTTTGAATGAAACTCGATAAATCCATAGAGCTGCATGGAGATTCATTTCCCAGTTTGTCCTTCCTGAACTAATCACTTTAGTAAGTAACGAGCTAAGAATTTTCTTTGTATGTTTAGCTTGTTCGTTTTCCTGTGGGTGATAGGGAGATGATTTGTTATGGATGACCATAAACTCATTAAGAAAATGCTTGATTAACTCATTGAGGAAATGAGTTCCCCGATCACTGACAATTTCTATTGGTAGTCCATATCTTGTGAATACATACTCATATAAGAATGTGGTAATGGTTCTGGCATCATTCTTTTGAGCTGCTTTAGCCTCGGCCCACTTGGTCAAATAGTCTGTAGCTACAATGATATATCGAGTTTGGGTTCTATAAGCAGGTGGCTATATTGGCCCAACAAAATCTATCCCCCATTTCGCAAAAGCTATAGCCCTCCATCATTGGTCTTAAGGGCATGCTATCTACACGTGTTGGCATTTTTTCTCGTTGACAAGCATCACACCTTCAAACATATTCTTTGGCATTTGCAAAAAGTGTTGGCCACCATATGCTTGCCACATTAAGATTGCTCTTGTGGTGGTCTCACTAGAAAAGTGACCACCAGCTATCTAGAATGTGCTTGTTCTATAATCGTAATATACTCATCTTCATTTGCACAAGACGCAAATGTTGATCCTTACCTCTTTGATACAATTGGTTTCCAATAAGAGCATACTCTCTTGCTTCAGTTTCAATTGCTCTTTGACGGCGTTTAATCATATCCTCAGGAAATGTTTGGCTTGATAAGTAAGTAACTAGATAGTTACTCCACTTAGGAACATGTGACATTTGGAACAAAGTTACATGAGGTATGGGTGTCTATTTTTGACATTGAGGACAACTCCTTTACAAAAGGTCGATCATCTCTCCTCATAGTCGGCCAAAATACTTCAAGATTCTTTGCATAGTTTGGTCTTCCGAAAAGTGAAGTCCTACTATGGTAATATGTGCTTGACTTAGGTACTGGTTTTTCTCCTCAGGATTAATGCATAGGCGCAATATTCCATCTTGATTTCTTTTATATAGCCTACCAGCTAGTAATTGATACATAGCCAATTGCTCGATTAATCCGATTGTAATGAGAAGTGGTATTTGTGAATCAACTTGAGCTATGGTCATCAATGATACCATGTTTTTCGACCATCGAGGTATCATTTCCACGGAGAACAAATAGGCACCTGGTAGATCATCGTCTACCCCTTTAGGTGATTCTCTTGAAATAATCCTTGACAAATGATCTGCTCTTTGATGTGTAGTGCCCTTTTTCACAACCACAGTGAAATCAAATTCCAGAAGAATGATGAACCATCTCACTATTCTTCCTGTGTTGCATGGCTTGTTGACCAAATACAACAAAGCTTGGTGGTCTACAAAGAACACAAACTTGTTGGCTATTAGGTAATATCTATACTTTTTAACGGCATAGATCATTCCTAACCTTTCTCTTTCAGTGGTAGTGATATTCTTTTCTACCATGTTTAACTGTCGGCTAGCATAAGAAATAGGAAAGTCAATTTTTCCATCTCCTTGTTGAGCTACTATACAACCTATGGAAAAATTGGAAGCATCTACATGTATGTGGAATATCTTATTCCAATCTGGTGCTTTCAATATTGGAGCTGAGGTGAGGGTTTGCTTAAGCTTCATGAAGGATTCTTCACATGCCTTGGTCCATTCAAAGTGTGTAATCAAGCTATACATGGGTTTTGCAATTATAGCATACATGTAAATGAACCGTCTGTAATATCCACAATGTCCCATGAAGGCTTGAACTCCCTTGACTGTTGTTGGTTTAGGAAAATCATCAATGACATGAATTTTATCCAAGTCAGTCGCTATGCCATTTTTAGACACTATATGTCCAAGAATTTTTCCTTGTCTACCCATGAATGTGCACTTTTCAGGATTTAGGCAAATTTCGCATGAAGTCTACATTTTTCGAATACCTTTTTGAGGTGTTCAAAATTACCCACTTGGATTGATGAATATACGCATAGATCATCCATGTGTACGTCCAAGAATTTTCTCAGATATTCTTTAAAAGAATGGCTCATCAATCTTTGAAAGGTGGCTAGAGCATTAGTTAACCCAAAAGGCATAACCCAATAGGCAAAAATACCCCATTCCGTTGCAAAAGCAGTTTTATGATGATCTTTTGGGTCAACTAGAAGTTGTTTGTATCCCAAAAATCCATGTAAGAAACTGTAAGCTTATTTTCCTGCAACTCGTTCTAAAACATGCTCAGTAATTGGAAGAGGAAAGTTGTCTCTAATGGTAGCTGCATTCACTTTTTGGAGATTGACACACACTCGTAATTTTCCATTCTTCTTCGGTACTACCACAATTGGAGACACCCAATGCGTGTGTTCAATTTCATAAATGAATTTGGCTTCCTTTAGTTTCTCAATCTCTTTTTTGATTTTCCTGGCAAATGTTTCATTATAAGTGTATGGCCTTTGTCTACTTGGTTTCGCATCATCTCTCATATGTTGACAAATTTTTGGATCAACACCCTTGAGATCCTTGTAAGACCAAGCAAAAATATCTTGGTATTCTTTTAGCAAGCTTAGAAAAAGTTATTTTTCTTCCTTTGTTAGGTCATTTGCAATGTAGGCAAGCCTAAGTTCTTCCCCTGGTTCAGCCAAGTCTATCTTTTTCACGTTCTCGGGTCCTTTGTAGGACGCACCTTGTTTTTGTAATTCCCTAACAAGTTGTTCAACTATGATGTTTTGATCTTGGAGAGTATACTTTTTGTAATGTGAGGGAACACTCATTACATCCTTACCATCCTCTTCCGTGGTTTCCATTTCGGTCGTATATATATCCTTTAGAGCTTTTTTCAACTATTGATATTTCTTTTTTCGCTCAACTCATGTCATGATTGGCCCCTTGTCCTGTTTGTTTGGCTTTGCGTGAGTATCCTTCCTTGTTTTTCTCGATGTTTTTGACATTTTTGGATTTTCATTTGAAGGATATCTGCCAGTGATTTTGTCCTTGACACAATCATGTGCATCTATCTGCATCAGGAATTGTGTTCTACTGGAGATTGATGGCATAGGTCGTGTTTTCATGTTTCTGGTGTCTCTTTTTTTTCTATACCATTTTTGGTTAGGAAAGTCAACAAACTTTTCCTCCCCTCCTTTCAAAAGTACCTTAGCTCTCATATGTTCTTTTTCTGACCCCGAATCTTCTGAGGTAGCTGAGTGTTCGTCTAAGTCATTTGTTGCATTGTAGTAGAGGTTTGAAAAGTCTTGTTGAGCTTTCATCAAGTCCTTGGGTTCTTCATTTTCATCTTCACCGTTGAGGGTTCAAATCATTTGGATGGAAATTATGTCGTAGCCATCCTCATTGCAAAATTGAGTAGACAGAGACGTATTCACACGTACATCCATTGTTGCTAAAATTTGAGTCCACTCAAATGGCTCAAACAAAAGCTCTGGAAAGGGTTCAGGTACATAGGCTTCGTCTATGCAATCCATTTCTAGAATAAGTTCTTCTCGTTTTAAACTCCCATTTTCTGAAGCTCCACACATCCAAATAGGAGTGTCTTAACCAGGATGGAAGCTTAATTTCAGTCGAAGAGACTGAATCAAACTCTTGTATGGGTGTTTTCAAGACATTTCTATAAGTGTGATCTTTTAGATTTACCCTTGTTATAGATCGCACTTGCTTCAAATACAGATACTTGTTTCTTCAATCTTGGATAATCTGTACTTGTCGCATGAAAGGTCTTCCCAATATAATTTCATAATTTAGTTTTTTTCCAAACTCTACTATGGCAAAAGTGTGTTGATATTCAATTCCACAGGAATTGACTATCACTTTTTCAAGCAACCCTAATGGTCTCTCAATGTGTCCGTCAGCCAATTGCAATTTCATTCACGTTTGTCTAATGGCTCGTTGTCCCCAGGATTTCCATAATGCTTTCATGGCTATGGATATGCTTGCTCCACTATCCAATATTGCCATGGTTTCAATGTCATTATATTTCACTGGAAGGGTTGTGTTTCCTTCTTCTCCTTCGTAATATTCTTCAACTTTGTTCATTGAAACAGATCGAATCTCTTTGTTGTTTTTTTTTTTTTAAAGTTTTCCTAATTCTTTTGATATTAGCCTCGTTATCCCCACCTTCTCTAGGATTTTCTATAGATCATTCCATAAATATGGTCTGAGTTTTAATAGTTCTCCCAAGGTAAGAGTGCATTGGATGGGTGTAGACATGATTGAATGAGTGTTGTCTACTTCTAGGGTCTGTTTAGCTCTTTTTACTTGAGTGGACTTACATACTATAAATTCATCTTCGTTATCTCCCAAGTAAGAGGGTAATGTTTTCAAGGTCAATGGTTTTGACATTCTTAAAGCTTCAGATCCGCGATCCCATACAAGGATTGTACATCCATGTTCATATCATGAGGTAGGTTGTTCAACCAAACTTCCTCTATAGGAGTTGACTTTAAAGTTAGGCTCCCATCATTGATCTCTCTAACTTTTTTCCATAAGTGTCCTGGCCAGTCTTCCTCTATGAATGGAATTCCGTCTAAGGCATCTTCGTTGTCTGTCACTACAAGTTCTGGTTCTTTTGTTTCAAGGTGGGGTTCTACCACCACTTCAGATTTTCCTTTAGTGTCCCTTACCACAAGCTCCTCAGGTTTTGCGATACTTTCAAGCTTGGGTTTTTTTTTTAGCATTTCTTTCGTGATTCTTACATAATTTTGATAAGCTTCTAGCTTAGCTACTTCCATGTCTGGAGAGGGATAGTTTTTCCATTTGTATTCCATGTTTTGGCCTGCTTTAAGTCCTTCTTGGTAGTCTTCCAAGGTTGCATTAGTAGGCTCAAACATTTTATCAACCAAAATGGATCCTCTAAATTTCACGGTTGTTTCCTTGATTTCACTTTTAGTTTCTTTCACCTTTTCCTCGAATAGTTTTTTTGCTTTCTCCTCGATTTCAACCCGTTGTTTTTGTTTTCTCATCTCATATCTTTTGCTTCTGCTTCTTTTGATCCTTTGAGAGGAAATTTTTGTATTTCCCAAATCATCAAAGGAATTGTGTTTCTTCTTTTTAGCCTGGGCTCTATCGATTACCTTGATTAGAACAATTGGTTCACTCTGAATGAGCTACTAGGTATCACTTGGACTACGCTTACTACTGTTTTACCCTTGTTTAAAAGATTTTTAGGACAATCTTCTGGAAAGTGTCTTGTCATAATAATCAATATCTAATTCTCCTAAATGATTTTCTCATGTTAAGCTGATCATTTAATATGGGGAAGTGCCAGGGGAGAAAAAGCTAGAATATTGGTTAAGCTAGCAAATTGGCCACAATAGGGATCCAAAGGAGGGAAAATAGGGATCCAAAGGGGGGGACCTTTTGCAAAAGAGCAATGTGCAATAGTGGGCTTAAAAGACCCTAAGGTTCAGCCCATTAAGACTTTCAAAATACTAAGGCTCCATAATTCAAAGGTTGTGTCTAAAGGTCAAAAGCCTAGGGAAATTGGATGCTTTTTGTGTGTCCCAAAAGTCTTTCGCAAGCCCTACAAAGGAGGGGGTGAGCCCAAAAGTAGGGGATGAGAGAGAAACTCTCTCTCACACACACAAGATTCTTTTGTGCACAAGGGGAAAGAGGGACACATATCAGCTCCCTAGCCCATATGCCCACAAGGTGTACTCAAATCCTATTGGATGGCCTTGGAGGTGGACCAATGAGAATTAATCTAGAGTAAATCTAGTTTAATTAATTTAAAAAAACTTAATAAAAGAACCAATAAGAATTAAGCTCTCTAGAAGACTATTGGACAGTCTCCCAAGAGGTCCAATGAGCATTTCGTAGCCCAATGGCTTGCCTGATTCCTATTGGCCAGGAGACAAAGGGGTCCAATGAGAGTTTAGTTGCACTAATTAATTAGCAAAAGATCTCACAAAAGGAAAAGGGGGACACATGTCAAAAGGCTATCACTTATGCTGCTTAATTTCCATTGGCTAGGCCTGGGGAGGTCCAATAGGGTTGTAGCATGAGCAATTAGCAAGGGGTGTCGACCAAGAGAGAGAGGGGGCTGATTTTCTCAAGGCATTATTCACTTACACACTCACACAATCTATGTGTGGAGCAAGAAGACTCTCTCTCTCCTTCTCAAGCTTTAATGGAAAGATTATCACGTACTCCAAGCTTGTGAGAAGGGAGGCCTACACCAACAACTCTTGACTTTGTGATGCAAATCCAACCAAGAGCCAAGCTTCAATGCATGCTCATATCCTCTACCATGCTAATCACTAAGCTAAGATATGCTAATATGAGTGATTATGTGAGGAGATGTATATCTTTCTCGTAAGACTACTCCTTCTTCCTCTTAATCTACTCTCATACCCTGCTAGATCTCACCATCTTCGAAGGTGTGTGAGGTCTTGGGTCTGAGACCGTGAGGGAATTGATGTTGTGTTTGATAAGTGTATTGATTAGTGCTTGAAGTTACCATCTTCATTGCACTAGCTAGTATTGAAGGAACACAAAGAATTGTATTGTAAAATGTCTCTCTGGATGGGAGAAACCATAATAAAAAGCCTTTTGGAGGGGGGACCAGCTCCATGCAGATCCGGTCCTCAATTGTTGTCAAATGCTTAATTTCTCTCTCTTTTGAAGTATTGTTTATGCTATCTAACTAGGTGTTATGCTTTTTGTTGCTCTCTCCACCCAAGCACTCTTGTTATTCTCATTAGAAATCTATTCTAATGAAATGCTCACTATGTTCATGCAATTTTTTGCTACACACAAGTTACTAGACCATTAAATGTTACATGTCCTCCCTTTTTGCAACATTGCATGCAGTAAGCTTCAACTGGCTTGAGGTTTTTTTCAAGATCTGTCTGGGAATTCATGTTTCCAATGATCATCTGCACCACAGTTGTGACAGTTTCCCATTCTTGGCTTAATCATGGGTCTTACCATGCGAGGTATGACACCTTGATTAGCTACATAATACATTGGTGGGAGCTCTGGTCGGGCATAAGTCACAGGTTCTTCCATTGGTGGTGGATGTGAATTATACCAATCTCCTTCTACCATTACTGTAGATGGACTAAGCTCCACATAGGGTGTAACAGGAACCATTGATTGTTCATCTATGACTCCTTCGGAGTGCATGTACTTTACAGGCACTGCATTATGTCCTAGATACAGAGGTTGTTGACCTAATACAATTTGAGGCCTTTCCATACCCATTGGTGGTCTTTGAGCTTGGGATAAAAATTTTACACCTAAAAGTTTCTAGAATGGCTGACAATAGTAAAGAGAGTGAAATTAATATTGATAACTTTGATTTTGCTAATGAGTAGGCTATGAATGATGCCCCGATGCTTGTTAACTATCTTGTTTCTAGGCTTAAACAAGTCATGGGCAATCCATCCCTCCAAAGTGAAGTGCAATGACAACTTCTTTCTCATGGTATTCTCCAAGCTCCCCACCATGATGAGAGAACACCTAGGAAGCCTCCTAGAGAGACTTTCTCTCTCCGATTCAGAAGAAGAAGAGGATCCATATGAAGGGCTCCAAAATTTTCTTCTTGATGACGCATCTCCTTCTCAAAGGAGAATTCAAGAGCCTCCACTGAAGGAGCAAGAAAGAAGTGAGTCTCCTGCCACCTCAATGGAGATGGCTCCACGAAGACAGCGGGCTAAACACTCTCCATCACCTCCAAAATGAAGAAGACCATCGCATACTTCTCCACACCATACTTCAGAGAGGGATGACAAAAAGCAAGAGAAGAAAAAGGCAAGAAAGAGAACACCCTCTTCTCCATCTTCTTCATCCTCTTCCTCTTATGAAAGTGATGGTGAAGACAAAAAAGATCAAGTCCAGAAAAAGGCGAGAAAGAGGTCACCCTCTTCTCCATCTTCCTCAAATTCTTCACCTTCTGAAGAAAGTGATGGCACAACCTTTGAACCATAAAAAAGAAGAGGCCATAGGAAATCCTATGCCGTGTGGAAGAGGTCATCCAAGCTCAAGAAATTCAAAGAGGGAGGGAAGAGCATCTCTTTTCTTACCTACGATGGCACTTTTGGTGCTACGGACAAAATCTTGGCCTTTATCCAACTGTTCGATGTGGCATTTGGAGATGACGGCTTCACGGAGTCCCCTAAGCTACACCATGTAGCTATGCACTTTTAAAAGTCTGCCAGACAATGGTGGTCTGGCCTACGGGCCAACGATGAAGCTCCACAAACATGGAAAGCTTTAAGAGCTTCCATTATGAAGCAGTTTTTGGCCACCGATGCCAAAGACAAAGTACTCACCAAATGGAAAAGCTTGAAGCTCTCTCCCTACGAATCCATTCACAAATATGTAGACAAGTTTTGGGACTTACAACTCAAAGCCACTGTCTTCAAGAAGTTGGATTTTGGAGAGAAAAAGAAACAATTTTGTGTGGGATAAACTAAAGATATGGTAGAGTATGTTAACTCCCAAAGGCCATGCACCATATCGACGGTTATACACCATACTATGGTGGCTTCTCCATTCAATTTCCAAACGGGGACTAAAAGAAATTCTAAGCCCACAAAAAAAGGGTTCCAATGAGCCTAAGGGGAAGGACAATGTCCAAAAGTCTCCTAAGGGCAACTCCAACAAAGCTAAAGAGAAGGGAGTTCACAAGAGCAAAAATAAACTCTTTCTTGAAGAGCTTGAGTGTTACCGCAAGTATAACCGTTGTTTCAAGTGCGGCGAGAAGGTCATGCGTACCGCGCTTGTCCTGAAAAGAACACCCGCCATGAGCCTCCTGAGCTACCTTGGTCGAAATCCAAGAGGAGGAAACTCACCACAAAGGATCTCCTCTATGGCATGCTTGGGGAAATGTAAGAGAACATGACGTTTTTATTCTCTTTGACCCTGGTTCTACTCACAATTTCATATCCACAGAGTTGGCCACCAAGCTAGGCATACAGGATTTTGAGATGGAAGATATCCTACCTGCAAACGGTGCTTTCAAGGGGCAAGAAGCTTCAGTCACTCTCTTAATCGGGAAATTGAGGCTCCATGTCCAAAGCTATGTGGACAAAGAGGACTTCTTTATCTCTCCTCTCAAGCATGAGGATGTAATCCTAGGGGCACCATGGTTTGATAGCATGGCTGCAAATGTTAAATTCCCTAAAAGAAGAATCTCCTTTAGGTTCAGGGAAAAAGATATGCACATAGATGCCAAGCAAATGGGTAACAACATACCTATTGTACATACACAAGCCTTCAATAAGTCAATAACGAGCTCTATTTCCATGTACATGATTTCTGTTAAAGACTCTCAAAATGAACCTAATGTTTTAGCAAAAGAAAATATACACAATCAAAAGGAATTAGAGTTATCCAATTTTATCAAGGGGTTTCAAGATGTCTTTATTGACGACATCCCTTATGAGCTACCTCCTACCATGCAGCTGAACTTCTTCCAGGAAGTTCACCACCTAACAAACCTCCTTATAGAGTTTCTCAAGCTCAACAAGAGGAGATTATGCGGCAAGTGCATGAATTAGTTGAGAAGGGCATGGTTAGGCCTAGCTCATCTCCATTTTACTCTCTTTTGCTCCTAGTGCAAAATAAAGACGGCACATATCGTATGTGTGTTGATTATAGAGCACTAAATAGGATCACTATCAAGAATAGGTTTCCTATTCTATGGGTAGAAGACCTATTTGAAAAGCTACAAGGGTCCACCTACTTGAGTAGGATTGACCTAAAAAGTGGCTATCATCAAATAAGGATAGTTGAGCAAGACATTGTAGAGACCACACTTCGCACTATGTTTGGTCTTTACGAATATATTGTCATGACTTTTGGCTTGACCAATACACCAGCCACATTCAACCGCATGATGGAGAAGCTATTCAAGCCTCACCAAACCTTTACTGGAGTGTTCTTTGATGATATCATCAGCTACTCTAATTCTTTAGACGAACACAAGCAACACCTCCAAGTAATATTTCAAGTTCTAAGAGAGAATAAAATTTATGTTAATTGAAAGAAAAGTGAATTTTCCTCACAAGAGATCCATTATTTAAGTCACATTATCTCTCAAGACGGAATCCAAATGAATCCATCAAAGTTAGAGGTAATAAATGGATGGCCTAGACGAAGGAATCTACATAAGTTAAGAAGCTTTATAGGTATGTGTGCATACTATAGATGCTTCATAGAAAAGTTCTCACTAATAGCAGGACCATTACATGACCTAACAAAGAAAAAAATTAGGTACACATGGTCTGCCAAAGAGAACAATACTTTTGAAAAGCTTATCACTCAACCTGTGCTTACACTACCGGATCTCTCAAAGGCATTTGAGGTCCAATGTGATGCTTGTGGTGTTGCCTTGGAGCTATTTTGCTTCAAGAAGGGCATGCCATAGGCTATGAAAGTCGAAGGCTCGACCATGTTGAGCAAGCTCTAGCCATATATGAAAAGAAACTCCTCGTAGCTCTACATGGCTTAGAATCATGGAAGCACTATTTATTGGGGACTCCTTTCATTCTGCAAAAGGATCACCAAAGTCTTAAGTACTTCATGACGCAGACCAAGCTCTCCAACAAACAAATGAGGTGGGCAAATTTCCTTTCGCAATTTCATTTTCATATTACTCACACTGCTGGCAAGCATAATCAAGTAGCCGATGCACTCTCAAGACGACCGAGAGTGAATACGGTTTCCATAGCAACTCACAATGATCTATCTTCCATGTTAGATGAGTATGCTATTGATCTCAATTTTAGGGATGTGATTTCAGCCCTTGCACTAGGGAAGAAAGAGGAACCATTTACTTTACAAGATGGTTATCTACTCTATGGAAATAGACTATGCGTTACTAACTCACTCCGTGAGAAAGTAATGTATGAATCTCATGCTCCTCCTTATGCGGGGCATAGAGGGATTTAGTCTACCATAAAGGGGATGGAAACATATTTCTATTGGCCTACCATGAAAGCAAACATACAAGAGTATGTTTCTAAATGTGTGGTATGCCCAAAAAAGAAGTTTGATAGAGGAAGGCAACCTGGATTGCTTCAACCTTTGCCAATCCCTAATTCACCACGGGAGAGCATATCCATGGATTTTATCTTTGGATTTCCTAAGTCAATCCATGGGAATACGGGAATATGGACGATAGTAGACAGGTTCAGTAAACAAGCTCATTTTATACCTGTCAAAAAGACTATCAAAGCGCATCAAATGGCAACCCTCTTCATTTCACAAATCTTCAAGTACCATGCTTGCCAATGTCGATACTGTCAGATAGAGATCCTAGAATGACCAGTAATTTTTGGAAGGGCCTCTTTGAGAATTTAGGAACAAGGCTAAACTTATCTTTGGCCTATCACCCGCAAACGGATGGCCAAAGTGAAATAGCTAACCTAACAATCCTGGATCTACTAAAAGCCTATGTAACGGCAGTAGATCAAAGATCCCAATGGGAGAAGTACTTATCCTTAGTGGAGTATGCCTACAATAACACTGTACATACTTCCACGGGAAAAGCACCTTTTGAGGTAATTGAGGGAAGATCAAAAAGTCCCTTGCTACTTAAGGTACACGGGAAGATCTCCACTACAGATGAGTATAGCCAAGACGTACAAGAATCTTCCAAAAGATTAAAGATGCTATCTCTATCTCAGAGCAAAGGCAAAAGGCTGCTGCTGATAAGCACAGAAGAGCCCAAGCCTTTAAGAAAATGATTGGGTCTTAGTCAAATTTCCCAAGGCTCGATTAAGGCACATGACGGGCAAGAATCCTACGGGACGCCAAAAGTACTATGCTACGTTAGCAAAAAGGTACTATGGTCCCTTCCAGATTCTTAGGCCAATCAATGAGATGGCCTATCAACTCAAGTTGCCCAGTCATTGGCTCATACACAATGCTTTTCATGTGAGCCTACTAAATCCTTGCAAAGGAGAGCCACCTAAAGAACCAACTACCGGAGATTGAGGACCAAGAAGAGGTGTTGCAGCCCGAGTCTATCCTCCGACATGAAGACAAGGTGCTAAGAGGCGGTAAGACTATCCGACGATATCTTATTAAGTTTAAGAATTATCCTTTTGAAGATGCTAGATGGATGCAAGGCATACAATTAAAGGATAACCTAAACCTTGTCAATACTTACAATGCTTCCCAAGAGTAAGCAACTGTAAAAATGTTAAAAATGAACAAAGTTTTGTCGTACAAGACTCTCTTTTTCTTTATTGTGCACAAATGTGAAGTAGTATGCATGCTTAGATCAAGTTTGCAAAGACGACGTCTCCCGAGCACCAAGTAGAGCTTGTCACTCTATGGAATTGGAGCTGATCTCTTGAGACAGCTAATTCCAGTGTTGAAGGATTTCAGCTACTAGTGTGGGAAGATTTTAGACAGCAGACTAGATAGAAATCAGAGACTAGACTGAAATGTGGACTGGAATAAGGTTCAGATTCAGATTCAGATTCAGAAGACTGGTCGAGAAGTAAGTATCACTGAAATATATAAATGTGTTCCTTGATCGGTCACAATCTCTACTAGACATCCATATCGGCAGACAATATTCTCAAATAGAAACCTTGCAGTTGACTTAGCTGTGTTGTCAGGAAGAGCCTTAGCTTCAACCCACTTAGTTACATAACAAGTAGCCATTACTATGTACTTGTTCTTCCTGGGGGTAACCTTCTTAAAAGGTCCCATAAAATCTAGTCCCCATTTCATGAACACTCCCAGTGGTTGTACTAGCATCAAAGGAGTCATATCTGCAGCTGTTGGTTGACCCATTCTTTGGCATATGTCACAACTTTTACAAAAACTTCTCACATTAGCAATCAGTGTTTGCCACCATAGACCAGCTTGCAGAATCTTCTTGTAGGTTACTTCATTGGAAAAGTGTCCACCAGATTCACCATTATGCACTTCTGAAATCACTTGCATTCTTCCTTCCATAGGGACACAAAATCGAAGTATACCATCAACACCCAGTCAGTAAAGTAATCCTCCGATGATAGTGAATTTCAGGCTTTTTATGATCAGAGATTTCTTCTGGTTCTGCTTCCAAACCTCTGGACAGGCACCTTGGGAAAGAAATTGATAAATATCATACCATTCAAGATCAACCGATTCTTCTGCCTCTCACTGAGCCCAAAGCGCTAATACAAGTGATAACAATTGCCAACCCGATAATGATGTAATGGGCCCTATTTATACACTTCGGGTTTACTGTAGTAATTACTCTAGTAATTACTAAGTAATTCTCTGCCCATCTTCTAAGAACACATTCCCACATGGTGATTATCCAGCCGTCTACATCAAAATGGAATTGGAGCTGATCTCTTGAGACAGCTAATTCCAGTGTTGAAGGATTTCAGCTACTAGTGTGGGAAGATTTCAGACAGCAGACTAGACAGAAATCAGAGACTAGTCTAAAATGTGGATACTGAAATAAGAATCAGACTTATAGACTGGAATAAGGTTCAGATTCACATTCAGATTTAGAAGACTGGTCGAGAAGTAAGTATCACTGAAATATATACCATGATTGAGATTACAGATCAAGATTACAACGAATATGATTACAGAGAGAAAGTATAGCCGACAACACTGCCACTGATTCTCAATTACAATTATAGCCCAAAGCGCTAATACAAGTGATAACAATTGCCAACCCGATAATGATGTAATGGGCACTATTTATACACTTTGGGTTTACTGTAGTAATTACTAAGTAATTCGCTTGTATTAGTGCTTTTGAATCAGTCGGTAAATGGCCTCCTGCTCAAGCTGATCCCACCGGTCTGTGGTCATCTCTACCTCATAAGGCGTGAGAGAATGATAGGTTTTGGTGTCAGGATCATCGAGTGTACGTCTGCCCTTACTTAGTCTGGTTTTGGACAACTTATGACAATGCGAAGCAGTATGGATCCATCCTTCTGGAAGAGGCTGATTTGTTTTGACTCGAGCTTTGAAAAGAATCTCAGCCATCTCCCTATACTGTGGTGCTAGACCGAGCTTTGCTGCAATGTCTTTCTCAGGCAGTTTGGAAGATTCGATTGTAAGTTGTAGAAACTGATTAGTAATCCTCGTCAATCCTCTGACTTGAATCTTCCACTGGCCCATACACAACTGAATCCTATGCAGCTCCTCTTTCATTGCCTGAATGTCATTGATTTGGAGAGCATCATTGAGCAATGTCTGCCAAGTCTTCCATTCCATAGCTGAGCGCTCATACCAATCCTGAAGCTCATCAGTTATTTTGAAATATGTGAGTCGATCAATTGGTTCTTGATGTTGAGGATACAACGCTGGAAAGAATCTTGGTAGCTCAGTTTCTCTTGCTGGAACAACATACAAGAGAACTGGAGAATCAAGCACAAATTCCAGAAAATTGAGAACAGCCTAGTTCTCCTGATGCATCATCTTTCTGGTGATTCTCACTAGCTGGAACACGGTTCGGAGAGCAGTTGTCTGTGCTCCTACTGACATTCGCGTTTGAGGTCCTCTGCTAGTGGTTGTCTGGTCCTCAAGGATGGCTTTGAATCTCTGATCCAAAACACCTTTGGCAGCTTGCATTTGTACCAGAACTTCCTTGAGTTGTACCCTAACATCCTTCATGCAGCGGTAAGTTGGTTTGTTACCCAACAGAAGTTCCAGTTCTAGAGCCAAGGATCACTCTCTACTGTGATGGGACTGATCAGTTGGCTGATTCCCAGTGTTACTGGGCTACTACTCTTCAGCCTCCTCATTACCCGACTAGTGCTCTTTATCCTGTCCTTCATGCTGGCCCTCATTCTGATCTGGCTGGTTTGGCTGTGACTGGCCTCCTTCATCTGGCCCTGTCCCGCCAGTACCCGGTCCTGGAGGTGGAGATGGTGGTGGGGCATCATCATCGTCCTTCGTATGCCAAGTTTCTTGATCATCCTCCTCCTGATCAACTTCATCTTCTTGATCTTCTTCATCCTCATCGGGGGAAGTCTGTTGCTCAATATAATCCATTATAGCTTGGTTCATCAGAGCATTATTGAACTCACCCACCTTGTCCTGCAAATCGCTCTGTATACTTTCCATCAAGGACTTTAAATTTTCTAAGTCAAAAACAACATTGCCTGAGGGGTTTAAAATTTCAGACAAGCTATTGTAGATGTATCTGTCAGTCTCAGCGAACGCTTCAGAGCTGTATGGTGCAATAGCAGCTTTGTGAATTCTGCCCGCTTCATCCTGAGCATTGTTTCACCTCGCTCGACAGCTCTCAGTGCTTCATTCCTTTGACTTTTCATGATCATAATTTCAGACTCAGCCTTAGCCAACTTTTTGTTCAACAACTCCTGAGTCCTTTCTGATTGAGCTTCCAGTACCCTGTGTTGTATGTTCTGTATTTCCTGGGCTTTCTGGAGTGTTTCAATCTGATGCTGTGCTTCTGCCAAGTCAGCTTTAAGCTTTTTGACTTCGTTTTGTGATCCAGCAGCCTCCACCAATTGTCCCATACAGCTGACAATGGTATTCCAAGAAGAGTGTATCAGTACTGAATCTGTCTTTGACCGTGGTTGGATCAGAATCAACAGGTTCATATATTGCCACTGGAGCCACGTAGGGTAAAGTTGCATAATCAGCTTTGCTGAGCAAAAGATGCCCTCTTAATTTCTGAGTTTGCATTTGCTGCAACTTATCCTGTTTTACCAGTTGTAGAGTATTTTCAGTAATGGCAGGGACTCCACCAAACAAAGTTGAAAACACTTGACCTTTCCCTTTGTCTAGTTGGCTCTTGCCTTTGTCCCCTGACTGGTCTGGTTTCTTTTCAACAGTGACTGGCTTGACATGATCTTTCCCAGATATAGTAGCAACTGTATTTTTGACAACTGGCTGATCAGGAATAATCTTCTAAGCAGATTGCTTCTCAGTTTTACTCATCTTAGCTTTCTCAGTGCTTACTACCTTAACCTGGCTTTCTATTTGCTTCAAAAATTCACTGCTTTTTGTCAGTGTGATTCTTGGCTTCTTTGAACTGACAACTTCTTCTGCAGTGGCTTTCCTTTTCAGGTCAATGGAAATCGTTTGACTATCTGTTTCCTTGTCGTCTGAGGACAGTTCAATTTTGTTTGGTTCATGAATGGGCTGCTCACTCCAAGCCTGCTTTAGCTGCTTATTAACATCTGCAGCAATAGCCCAATACAGGAATTGCCAGACATACCATGCCTTGAAAACAGTTTGAGATTTCAGCTTGGCAGTCTGTTGGAGTGCATTATGCGAGAATATTTGACAAAGGTTGATATGGACTTGTGGATCTAGTATCTTGGCCAACAGCATAGCAAACAATTTCTCTGAAACATATGTTGGGTTGTTCTTAAGCCTTACTGCTTCAGCTACAAACCTGTAAGCAGATGCGGCTTCTAGTCTATTGGAACTCCTTGAGCACTTGCATTGCGCTTCTTTCTAGCCGTTTTATCCTCCTTCAGAGCTATACTGATTTGCTGTGCAATTTCCACAGACGGTTTGGACTCATTAGGCATCCGAAATGCAAATTCAATGGCTTCTGGTGTTACTCACACCTTCCTGCTATTTACCATAGCACTGCTAGTTTCAGCATCAAAGGATTCAAGAACTTGCTTGATGATATCTGAATCAAAAGCAATCCTTGTAGCTTGCAACACAACTCGCAGATCCCAGAGTTGTAGGAGAGTCATTGCGTGATCAATAAATACATATCGTTGGATTTTGCTGTATGGAAGAACGAAAAGGCTTGCCTTTGCCTGAGCAACTATAGCCTAGGTTTCTTCAAGAGTTTCCTACATCTTTTCTGAGTGTTTCCTTCTACCCATACACTGTGAGGTCGATGACGATAAAACAGGCGAAGGAGAAGATGACTTACTTGTGTCGAAGCCGTTTCTTGGTGTCGCTGGTAAGATTGTCTGACACTCACCTGTCTCGTCAGAGGTCGAAGTTTGCGGCTGTAGTGAAGAAACTTCAGAGCTCAGCGATGGGGAATGGTTGACAGAAGGAAAGCGTCACGCAGGAGATTTATAAGGAAAAATGCTAACCCTCCTGACTGTTATACGTGTTCGAGCCATAAAAGCTCCACCACTCGCCGCTCCTAGACTTGTGTGCGCCGTTGCTGTCGTGGCAAACATGCATTGGACAAGACTGCGACCCATTCTTGTAATAATTACCACTGGCATACCACTTGACCGTTGGCCACTTAAAAATTGGAAATTGTGTCCATACTGGTTCTGAACTGATTCCCACTCTGGCTAGACCATACTAGTACTGGTTCTTAGGTCAGCCTGATCTGGTTCTTCTGGTACTGGTTGCACATGGAAAAGACCAAAAACGTATGATTCCAGTATCTCTTGATCAACCACCTCCAATTCCTTAGTACATTCTTCCAACACAATTTCTTTGGTCTCTCAATAATAAATTTTGATCTTTGCTCCATTATATACACCCGACAACATCATTCCATATAAATCTTTCAATCTGACTGTGCCATGGAGAAGACCCAATCGACCTCAAAAGGTCCTTCCTAGGAAATCTTCAAATTCGGCTTCTTTGGACCCAATCTAGACTGATAGAGAAGCACTAAGTCTCCTTTCTGGAATTCTCAAACTTTAATTCGGCGATCATGCTAGTGCTTCCTTCTTTGTTGAACAATCTCTTGTTCCAATATAGCTCTTTGCCTGAGTGCATCTAACTGCATCAGTTCATCCATCCTTTTCTTAAGATTATGGTTGAAGTCTAATCCATACTTCACAGCCATTCTCAGACTGGGGATGACAAACTCCATAGGAACCACAGCTTCAGTACCATACACCCAGTAGTTACCTTATAAGCTGTCCTATAAGCCCATAAAGTAGTCTGAAGATTCAAATCCCACTGGTCTGGTTTCTTTTGCACCACCTTAGTGAGAGTAGTCTTTATGGTCTTGTTGCTACTTTGAGCCTGTCCATTGCATCGAGGATAGTAAGGAGTGGATTTTCGATGGTTGACTGAAAGCATATTCAATAGGATTTCCATAGTATCATTGATAAAATGTGTGCCTTGATCAGTTACAATCTCTACTGGACATCCATATCGGCATACAATATTCTCAAAGAGAAACCTTGCAGTTGACTTGGCTGTGTTGTCAGGAAGAGCCTTAGCTTCAACCCACTTGGTAACATAACAAGTAGCCATCACAATGTACTTGTTCTTCCTGGGAGTCACTTTCTTAAAAGGTCCCATAAAATCCAACCCCCATTTCATGAATACTCCTAATGGTTGTATTGGCATTAATGGAGTCATATCTCCAGCTGTTGGTCGGCCCATTATTTAGCATATGTCACAAGTCTTACAAAAACTTATGACATTCGTTGGAAAAGTGTCTACCAGACTCACCATTATGCGCTTCTGAAATCACTTGCATTCTTCCTTCCATAGGGACACATCGTCGAAGTATACCATCCACACCTAGTCGATAAAGTACTCCTCCGATGATGGTAAATTTTAGGCTTTTTATAATCACAGCTTTCTTCTGATTCTGTTTCCAATTGTCTGGAAAGGCACCTTGGGAAAGGAATTGATAAATATCATACCATTCAGGATCCACTGATTCTTCTGCTTCTAACTGAAATAACTCAGCATCCACTGGCTCATCTCTCAGAGGTGATTCTCAATATCCCTCCGTACTTCTGGAAAGACAGTCAGCTCCACAGTGGTTTCAGCCAGGTTTATGGAAAATTTTGAATTCAAATTCCATAAGGAACATCATCCATCTGATCAGCCTGCCTTGAATAATGACTTTGTTAAATAGAAACAGAAGAGCTTGATGATCCACATATAAATGGAATAATTTTTCCAACAGGTAATGCCTGAACTTCGTAGCGCTAAAAACCATTCCGAGAGCTTCTCTTTCAGTAGTCGTATAGCCTTGTTCAGCCTGACTGAATCTGCGACTAGGAAAATAGATCGGATAGTCTGTTCTGCCATCTGGCTGAGCTAATATTTCCCCCATTACCAATCCTAAAGCATCTACATGTACGTGAAAAATAATATACCAATTCGGCTGCCTAAGGACTGGTTTACTGGTAATGGCTTTTTTCAAATTCTGAAAACTTTCCTCACACTCTGCAGTCCAGTTGAACTTACTGGTCTTCTTTGTAAGCTCATATAGTGGTACTGCTTGAGCAGCAAACTTGTGTACAAATCTTCTATAGAAATTCACATAACCCAAGAAAGAACTCAACTCTGAAGCAGTTGTGGGTGCTTTAGCTTGCTGGACACACTGTATTTTGTCCTTGGACATCTCTATTCCATTGCGGGAAACCACATGTCCGAGTAGATGTCCCTTCCATACTAGAAACATAGATTTGAATGGATTCAAACAAATCCTCTTCTGTTGACAGCATTTAAAAACCATTTCTAGGAATAATAGGTGCTGGTCCTCATCTGAATAGACAGTAAATTCATCCATGAAAATGGCGAGGAAGCGATGAAGAAATTCATTAAACATCTCCATCATACACTGCTCAAAAGTAGCTGGTGGATTGCACATGCCAAAAGGCATCACCAGATACATGAATGCTCCCCACTCAGTGATGAAAGTGGTCTTGGCCCTATCTTCAGGGGCAATCTCTAACTGGTTATAGCCGCTATAACCATCCATGAAGCTATACATCTCATATCCTGTGATCTCATTAAGCAACATATCAGTAAAAGGTAAGGGAAATGGATCCTTAATGGTCTGGGCATTTAGTTTCCTATAGTCAACACAAACACTTAATTTCCTATTCTTTTTAGGAACAATGACTGTGGGACATAACCAATCACTGCTTGCTACTTCCGTAAGGAACCCAGCCTTGAGAAGATTATCAATCTCCTCCTTGACCTTCTTTGCATAGTTGGGGTTCATGCGGTATCTTTGCAATCTAACTGGCCTAGCATCCGGTTTCAGTTGTATTCGGTGCTGACAGACTTCAGGATCTACTCCCTTCAAATATGTATGTTCCCAGGCAAACACATCATAATAGCTCTGGAACATTTTGTGTGCCTTTTCCTTCATTGCCGGTTTCAGGTGCTTGTTGACTTTGATCATTCTAGGATTTTTCTCTAATCCCAAGATCCACTCCTCTACTTCTTGATCATCTCGAAGCAACCAGTTTGGTCCGCCTCCTTTTCGTTTGGTCGATTCTTCAGCGTAGTCCCAAGAAGGTCCATTCATGTCTGAATCATTATTCTGATCCAGTGGGTACTCTTCAAAACATACTGGTTCTTCCATTATACCAGTATTAGCTGATTCCTCCATTCTTCCAGTTAGTTGAACTGTTCTTTCCTCTGCATTGACTTCAGTAAACTAATCGTTGAATTTTCTCTACTTGTCAACTTGCTCTTTGTTCAGCAGGACTGCATTCAAATCAATTTCTACCAAAGGAAATATGTTCATAGCCGCTAGCATTCGCTCAATTTTCTTGGCTCTGTATTTCTGACACAACTCCTTCGGCCTCAATTCCTTTTTCCAGCTCCTGGTGTTGTTAGTCTAGATTTTGATTCTGTCACTAGCCCCTTCTATGGTCAAAGTTTGGTTTGCATAGTCATGAACAGCATGTGTTGTTCTTAAGCATGGGCGGCCTAGTAGCATTCCATATGCTCCCTGCACATCCAAGACTAGGAAACTGGTTTTGAATTTATCCCTCCCAACTCTTATCTGCATGTTTTCAATCATAGCTGTCACCTGTACGGCTCGATGATCTACCATTCTTACTTTGAATGGTGTTGGTTTCATGATACCCATTCTTTGCTGAAGATGGGCTCCCATGATGTTGACTCCTGCTCCTCCATCCAGTATGACGCTTGAGAGAGGTTCCCACTGCTTCCTGACCTTGTTGTCTACCTGAATAAGAGGAACTTCAACATCCCCAACCGCCGTCAAGTCCACTGTTCTGGCCTCTGCCTCAGTCTTCCTACGTTGTCTGATAAGGTTGGCCACCTCTGGCAAGGTCTTTGTTATATCCTCCAGCTCTACAGTCAGCTTATGGATTCTATCACAAATTTTAACATTAATTTCCTCTCGCTCTTGGTCATAATGATTGTCAGAGCTTGAAGAACTGGTGTCTTCACACTGCCATTCTTTAGCAGTACTTCTACCCTTTCCATCCACTCCCATTTCATCAGCTAGTCCATGTACTACAGCAAGCATGGTCTCTGTCATTGCCGGTACTGACTGATCTTTATCAGTCGATTGGGCTGTTATCTTTTGAATGACTCTAGCTTCGGAACTTTTTGGCTGCTCTGGCAGCTTCTTAGCTAAATCCTCTGTGATTTTAGCTGCTAGTTCCTGCTGCATTTGCCACTCATCTACCACCTTCTCTTTCCCTTTGGCCTTCCAAACTTCACTTTGTTGAGCCCACTTACTTCTGCTAGGATTGAGTGGTACTTCTGAAATGTCTGGAATTTCTTCAATGATCACTCCCTTGCTCCTGGTAACCACCCTGACTGGGACTGGCTCTGGTGCCTTAGCCTCAGTAGCAGTCGTTACCGGTGGATGTGGACATTGGGCTGCAAAATGACCATACTTCCCACATGTATAGCAATTCACACTGCTGGTTTGAAAGTTGCCTCTTCCTCTTCCTCTACCCATTCCTGGTTGGTATCTGCCTCGTCCTTGACCAGTACCACTGGTAGCTGGTCTTTTCTCTTGATCTACTTTGATTGGTTCTACCTGCACTGGTTCAGTGTAGGCAACCATTGATAGATCCTTTCCTTTCTTAAAATGGTGAATTCTGATGCCACAATTATTCCATAGTTGACGAAAGGCCTTGCAGTAGGTACATTGTGGAAATTTAGTGGAGATGTGGTCCTTGGATTTACATCTTGAACACCAAGTCTCCATCTTGCGGACTGGCTGTCTTGTGTGGCTAATTTCTTCAATTGCCTAGCCATTTCTTCAATTATCTTGGTCCATGATCCCTTCTTTGATTTCTCCTTTGTCTGTTCATTGGAGCTGCTCTCGTAGCTGCTGGACGTTGCACTAGAATCAGAAGGTTCAGTAGCCGAACTACTACTACTGGTCCTTCGCTTCTTGTGGCTCTTTTCTTTCTTAGCCTGCTATTCCAGCTTTAATGCCCTTTGGACCAGATCATTGAATTTTTTTGTAGGGGCTGGTACTTCTTGTTCCCTAAGCTTCTTGGTTCTGAACCCATTCAAAAACCATGCCCTCAATCTCTTCTCAGACGGCGGTTCTTGCAACTACCTGGTCAGTTCTTTTATCTTTTCTACATAGCTGCGAACTGACAAATTTCTCTGTTTGATCTGATCCAATTTACAGAGAATATCCTTGTCCCCTCCATTGTTGGAATATTCCAACCTGAAGGCCTTACGTAATTTGTTATATGATCTCAGCTGGCATGCAGGGTAATGGTAATACCACTTCCTCGCTGCCTCCTTCAAGGTTTGTGGAAAATATTCCCCCCAGTCATCTTCGTCAATGTTTTTTTGTTCAGCATACTACTTAAACGCTTGTATGTGAACATCTGGATCATCCTTTTTCCCTCCTTTGAATATGGGAAAGGAAATCTTCAGGGAAGCTGTGTAATCATTTTGATTACTGCTGATCCCAACACTTCTCTTCTTGGCTTGAGAATGGCGCTTGGGAGCCTTCTTGCAATTGTCAGTGTTAGCATCCCAATCAATCTCTGTCTCTGTCTCAGTATCAGTATCTTCTCTGTTTTGTCTGCTAGAAGTACGGTGACTTCCCTTTCTGCCCTTGATATACTCATCTCTCTAGCGAGACTGAGAACTCTTGGAACTCTTTGCCTTTCGTGCTTCCCGTTCTGCCCGTCGACGTCGAGAATGACTGGAGTGCTATGAGTCCTGCGCCTCCTCAGCCTGACTATGCTCCTCCTGAGCCTAGGTGTCAGTCATTTTCTCTTGCTTGGGGTCAGACTCTCTTCTTGAATCCTCAGGAATGAGGTCCACACGATTGGTAGATTTCCGGCCACGATTAGACTTTGGTGCCATTGCTAAAAACTTCAACTGGGAGAAGAGTCTTTCAGTCAACGATCTTTAGCTTGAGCCACCGTGATCGCGAAAATGGAATTGGAAAATCTTGGCAGCGGAAAAGGCCAAGGTTTAGCTCTCACGAGGCCAACGTGGAGCTGTCATCAGGCCAAGGTAAAGCTGTCATATCTCCCTGCCTGCTGAGAAGAGAAGCCACCACTGAATTTTGAGATGGAACTACCTTGTATCCTTCCATTGGACCGTCTTCCTTTCGCCTTTGCTCTTTGACCGGGATGGTGCCTGAGAAGTCCTAGCACCAGCATTCTCCTTTTGAATCAGTCGGTAAATGGCCTCCTGCTCAAGCTGATTCCGCCGGTCTGTGGTCATATCTACCTCATAAGGCATGAGAGAATGATAGGTTTTGGTGTCAGGATCATAGAGTGTACGCCTGTCCTTACTTAGTCTGGTTCTGTCCAGCTTATGACAATGCGAAGCAGTATGGATCCATCCTTCTGAAAGAGGCTGATTTGTTTTGACTTGAGCTTCGAAAAGAATCTCAGCCATCTCCCTGTACTGTGGTGCTAGACCCGGCTTTGCTGCAATGTCTTTCTCAGGTAGTTTGGAAGATTCGACCGTAAGCTGTAGCAACTGATTAGTAATCCTGGTCAATCCTCTGACCTGAATCTTCCAGTGGCCCATACACAGCTGAATCCTGTGCAGCTCCTCTTTCATTGCCTGAATGTCATTGATTTGGAGAGCATCATTGAGCAATGTCTGCCAAGTTTTCCATTCCATAGTTGAGCGCTCATACCAATCCTGAAGCTCATCAGTTATTTTGAAATATGTGAGTCGATCAACTGGTTCTTGATGTTGAGGATATAACACTGGAGAGAATCTTGGTAGCTCAGTTTCTCTTGCTGGAACAACATACAAGAGAACTGGAGAATCAGGCACAAATTCCAGGAAATTGAGAACAACCTGGTTCTCCTTCTACATCATCTTTCTGGTGATTCTCACTAGCTGGAACACGGTTTGGAGAGCAGTTGCCTGTGCTCCTACTGACATTCGCGTTTGAGGTCCTCTGCTAGTGGCTATCTGGTCCTCAAGGATGGCTTTGACTCTCTGATCCAAAACACCTTTGGCAGCTTGCATTTGTACCAGAACTTCCTTGAGTTGTACCCTAACATCCTTCATCCAGTGGTAAGTTGGTTTGTTACCCAGCAGAAGTTCCAGTTCTAGAGCCAAGGACCGACAATCTGCAGTAGACTGCCTTTGCCAGTGCAGGTTTGCCACTTTCTCATCAGCATTGAGTATCCATTCCGGAACTCTTTCCAACAACTGGACTGTACTGGGATGCGCAGGTAGTCTACAAGCTTCTTTATCATGGAAAGCAGCTGATTTCCAATGTTCTACCATTTCCATGGCTCCCACATATAGTCTTTGAAATCTTTCCAAGTCAGTCCAGAGAGCATCATCTTCCAGATACTCTCTGGTGATGGAGGCCTGTTGATGTCTCAGGTGCTTATTCAGAGTAATGAGCTGCAGTGAATGCTGATGATCAGTCACTGGTCCCTCATACTGAACTTTCATTTTCCCTTTAGCCTCTCTGCTATGATGGGATTGATCAGTTGGCTGATTCCCAGTGTTATTGGGCTGCTTCTCTTCAATCTGCTGATTACCCGACTGGTGCTCTTTATCCTGTCCTTCCTGCTAGCCCTCATTCTGATCTGGTTGGTTTGGCTGTGACTGGCCTCGTTCATCTGGCCTGGTCCCACCAGTACCCGGTCCTGGAGGTGGAGATCGTGGTGGGGCATCATCATCGTCCTTCGTATGCCCAGTTTCTTGACCATCCTCCTCTTGATCAGCTTCATCTTCTTGATCTTCTTCATCCTCATCCGAGGAAGTTTGTTGCTCAATATAATCCATTACAACTTGGTTCATCATAGCATTATTGAACTCACCCACCTTGTCCTGCAAATCGCTCTGCATACTTTCCATCAAGGACTTTAAATTTTCTAAGTCAAAAACAGCATTGCCGGAGGGGTTTAAAATTCCAAACAAGCTATTATAGATGTATTTGTCAGATGTATCTGTCAGTCAGCGAATGCTTCAGAGCTGTATGGTGCAATAGCAGCTTTCTGAATTCTGCCCGCTTCATCTTGAGCATTGTTTCAGCTCGCTCGGCAGCTCTCAGTGCTTCATTTCATTGACTTTTCATGATCATAATTTCAGACTCAGCCTTAGCCAACTTTTTGTTCAACAACTCCTAAGTCTTTTCTGATTGAGCTTCCAGTACCCTGTGTTGTATGTTCTTTATTTCCTGGGCTTTCTCGAGTGTTTCAATCTGATGCTGTGCTTTTGCCAAGTCATCTTTAAGCTTTTTGACTTCGTCTTGTGATTCAGCAACCTCCACCAATTGTCCCATACAGCTGACATTGGTATTCCAAGAAGACTGTATCAGTACTGAACATCTGTCTTTGACCGTGGTTGGATTAGAATCAACAGGTTCATATATTGCCACTGGAGCCACGCAGGGTAAAGTTGCATAATAAGCTTTGCTGAGCAAAAGATGCCCTCTTAATTTTTGAGTTTGCATTTGCTGTAACTTATCCTGTTTTACCACTTGTAGAGGATTTTCAGTAATGGCAGGGACTCCACTAGACAAAGTTGAGAACGCTTGACCTTTCCCTTTGTCCAGTTGACTCTTGCCTTTGTCCTGTGACCGGTCTGGTATCTTTTCAACAGTGACTGGCTTGACATGATCTTTCCCAGATATAGTAGCAACTGTATTTTTGACAACTGGCTGATCAGGCACAATCTTCTAAGCAGATTGCTGCTCAGTTTTACTCATCTCAGCTTTCTCAGTGCTTACTGCCTTAACTTGGCTTTCTATTTGCTTCAAAAATTCACTGCTTTTTGTCAGTGTGATTCTTGGCTTCTTTGAACTGCCAGCTTCTTCTGCAGTGGCTTTCCTTTTCAGGTCAATGGAAATCATTTGACTGTCTGTTTCCTCTTCGTCTGAGGACAGTTCAATTTTGTTTGGTTCATGAATAGGCTGCTCACTCCAAGCCTGCTTTACCTGCTCATTAACATCTGCAGTAGTAGCCCAATACAGGAATTGCTAAACATACCATGCCTTGAAAACAGTTTGAGATTTCAGCTTGGCAGTCTGTTGGAGTACATTATGCAAGAGTATTTGACAAAGGGTGATATGGACTTGTGGATCTAGTATCTTGGCCAACAGCATAGCAAACAATTTTTCTGACACATATGTTGGGTTGTTCTTAAGGCTTAGTGCTTCAGCTACAAACCTGTAAGCAGCTGAGGCTTCCAGCCCTACTACTCGAACTCCTTGAGCAGTTGCCTTGCGCTTCTTTCTAGCCGTTTCATCCTCCTTCAAAGCAATACTGATTTGCTGCACAGTTGCCACAGACGGTTTGGGCTCATTAGGCATCCGAAATGTAAATGCAATGGCTTCTGGGGTTACTGACATCTTCCTGCTATTTACCATAGCATTGCTAGTTTCAATATAAAAGGAGTCAAGAACTTGCTTGATGATATCTGAATCAAAAGCAATCCTTGTAGATTGCAACAAAACTCGCAGATCCGAGAGTTGTAGCAGAGTCATTCCGTGATCAGTAAATACATATCATTGGATTTTGCTTTATGGAAGAACGGAAAGGCTTGCCTTTGCCTCAGCAACTATAGCTTGGGTTTCTTCAAGAGTTTCCTACATCTTTTCTGAGCGTTTCTTTCTACCCATAGACTGTGAGGTCGATGACGATGAAACAGGCGAAGGAGAAGATGACTTACTTGTGTCGAAGCCGTTTCCTGGTGTCGCTGGTAAGATTGTCTTACACTCAGCTGTCTCGTCAGAGGTCGAAGTTTGCGGCTGTAGTGAAGAAAATTCGGAGCTTGGCGATGACGAATGGTTGATAGGAGGAAAGCGTCGCGCAGGAGATTTATGAGGAAAAATGCTAACACTCCTGACTGTTATACGTGTTCGCGCCATAAAAGCTCCACCACTCGCTGCTCCTAGACTTGTGTGCGCCGTTGCTGTCGTGGCAAACATGCATTGGACAAGACTGCAACCCATCCTTGTAATAATTACCACTGGCATACCACTTGATCGTTGGCCACTTAAAAATTGGAAATTGTGTCCATACTGGTTCTGAATTGATTCCCACTCTGGCTGGACCATACTGGTACTGGTTCTTAGGTCAGCCTGATCTGGTTCTTCTGGTACTGGTTCTGAAGCTAGAATTGGTTGCACATGGAAAAGACCAAAAACTTCTGATTCCAGTATCTCTTGATCAACCACCTCCAGTTCCTTAGTACATTGTTCCAACCCAGTTTCTTTGGTCTTTGAATAATAAATTTTGATCTTTGCTCCATTATATACTCCCGGCAACATCAGTCCAGATAAATCTTTCAATTTGACTGTGCCATGGAGAAGACCCAATTGACCTCAAAAGGTCCTGCCCAGGCAATCTTCAAATTCAGGTTCTTTGGACCCAATATAGACTGATAGAGAAGCACTAAGTCTCCTTTCTGGAATTCTCAAACTTTAATTCGGCGATCATGCCAGTGCTTCCTTCTTTGTTGAACAATCTCCTGCTCCAATATAGCTCTTTGCCTGAGTGCATCTAACTACATCAATTCATCCAGCCTTTTCTTAAGATTATGGTTGAAGTCTAATCCATACTTCACAGCCATTCTCAGACTGGGGATGACAAACTCCATAGGAACCACAACTTCAATACCATACACCATTCTGAATGGTGTCATTCAAGTAGTTACCTTATAAGCTGTCCTATAAGCCCATAGAGCAGTCTGAAGCTTCAAATCCCACTGGTCTGGTTTCTTTTGCACCACCTTAGTGACAATAGTCTTTATCGTCTTGTTGCTACTTTGAGCCTGTCCATTGCATCGAGGATAGTAAGGAGTGGATTTCCGATGCTTGACTGAAAGCATATCCAATAGGATTTCCATAGTATCATTGATAAAATGTGTGCCTTGATCAGTTACAATCTCTACTCAACATCGATATCGGCAGACAATATTCTCAAACGGAAACCTTGTACTTGACTTGGCTGTGTTGTCAGGAAGAGCCTTAGCTGCAACCCACTTGGTAACATAACAAGTAGCCATCACAATGTACTTGTTCTTCCCGGGAGTCACTTTCTTAAAAGGTCCCATAAAATCCAACCCCAATTTCATGAATACTCCTAATGGTTCTATTGGAATTAATGGAGTCATATATGTAGCTGTTGGTCAGACCATTCTTTGGCATATGTCACAAGTCTTACAAAAACTTTTGACATCAGCAATACCACAGACTTGCTTGCAGAATATTCTTGTAGGTTACTTCGTTGGAAAAGGGTCCACCAGACTCACCATTATGCGCTTCTGAAATCACTTGCATTCTTCCTTCCATAGGGACACATCGTCGAAGTATACCATCCACACCTAGTCGATAAAGTACTCCTCCGATGATGGTAAATTTCAGGCTTTTTATAATCAGAGCTTTCTTCTGATTCTGTATCCAATTGTCTGGAAAGGCACCTTGGGAAAGGAATTGATAAATATCATACCATTCATGATCCACTCATTCTTCTGCTTCTAACTGAAATAACTCAGCATCTAGTGGCTCATCTCTCAGGGGTGATTTTGAATATCCCTCTGTACTTTTGGAAAGAAAGTCAGCTCCACAGTGGTTTCAGCCAGGTTTATGGAAAAATCTGAATTCAAATTCCATAAGGAATATCATCCATCTGATCAGCCTGCCTTGAATAATGACTTTGTTAATCAAAAACAGAAGAGCTTGATGATCCGCATAAAAATGGAATAATTTTCCCAACAGGTAATGTCTGAAATTCGTAGCGCTAAAAACCATTCCGAGAGCTTCTCTTTCAGTAGTCGTATAGCCTTGTTCAGCCTGACTGAATCTGCGACTAGAAAAATAGACCGAATAGTCTGTTCTGCCATTTGGCTTAGCTAATATTGCCCCCATTGCCAATCCTGAAGCATCTAATTGTACATGAAAAATAATATCCCAATTAGGTTGCCTAAGGACTGGTTTACTGGTAATGGCTTTTTTCAAATTCTGAAAACCTTTCTCACACTGAGCAGTCTAGTTGAGCTTACTCGTCTTCTTTGTAAGCTCATATAGTGGTACTGCTTGAGCAGCAAACTTGTGTACAAATCTTTTGTAGAAATTCACATAACCCAAGAAAGAACTCAACTCTGAATCAGTTCTGGGTGCTTTAGCTTGCTGGACACACTGTATTTTGTCATTGGCCATCTCTATTCCATTGCGGGAAACCACATGTCCCAGTAGCTGTCCCTTCCATACTAGAAACACAGATTTGAATGGATTCAAACAAATCCTCTTCTCTTGACAACGTTTAAAAACCATTTCTAGGAATAAAAGGTGCTGGTCCTCATCTGAATAGACAATAAACTCATCCATGAAAATGGCGAGGAACCGATGAAGAAATTCATTAAACATCTCCATCATACACCGCTGAAAAGTAGCTGGTGCATTGCACAGGCCTAAAGGCATCACCAGATACATGAATGCTCCCCACTCAGTGATGAAAGTGGTCTTGGCCCTATCTTCAGGAGCAATCTGTAACAGGTTATAGCCGCTATAACCATCCATGAAGCTATACATCTCATATCCTGCGATCTCATCAAGCAACATATCAGTAAAAGGTAAGGGAAATGGATCCTTAATGGTCTGGGCATTTAGTTTCCTATAGTCAACACAAACACTTAATTTCCTATTCTTTTTAGGAACGACGACTATGGGAAATAACCAATCACTGCTTGCTACTTCCGTAATGAACCCAGCCTTGAGAAGATTATCAATCTCCTCCTTGACCTTCTTTGCATAGTTGGGGTTCATGCGGTATCTTTGCAATCTTACTGGCCTAGCATCCGGTTTTAGTGATATTCAGTGCTGACAGACTTCAGGATCTACTCCCTTCAAACCTCTATGTTCCCAGGCAAACACATCATAATAGTTCTGGAACATTTTCTGTGCCTTTTCCTTCATTGCCGGTTTCAGGTGCTTGTTGACTTTGATCATTCTAGGATTTTTCTCTGATCCCAGGTTCCACTCCTCTACTTCCTGATCATCTGGAAGCAACCAGTTTGGTCTGCCTCCTTTTCGTTTGGTAGATTCTTCAGCGTAGTCCCAAGAAGGTTCATTCATTTTTGAATCATTATTCTGATCCAGTGGGTACTCTTCAAAACATATTGGTTCTTCCATTATACTAGTATCATCTGATTCCTCCATTCTTCCAGTTAGCTGAACTGTTCTTTCCCCTGCATTGACTTCAGTAAACTGATCAGGGAATTGTCTCTTCTACTTGTCAGCTTGCTCTTTGTTCAACAGGACTGCATTCAAATCGATTTCTACCAAAGGAAATATGTTCATAGCTGCTAGCATTCGCTCAATTTTCTTGGCTCTGTATTTCTGACACAACTCCTTCGGCCTCAATTCCTTTTTCTAGCTCTTGGTGTTGTTAGTCTAGATTTTGATTCTGTCGCTGGCCCCTTCTATGGTCAAAGTTTGGTTTGCATAGTCATGAACAACATGTGTTGTTCTTAACCATGGGCGGCCTAGTAGCATTCCATATGCTCCCTGCACATCCAAGACTAGGAAACTGGTTTTGAATTTCTCCCTCCCAACTCTTATCTGTAAGTTTTCAATCATACCCGTCGCCTATACGACTTGATGATCTACCATTCTTACATTGAATGGTGCTGGTTTCATGTTAGTGATACCCATTCTTTGCTGAAGATGGGCTCCCATTATGTTGACTCCTGCTCCTCCATCCAGTATGACGCTTGAGAGAGGTTCCCACTACTTCCTGACCTTGTAGTCTACCTGAATAAGTGGAACTTCATCATCCCGGATAGTCGTCAAGTCCACTGTTCTGGCCTCTGCCTCAGTCTTCCTACGTTGTGTGATAAAGTTGGCCACCTCAGGCAAGGTCTTTCTTATATCCTCCTGCTCTACAGTCAGCTTCTGGATTCTATCACAAATTTTCACATGAATTTCCTCTCGCTCTTGGTCAGACTGATTGTCAAAGCTTGAAGAACTGGTGTCTTCACACTGCCATTCTTCAGCAGTACTTCTACCCTTTCCATCCACTCCCATTTCATCAGTTGTCCCATGTACTACAGCAAGCATGGTCTCTGTCATGGCCGGTACTGACTGATCTTTATCAGTTGATTGGGCTGGTATCTTCTGAATGACTCTAGCTTCGGAACTTTCTGGTTGCTCTGGCAGCTTCTTAGCTAAATCCTTTGTGATTTTAGCTGCTAGTTCCCGCTGCTCTTGCCACTCATCTACCACCTTCTCTTTCCCTTTGGCCTTCCAAACTTCACTTTGTTGAGCCCACTTACTGCTGCTAGGATTGACTGGTACTTCTGAAATGTCTGGAATTTCTTCAATGATTACTCCCTTGCTCCTGGTAACCACCCTGACTGGGACTGGCTCTGGTGCCTTAGCCTCAGTAGGAGTCGTTACCGGTGCATCTGGACATTGGGCTGCAAAATGACCATACTTCCCACAGGTATAGCAATTCATACTCCTAGTCTGGAAGTTGCCTCTTCCTCTTTCTCTGCCCATTCCTGGTTGGTATTTGCCATGTCCTTGACCAGTACCACTGGTACCTGGTCTTTCCTCTTGAGCTACTTTGATTGGTTCTACCTGCACTGGTTCAGTGTAGGCAACCACTGATAGATCCTTTCCTTTCTTAAAATGGTGAATTTTGATGCCACAATTATTCCATAGGTGACCAAAGATCTTGCAGTAGGTACATTGTGGACATTAAGTGGAGATGTGGTCCTTGGATTTACATCTTGAACACCAAGTCTCCATCTTGCAGACCGGCTGTCTTGTGTGGCTAATTTTTGCAATCTGCCTAGCCATTTCTTCAATTTTCTTGGTCCATGATCCCTTCTTGATTTCTCCTTTGTCCGTTCATTGGAGCTGCTCTCGGAGCTGTTGGACGTTGCACTGGAATCAGAAGCTTCAGTAGCCAAACTACTGCTACTGGTCCTTCGCTTCTTGTGGCTCTTTTCTTTCTTAACGTGCTGTTCCATCTTTAATGCCCTTTGGACCAGATCATTGACTTTTTTTGTAGGGACTGGTACTTCTTGTTCCCTAAGCTTCTTGCTTCTGAACCCATTCAGAAACCATTCCCTCAATCTCTTCTCAGACGGCGGTTCTTGCAACTGCCTGGTCAATTATTTTATCTTTTTTACATAGCTGGGAACTGACAAATTCCTCTGTTTGATCTGATCCAATTCATAGAGAATATCCTCGTCCCCTCGATTGTCGAAATATTCCAACCTGAAGGCATGCAGGGTAATGGTAATACCATTTCCTCGCTGCCTCCTTCAAGGTTTGTGGAAAATATTCCCCCCAATCATCTTCATAAATGTTTTTTAGTTAGGAATACTACTCAAAAGCTTGTATGTGAACATCTGGATCATCCTTTTTCCCTCATTTGAATATGGGAAAGGAAATATTCAGGGAAGCTGTGTAATCATTTCGATTACTACTGATCCCACCACTTCTCTTCTTGGCTTGAAAATGGCACTTGGGAGCCTTCTTACAATTGTCAGTGTCAGCATCCCAATCAATCTCTGTCTCTGTCTCAGTATCAGTATCTTCTCTGTTTTGTCTGCTAGAAGTACGGTGACTTTCATTTCTGCCCTTGATATGCTCATCTCTTTGGCGAGACTGAGAACTCTTAGAACTCTTTGCCTTTCGTGCTTCCCGTTCTGCCCGTCGGCGTCGAGAATGACTGGAGTGCTGTGAGTCATGCGCCTCCTCAACCTGACTATGCTCCTCCTGAGCCTCAATGTTAGTCATTTTCTCTTGCTTGGGGTCAGACTCTCTTCCTGACTCCTCAGGAATGGGGTCCACACGATTGGTAGATTTCCGGCCACAATTGGACTTTGGTGCCATTGCTGAAAATTTCAACTGGGAGAAGAGTCTTTCAGTCAACGAGCTTCAGCTCGAGCCACCGTGATTTCCAAAATGGAATTGGAGCTGATCTCTTGAGACAGCTAATTCCAGTGTTGAAGGATTTCAGCTACTAGTGTGGGAAGATTTCAAACAACAGACTAGACCGAAATCAGAGACTAGACTGAAATGTGGATACTGAAATAAGAATCAAACCTATAGACTGGAATAAGGTTCAGATTCAAATTCAAATTCAAAAGACTGGTCGAGAATTAAGTATCACTGAAATATATACCATGATTGAGATTTCAGATCAAGAGTACAATGAATATGATTACAGAGAGAAAGTATAGCCGACAACACTGCCATTGATGCTCAATTACAATTATAGCCCAAGGTGCTAATGCAAGTGATAACAATTGCCAACCCGATAATGATGTAATCGGCCCTATTTATACACTTCCAGTTTACTGTAGTAATTACTCTAGTAATTCGCTGCCCATCTTCTAAGAACACGTTCCCACATTGTGATTATCCAGCCGTCTACACTCTACTATGGAATATTGATAGGACTAATGTGCAGACATGCTTGCGGCAGGTTAGGATCTCAAGCGCCAAATGGATGAGTCATCCATTCTGGAACGATGTCGTACGGTAATATAGGGATCCTCTACCCGCTAGGAAAAGGACTAATGAATATGCTATATCTTCTCTACCCCATAGTCGAGGACGACTATGATTTCAAGAGAGAGGTAATGTCATAATAATCAATATCTAATCCTCCTAAATGATTTTCTCATGTTAAACTGATCATTTAATATAGGGAAGTGCCATGGGAGAAAAAGATAGAATATTGGTTAAGCTAGAATTCCGGCCACAATAGGGATCCAAAGGAGGGAAAATAACGATCCAAAGGGGGGGCCATCTGCAAAAGAGAAATGTGTAACAATGGGCTTAAAAGACCCTAACGTTCAACCCATTAAGACTTCCAAAATGCTAAGGTTCCAAAATTCAAAGGTTGTGTCCAAAGGTCAAAATCCTAGGGAAATTGGATGCTTTGTGTGTGTCCCAAAAGTCTTTCTCAAGCCCTGTTAAGGCGGTTACGCCGCTAGCGGAAGCTAAATAGCGAGAACTCAACCAACAACAGAATTTGTCAGACGAGGACGAAGCTTGACCCGTAGGCGTGTAGGCGCATGGAAACAACTAGGTGGGTGTCAAATCACCTACTCGACCTTCTAATGACAATCACTACTAAGGAAATCAAATCTAAGTTCTAAAATACACAAGTGACTGAAATCCGTACTACGAATGAATGCTATACGAAACAGGATCTAGAATCATTGAATTGATCTCAAACTCAAGGGGAAGTCTATACACTAGGTAAGAACAACACCCTAAAGACTTGAACTGCAAAATCAACCTATAACCACTCCGTGCGGCAAACACGTATGAAGACAGGCCGAAAAATACAGGTGACCGAAACTTGACCCCGATGGTACTAATGCGTAGCTCTACTCGTTGTGGTTCTATAGATATGCTGCACGCTCTATTCTGACACACGAGTTGGAAGAAAACTCACACCGAAGCTCGTAGGAACTTACCACACATAGAAGCCGATAGCGCGCACTCTTGGTATCTGTGCGTAGCTCTCACCGTTGCTAACACAATGGCGGTGTCGCTTCTCCAATGGCGGCCCCGTAGCTCGCGTAGCAAGAAGATAAGACTCTCTCTCTCTCTCTCTCTCTCAGACACAGTCACGGCGCTCAAAAACTCACTTCGATTAATAATTGAATCTCCCTTAGGTTACAAAACTTTGGCTTATATACCTCAGCCTTGGAGGTGAGAACATCTCTAATTATTTACATCAACAGGTGAAATTACTTCGGGATTACAAGCTGGAAACTCAATCGAGTCCCGTTACTTAATGAATGGCTCAAATCAAAATTAATGTCGGAAAGACATTTATTACAATCAATGGTTACAAAATGATGGGTGTGAGCAAAAAATGTGGGTGTGATCCTCTGCTGGCTCAACACTCCCCCCCTCCGCGTTCATGTCGTCCCTGACATGACTTGTAGGCTTGGTCAATAGAGTCCTGTCGTCTTGAGCATCTGCAAATGTGATTCGTAGCGTAGGTTGCCGATGGTCAAGGTTGGGCCGAATATTTTGCTTTCGTGAGTGAAAAAGCCGGTGTAGAAAGCTTCTTCGAATGTTTGCATGTGGAAGCTAGGCAAAAACATAATTCTTTGGTATAAGAGATGTAACACCTTTGGTGATGGCTGCAATGAAAGATCATACATCATATCCGTCACTGTGTCGGCCGTCGATAGTAGACTCGAGGTCGTGGCTTTATCTGGCGCGAACACTTCAATGCATGCTAAGAGAGTCCTGCAGATTTTCTTTAGCATCTGACACGAAAGGTCAGGAGAGCCAGTAAAGAGTTTGATGGTGCCCGTTAGGGTTTTCACCATGTAGGCTTTACCTATTCTCTCTCCTGCCTTTGGTCCTGGCATCCTTGGGTAATTAAGCCAATTTGGCTTCTTTTCTGCAATCCTGCCATGCTCTTTCCAGCTTCTGACTCTTGGCGCCGGGCAGAAGGTTGCATCCTCCCGAATCTCCTTTGGAGCCTCTACCAAGTAGATGAGGTAGGCTGGGTATTTGTTCAGCCAACCTTTCCTCCATCTAGGTTGAGAATCTACAATCTTCTTTGATTGTTCATCCTTTGTGATGTCGCCTTCGTAAAGAGCGACATACTGCTCCTCCTCTATTCTCTTTTTCGTCTTTATCACTTCAAATTTCATCAGAGGGAAAGGCAGGTTGGGTTGCATCCACTCTTCATGGAGCACTTTTGTGTCTAAACCTTGAAGTCTAATGGAGATGAGGAGTCTCCTTTCCCATTCCATTTCCGCCTTGGCACTTTCCTCTGTTGACTTTTCTATTTGGTCCTGGAGCCTGTGTTCTTCTTCTTCAGAGATTCCTGAAGATGAGGCCACTTCTTGAACTGGGGCTGGATCTTCAATTGTGGTTGCCTCTCCAGTTTCTGGTAGCTCTATGGCTGCTCCCCCTGCTTCTTCTTGTGGTGGCTCTGTTTCTCTTCTTTGTTGCTCTTGGAGGTCTTGGAGCTGTTTGCGGAGGGCCTCATTTTCTGTCCTTAGTGTTTGGTTTTCTGATGTGAGCCTCTCCTCTGCAGCCAATGATCCCTCCGCCATGTGCAATCTTTGCACTTGCTCTAACCTTAGCTCTCTTTGCAAACTTCTGACCTGATCTTCCAGAGCTGGTACGAGGGCTCCCTCTTGTTCTGTTCCTGCTCTGCTAGCTCTAGAGGTGGTCCTGAGTCTCGTGATTGTCCTTTCTTGAAGTTCGACTCTTTCCCTTAGCTCAATGAGCTCATCCTTGGCTGCCTCCAGCTCATCTTCTATTCTCTCCTTTGCTTCCTGTGAACTTGTTACCTCTCTTGAAGCTTCGGCTAGTTGGAGTATCAAGCCGTCTCTCTCGTTTTCTGCGTCGTAGAGTGATGCTTTATGACTTTCAGATTCAGTCATAGCATTCTCTAACTTCTTCTACAACTCTGCTTCCTTTTGTTTTGCTGTCTCAATTGCTACTTCCTTTGCTCTGGATCTTTCTTTAATCTTGCTGAGTAGTTCATGCACCATGTGCATGTCTTTTTCATCTTCATCTGTCAACTTGACAGCTCTTTCTGCCACCACCTCCAATGGCTTCGGCTCTTCTAGTATGTTCTGTTCGTCCATTTTCTCTTCACTCTCCATTGTACCCTTTGTCTTTTCCTTCGTCCCTTTCCGATCATCTTGTTTTCGTAGGGATATCCCATAAACTGCCTCCAGGGCCTCTTCTTCACTGTATCCGATCGCTACCAGATCCTCATAATCATCTTTCTTTTGTTGAACTGGATCTATCTCCTTTTCCTTGGTCCCGTCCTCCGGCTTTTCCATAACTTCTGTTTCTATTTCTATTGTGGTCTCCTCCACAATAATTTCTGTCTTCTTCGGGCTTGGTACATCAGTAAAGGAGGGCTGATTGTCCTCAGTCATCTTGGCTTTCCCTTTGTTTGCTTGCCCGTCTTTCTCTCAAAGTTCAGTAGACTCATCTACTTCCTTCTTCTCCTTGTCGTCCTTTTTCAGCTCAGCTTTTAAAAGTTGTACTTCCTCTTCAGTATAAGGCTCGACAGGTTGCTGCTCCAGTATGGCCTCCGACTCCTCATAAGCTCTAATATATTGATCATATTGATCAACATGTGGCCTGGATGAGCTGGTTGCGACTTTAGTGGGGTCTGGCACCCACATTTCTTCAAAGTCCCCCTTTAGAGCTCTTTCCTCTCTAAACTGCTCCACCAGCCTTTCCATTCTTGCGGCTTTTTGACTTTTGGTTTGCTTGGGATCAGCCTTCTTCTTCGCTTTCCTCTTGAGCGGCTTGTCCACAGCCTCTTCAGGTTCTGAAACTATTTCTAGTTTTCGGCGTGCTCTTGTGGACGCCCTCTTGGATACTTCTTGCTGTTCTTTCTCTTCATCGGCTTCTCTAAGCCACTCATTCTGGGAGGGAACCCGTGGCCCTTGATCCCTAGCTCCAATAGCTTCATAAGCTATTCTTGTTAGGATTTCTCCTCCTCCTATGTACTTTGGCTTCTGGTTGTGCATGGCGATTACTTGCTCGTGGATGTATTGAGCATAATTCACCTCTTTTGGCATGTTGCTCTTCAGTGCCCATGTGATGGTTGTCGCAATGGCATGGGGTGGTGTAGTATACTTCTGCGGTCTTTTACTGCACACATGAAAAAACTAGTTGTATAATCGGCAAAGGGTTGCCGCTCGTTGATCTGCCATATCTCCGTAGGTTGTATTTTGTTTCTTTGATCCATAGACCTCTATGGCCTCCCTTCTTTCTCTGACAGAACTCCCTTTGTTGTGCAGCTTCAATGCATCTGCAATGAGCTGTGGAGTGATCTGTACTTCAACTGTTTCTCCATCCATGGCTGTCAACGTGGCTTTCCCATCCTTCTGAATGGATGTTGCCAACTCATACACTCTTCTTGTGTCTACACCTGATGGTCTCGAGGTGAAGAACCTGTGTAAGTCAGCCTTTTCCAGGTATATGCTGATGTTCTCTAATGTGCTATAATCCACTAATTCTCGTGGGATCATAGGTACATCGACCGATTGCCCTTGAGGATCTCTGAAAGTCCCCTGGTAGATCTTTATTCCCTCTTTTTCTAGTACTGCTTCCTCCACCCAAGTCTTGGTTGGCTTGAGGGTTTCTGTTGGAATATCAAAAGGTTCTGCTTCTGCAAGAGCATCCTTGATGGTTGGTCTTTTTCTCTTAGTTGCCGATGACTTAGCGGAATCCATGGATCCTGTAACTCCAATCACAGAAGTTAACGTCTTTTTAGTACTGAAAGCCGAAATGAAGCTTTTAACTATTCAAATGACTTGAAAATTGAAACATGAGCTATTCAGGGCCTAAGGATGCAATGTAGGTGAAAAAATATGCAAACTGGGCTCAAAATCATGCTGGAGACATCATACGCGTATGATGTCTTTTGTGTCAAAATGACTTCATATTGGTTGTGCTTGTAGCTGATAGTGTATACATGAGTATCATATGCTTGGATTTGAGTTTGGATACCATTTGGTCAAGTTTTGGCCAGTTTAGTCCAGTTCAGGCTCTTGGCAAAATTTTGAAAGGGAAATGGATTTTATGATCCAAATTGGGTAAAACTTGGTGGATTACTTTCAAATGGCATGTAGAACACTTCTGTTTGGTGGTTGAAGCCCTGAGGTGCCAAAATCACATAGTGAGACATCATACGCGTATGATGTCTTTTAGTGCATTTTTGGACCAATTTTCTCTATAAGCTTGGTTTTGGCTTTAGATAGGCTTATTCAGTGGATTTATCAAGTTTGGATAGAATTTGGACTAAAAATGGCTCTGGAGACATCATACGCGTATGATGTCTTTTTCATCAATTTTTCATGGGATTGATTCTGTGGACTCTCCATGTGCTAGTGAAGGACTGTTTATACTCAAATCTTGGTTTGGACTTGAATATGTTGGATTTGGGACAAAAATAGGCTTTGTATGAAGGATTTTCTCTTAATTGGGCTAATGGGGTGATCCACTTGACCAAATGGTTCCAAACTTCATATGTAGCATGTATTAGATATATATAATGGATGTATGATGAAAAATGAGCATTTTTGGCTCTGTAAGTGCAAATAGACATCATACGCGTATGATGTCTTTTGTGTCAAAATGGTGCTTTTTGGTTCCAGATAGCTTGTAGATGTGTTAATCAACAATCCTACAAAGTTTCAATGAGTTTGGAGTTATTTTGACAAAATTAGGACCAAAAATCAATTTTATGGCCTACTTTGTGTCTTTTTGGTTTTCCTTGGGTTTTCTAACTCCAATTCTCATGATACTTGGTTCATAGGATGTGATTAACATGTGGAATGAGGCTATGCACTCAAATGTTGAAATGGATGTGAAAATCATGCTGTGAGACATCATACGCGTATGATGTCTTTTCTTGAAATGTTGGTCTTTTTGTGCAAAGAATGCTTTGTGC